>NC_083573.1:109653750-109983750 GCF_027579695.1 Neoarius graeffei | reverse complement strand
TACAATTTCTTTAATACTGTCAAAGACCAGGTCAACTAATCGGTCGTGCCTAGCGATGTAAAGTCCTTTGTAAAAACTACAGCCATTAAAGGTATGTGCTATTGTTTCAATTTGACCAGTGGAACAGTGAAAGATACAATGCAGGTTATGATCTGAAGGATACCAGGTAGCCAGATTCTATTTTGTTGGGAGGACCTGGAGGCAAGCCTTGATTGTAAAAGTTAAAATGTCCTCACCAACAGAGCAGTTGCTGAGCACAGAGTGAGACAGTGCATGATCTGCAAAGGTCAAACCGGTCAATTTTCCCTGCAGATTCAGGCTGGCCCAGTGCTGTGCGCTCTGGGACCGTTTCATATGAAGGATTAAAGCCCGCGCATGTTTTGCGGGCAGCTCCTGTTCTCCTTCGCCTTGCACATAAGTTGCGCGTGCATATATGAATGGGTCCGTTATGATGTTATCAAAAGATGTTACTTTTGCGCCATCTAGTTTGGCCCACCGCAGATGTATTTTGGTGCGGTTGCAAAGATCATTCAAATCGAGCCAGTCCGAGTTCACACCAAAGCCTGTTGCTCTACTGTCCAATTTACCGTTCCCTTTCACCTGGAATCCGAGAAATTGTGCGTCGCTATCAAGTGCAAACGGAATTTTCCTTCGCTGCAAATGTTGAAATAGCGACGCCCGGGCCATCTCCCTAATTCGCAGGTCATCGTTGTTCAGCATATTGAGTAGATGGCTCGTCCTGGAAGCAGTATAAATCCATTTGATGTTTGGGACACCCAACCCCCCCTCCCTCTTGGACTGAAAAATTATGTCCCTTGTTGAGTGGGTATTTAGCCCAAACCACTGTCTTACAGTACGGACAGTTATGTTGTTAAGTTCAGTGAGGGCTTTTTGTGGAAGGTGGAGGTTTGCAAAAAGGTGTTGGACTTTGGACAGGGCTATTTCTCGTACGGCTTGCACTTTCATCATGATGGGTAGGGGGGCCGAGTCAACAAGATCTAATCTACGAGTGTACTCAATAATGAGTTCTGACTGTTGCTGTTCCCAGTCACCTGCCACATTGAATTTGTGGCCTAGGTATGTATACTGTTAATGACGTGAGTACACTCGTATTGGTTGCTGTAATATTAAGAAGGCGGGTGGCTTATCGCATTGCGAATGATACCAGCGGTTTCCTCCGCTGCGCCTCTCATAAAAAACAGCACATTTTGTCGGCTTCACCCGGAGCTTTGACCACGACAAGAATTGTTCTGTGCAAGCCAGCATGTGATGTATTACAGACTCTCACTCACACACACACAGTACTCTCTCTCTCTCTCTCACACACACACACACACACACACACACACACACACAGTACTCTCTCTCTCTCTCTCTCTCTCTCTCTCTCTCACACACACACACACGCACACACAGTACTCTCTCTCTCTCACACACACACTACTCTCTCTCTCACACACACACACACACACACACACACACACACACACACACACACACAGTACTCTCTCTGTCATTTGGTTTGGTTAATTTCACATTGAACTGATTTTTGTACAGTGTCTTGCAAAAGTATTAATTCACACACGTGAACACACCACCTGTACTCAGGTCCACTCCAAACCCCCAGAAATCAGAGGTGTGTGTGTGAGCAGAGAATGATACACACCAACTGTTTTACTGTCTGTTTGAAACTCAACACACAACTTTGTGTTCAGTTCAAATAATTACATCATATTTTTCCCAAAATCTTGACCTCCAGCAGTAAAACAACCCCAGTAAAGGCCTCTGCATGCTCGTGCGACAAGGCTTTCGCAGATAGCTTTTTGCAGATAGTTGTAATTTATTGTTGAGCGGGGATAATAAGCATGCGCGATGTTATTCACCGGCACAACGCAAGGGGGCGCAAAGTCGCTAGGAGTAGTTGGTGGGTGTGGTTAGTGGAGTGTTTATCCTCCGGTTACTTATAATGACTAGAACTTTTTTTTTATAATGACTAGAACTGGAGTCGTATAGATGTACGTACTTCCTCAATCAACCGCTCTTCGTGCTGCTCCATCTTCGCTCATGTTTTTAAAAATGCCGGTCGTGAAAACAAACCAAACCAGGAAAGTAGTGAAGCGGAAGTGCGTGTACAGCGGATGTAGAGTGGACCAATCAGAGCCCTCTTGTCTGCGGCGCTGTCTGCGAGGCTTCTGCGGTGGTCACAATTTTTGGGAGGTGCGCGCAGAGCGTCTGCGAAGGTGGGGGGGCTACGCAGACACTGTCTGCGACGCTATCTGCGAGGACTGGGTTGTCAGCATAAATTGGCCTTAAGAAGTGTCCCTCAAACCCCACCCTCACAAACTCCTGACCAATCAGAGAACTCCCTCATGGACAGTGTCTTGCAAAAGTATTCATCCCCCTTGGTGTTTGTCCTGTTTTGTTGCATTAAAAGCTGGAATTAAAATGGAGTTTTGGAGGGTTAGCACCATTTGATTTACACAACATGCCGACTGCTTTAAAGGTACTTTTTTTTTTTTTTTAATTTGAGACAAACAATAATTCAGATGAAAAAACAGAAATCTGGAGTGTGCATAAGTATTCACTCCCTTTCATATGAAACCCCTAAATAAGAGCTGGTCCAACCAATTCACTTCATAAGTCACATAATTAGTTGATTAAGATCCACCTGTGTGCAGTCAAAGTCACATGATATCTGTATCAAGCAACCTGTTCTGGAAGGACCCTGACTCTGCAACACTACTAGGCAAGCAACTTGAAAACCAAGGAGCCTCCAAACAGGTCAGAGACAAAGTTGTGGAGAAGTACAGATCAGGGTTGGGTTATAAAAAATATCCCAAACTTTGAATATCCCAGAGAGCTTCATTAAATTCATCCATTATCTGTAGCCGCTTTATCCTGTTCTACAGGGTCGCAGGCGAGCTGGAGTCTATCCCAGCTGACTACGGGCGAAAGGCGGGGTTCACCCTGGACAAGTCGCCAGGTCATCGCAGGGCTGACACAGATAGACACAGACAACCATTCACACTCACATTCACACCTACGGTCAATTTAGAGCCACCAATTATTAGGCCTGGGCCAAAAAATAGATTTTTATATTAATCGCGATTTTTTTTCTGGAGATTTTTAAAAATCGATTCTCATATGAGAATCAATATTTATTTATTTATTTTTATTTTTTTTGACGACCAATCTTTATTGTACGACCATGTATTCTGTGCCATTACACTCGACGGTCAAAGTCAAACCGGCCTGTTGTGTTCGTTTGTTCACACTGGTCTCTCTCTTTATTTTCGTCATCTGCATTCTGCTTCTGGAAATAGAAGCACATGGGTCACCATAGTAACCCTAATGCGAGCAAATGCATACAACAAAATGGCGGAGCGCAGCGAGCCGAGTACTTCCACAGAGCCACCTGAACTCTTTCCCCCACCGTCCCACTTCAAATCCAACACATGGAGTCTATTTGGTTTTTATAAAATGCAGGGAACAGGAGAGCTCAACATGGAGAAAGCCGTATGTAAACTTTGTCACAGTCAAGTCGCTTACTGCGGTAACACCACGAACATGACGGCGCACATTGCTCGCCACCACCCTGAGAAAAAAAACGATCTGGGGAAAGCTAAACAGTGGCCCTTGGCAGTGCAGCAGACACTAGATTCAACTCTCCACAAACTCCCAGCTGGATCAGACAAGGCGTCGAGGGTAACTACAGCAATTGTGCATTTCATATGCAAAGATCTCCGTCCCTACAGTGTCGTGGAGAATATTGGTTTTCGTCACATGATCCACACATTGGAACCACGACACGTAATTCCATCAAGAAAGTTTTTCACAACTGCCGCCATTCCCCAACTCTACTCCGAAACGATGGCCATTGTGAAACAAAACCTGGGGGAAGCAGACAAAATTGTGCTAACGACCGATGCCTGGACCTCCCGAGCTACCGCCGCATATGTTACCTTTATAGCGCACTTCATCCACAAAGATTGGACTATGACCTCATATGTCCTACAGACTAAAGCTATGCATGAAGCTCATACTGGAGTCAACATGGCAGATCTGCTGCAAAAAGTCGTCACCGAGTGGGGCATGACCAGGAAAGTCGATGCAGTAGTGACTGACAATGCCAGCAACATGACTGCAGTGAACCTGGCTGGTTTACACCACATTAAGTGCTACGCACACACGACCAACCTTGCATCTCAACGTGCACTTAAACTACCAGCTGTCGCAAGACTCCTCGGTCGCGTTAGACGGGTCACTGGGTTTTTTCACCGGAGTGCCGCCACACTCCATGTTTTGAAAGAAAAACAGCAGTTGCTGGGGCTACCTGCGCACCGACTGGTCACGGATGTACTGACTAGATGGAACACTGCCTTTGATATGGTTGAGCATTTCCTTCAACAGCAGCCGGCCATCACAGCTACTCTGCTTTCAACGGAGGTCAGAAAGAAAGGGAAAGATGTGTGCACGTTCACTGAGAAAGACATCTCAAATGCCGAGAAGTTTGTCGAAGCACTGAAGCCAGTCAAAGTGGCTACCTGTGTCATGTCGGATGAGAATCACCCAACACTCTGAGTCATTGCCCCCCTTCACGCACAGCTCCTGCAGATGACTGTGCCAGGTGAAGGAGATTCTCCGTTTGTCAAAGAACTGAAGAAAGCCATTCATGAGGACCTTTCCAAAAGATAGGCTACTGTGCTATTTGTTTGGAAATGAATTGACTGTTAACTCTGAGTAGTATTTGGAAACAATTTATATCTTATGAGTAGTGGAAGTAGTATGCAATTATTATAAGACTGCTAAAAGCAGTGTAGCATGTTATTTATTTAAAGGTACACATCCCAGGCAGATAAGTCCATACTGAACCTCACTTCAGCTCTTGACCCGAGATTTAAAGCACTGCCTTTTCTCTCTGACGTTGACAAGCAAGACACGTGCCAAACTGGTCGCTGAAACTACAGGCACAATGAGGCATCGTGATGAACAGGTGTGTGTGTGTGTGTGAGTGAGAGAAAAATATTATAAGTCAACACTGTAAAATAAATAAGGAATTTGTTTTTATTTGGCTGAATACAAATAGAGAGTGAGAAAGGGCATGTGTGAGGGATATGGATGTGTTGCAATAGAAACAAAAATCATGTCAAAGAAAGTGCACTAATATATCTCTTTGCTCCACTGTGCTCTCTTGCTCCACTGCTTTTTTATAGGAACAAGAAAAAGATGAGACGCTGCACCAGGAGGGTGATGGTGAGCCTGTACCAGATGGGGAAACTGAGGAGACAGAGACACAGACAGTACAAGACCTCCAGTGCTCCCCACCTGCTAAACAGAGGAGAGAGTCCTGTGCCCTGGCTGAGTTGCTTGGCAACACTTTTAGGGAGGCTAGGCAGACACAGGCATCACCAGTGATGTCACCTCTTCGTGCTGCACAGAAGGAGGTGGATGAGTATACCACAGCTGCTCCTTTGCCACTATCAGAAAACCCACTAGACTGGCGGAAAGTGCATCACTGTGAGTACCCTCTCCTGGCAAAGCTAGCGAAGCAGTACCTGTGTATACCAGGGACAAGCGTCTTTGCTGAGCGCGTCTTTTCAACAGCAGGGGACATCGTCACTGCTCAGCGAAGCAGCCTAACACCTGAGCACGTTGACCAGCTCCTGTTTCTCCACAAAAACTTTATCACTCCAAAGTGGTAGGAACAGGCAGATGACTGATCAAGCACTGTATTCTACACTTTTCTTTATTCCAAAGCTTTTTGTGTTGATGTTCATGTTAAATATCAGACAAAAGCACAGTAGGCCACACATTTCTCTATTCTTGTTAAATGTTGAAGATTCTACCTTCAGTTCATGGTTTTAAAGACAGCTCATGTGCACTTGTTAATACTCACATTAAAGCTGTGTGCTGTTCTCAGCAATAGACTGTAATTGTTCATTTTGGGCAAGCACTTTTCTTTCAACACTCACTCAGTGAGCTCAGGGAGTAGGAACTGAATATTTTTAAGTATGTTTTGTTGACTCAATTGGAACTTGTATTTATTTAAAGGCCCATATCTGTGCTCTGAAGATTTCAGTAGCTATTTCAGTTACCTCCTGACTTATTTTTTTATTTAATTTATTTTCTAAAGACCAGCTAAATGTAGCAGTTTAGTTTATTGTAAGATGTTGGCGGATGAGAGTGTTTTTTGTGAGGGCAGGTGCACAGTCGTACAAATAAATCTCACAAACTGATGTGATGCGAGTATTGTTTTTTGTAAATATGACTTATGATGTATTATCAAGTGTTTGGTTCAACCTATTCTTGTTTAAGGAAAGAAAATCACAATAATTGAAATATAAAATCGCAATACTTGGTAAAATCGAATTGCAATACTTGTTTAATCAGAATCGCAATTTAAATCGAATCAGGACCCAAAAATCGTTGGAGAATCGAATCGGCACAAAAGCATATCGTCCCAGCCCTACCAATTATCCTAACCTGCATGTCTTTGGACTGTGGGGGAAACCGGAGCACCCGGAGGAAACCCACGCGGACACAGGGAGAACATGCAAACTCCACACAGAAAGGCCCTTGCCGGCTCCATTCAATCCATTATAGCAAAATGGAAAGAATATGGCACCACTACAAACCTGACAAGAGAAGGCCCCGCCCACCAAAATTCACAGACCGGTCAAGAAGGGCATTAATCAGAGATGCGATAAAGACACCAATGATAACACTGAAGGAGCTGCAAAGATCCACAGTGGAGATGGGAATGTGTGTCCATTGGACCAATTTAAGCCGTACACTCCACAGAGTGGGCGGGGCTTTATGGAAGAGTGGCCAGAAAAAAAGCCATTGCTGAAGAAAACCCATTTGGAGTTTGCCCAACAGCATGTGGCAGACTCCCCAAACACATGGAAGAAGATTATCTGGTCAAATGAGACTAAAACTGATCTTTTTGGCCATCATGGGAAATGCCATGTGTGGTGCAAACACAACACCCTGAGAACACTGTTCCTACAATAAAGCATGGTGGTGGCAGCATCATGCTGTGGGGATGTTTTTCATCTGCAGGGACAGGAAAGCTGGTCAGGACTGAAGGAAAGATGGATGGCACTAAATACAGGGCAATTCTGGAGGAAAACCTGTTCAAGTCGGCCAGAGGTTTGAGACTGGGACGAAGGTTCACATTCCAGCAGGACAATGACCCTAAACATACTGCTAAAGCTACACTGGATTTGATTAAAGGGAAACATTTAAATGTCTTGGAATGGCCTAATCAAAGCCCAGACTTCAATCCAACTGAGAATCTGTGGCATAACTTGAAGATTGCTGTACACCAACACAACCCATCTAACCTGAAGGAGTTGGAGCAGTTTTGCCTTGAGGAATGGGCAAAAATCCCAGTGGCTAGATGTGCTAAGCCAGTGTTTTTCAATCACAGGGCTGCAGCCCATTAGTAGACCATGAAACGCCAGCTAGTGGGCTGTGAATTTTTTTCCCCCAAGTTTAAAGCCATATACTAAATGGTTCAGGATGTCATCGTGTCCCAAATTCAGTAGCTGGTTTGCCGTGCACTTTTCAAGTAGAATAAATACATTTGTGGGTAAATTAAGAAGCCTTTATTTTTGTCACATTCCTACTCTACATTTAACTCACGTGCGCACAGAGAGAGAGAGAGAGAGAGAGAGAGAGAGCGCAGAATAAATAAATATGTTTGTGGGTAAATTATATGGATCTGTGATGCCTGCTGGAAGAGAAGAGCAGGGAGGTTTGAGAGTTGAGCAGCTGTCATTTGTTTACACTCGATACTAAAACTTGTAGCGTCCTCGCAACCATCGCAAAGACGCGGACAAAAAACACAGAAATTTCTCCTTATTTGGGCAAAAACAATACAGGATTTATCTTGTAGTGTCCTGATCCCCAGATCTTTAACCCAGCCACATATAAAAAGTTGTTCTCCTCCATCCTTTTCCAGGTTTTCATTTGTGTGTCTGTGTAGAACGATGTCTGCAGCACCAGGGAGTCTGGAATGTCGGGGAACTCAACGGATGGATAATTTTCCAACTCATAATGAATGAATGAACGAATGACTTTATATAAAGACGATAAGTTGATCAGCAGAGCTGGTGGGGTCGTGCACAGATACAAATCATTACAAATACAAAAGATTAAAAATATACACAATCTTTAAAAAAATCCTTAAAATCTGTTGATTCTCTGTTGATTATCTTCACATTAAGTTCATTAATATTATGCTTAACTATTGTCTTTGTATTTAGTTACGGCTACAAGAGGATCAAAATTCATTCTCCTAATGTCAAATTTAGCGAGTAAACTTTTGTTTCACAAGAAAATTCCTTCTTTGTTCGTGTGTAAGGATCGAATCCCACTGAGTGGTTTCTATATCCAATTCTTGGGTTTAATAACTTGCTTTTTTGCTGAACACAAAAATGGCAATAAGTTCCTGTGTTAATGGACCAGACTCCACTTTTAGATCATTAATCCCTTTTTTTTGTTTGTGTCACAATAAAACAACCATTTTCAGCTTTAAAGCGGTCGGCATGTTGTGTAAATCAAATGGTGCTAACCCTCCAAAACTCCATTTTAATTCCAGCTTGTAATGCAACAAAACAGGACAAACACCAAGGGGGATGAATACTTTTGCAAGACACTGTCCATGAGGGAGTTCTCTGATTGGTCAGGAGTTTGTGAGGGTGGGGTTTGATGGACACTTCTTATTGGGGTTGTTTTACTGCTGGAGGTCAAGATTTTGGGAAAAATATGATGTAATTATTTGAACTGAACACAAAGTTGTGTGTTGAGTTTCAAACAGACAGTAAAGCAGTTGGTGTGTATCATTCTCTGCTCACACACACACCTCTGATTTCTGGGGGTTTGGAGTGGACCTGAGTACAGGTGGTGTGTTCACGTGTGTGAATGAATACTTTTGCAAGACACTGTACAAAAATCAGTTCAATGTGAAATTAACCAAACCAAATGACAGAGAGAGTACTGTGTGTGTGTGTGTGTGTGTGTGTGTGTGTACCTCAGTATCTCCAGTGTACAGTGTGGATTCTCCAGTCCAGCAGAGAGCAGCTTCACTCCTGAATCCTGCAGGTTATTGAGACTCAGGTTCAGTTCTCTCAGTCTGGAGGAGTTTGAGCTGAGAACTGAGGACAGAACTCTACAGCTTTCCTCTGTCAGATTACACCCCCACAGACTGGAAGAGAAATGATGAAATCTGTGAATATCTGATGGATAAATGCAGTGTGTTCCATCAGTTGTGAAATAAAGTGTCTCCCTGAACACAAGGTTCTGATGTCAGAATAAAAATATAAAATAAAGAGACTGTGTGTTTGTACTTGGACAGATCCACGTGTCTCAGCTCATATGAGACGATGGATTTAACTACAAGAAAGGGAAAAGGACGGATAGAGGTGGAGACACAAGATCTAAACAGCTAGAATTACAATTCACAAGTTTAATTTTTATTGATTGATGAGATGGAATTAATGTAGAAAGTAAATCTGATTCTCATGGACACATTTCAGTTTCTTATAGAATAATACATTACACTTTAAACAACACACATCAGTTTAGTTCAGTGTTTCTCAAACTTTTTCAAACCAAGGACCACTTTATTAATAAAAAAAATCTCGTGGACCACCGAACCCCCTAATTATCCCGAACAAAAAACAATGACATGACTACAACAGTATATTACAAATTACACACTAATGAAATGAGAGTTTTACAAATAGTATCGTCATCTCACTCATTGTTGTCCTCATCTTAATGGGAAGAACAGTGCTGCTTATTCTGCTCCATCAGTGAAGCAATGTCTGGCTCCAAACTGGACAGTTTTAATCTCATATTGGGGGCCACATTGATCCGGTTGCACTGCTTTGTTTTCAGTCCAACCAGAGTGGAAAATCCAACTTCCCAGTTGTATGTGGTTGAAAATGGCATTAACAGTTTCAGAGCAGAGTCAGCCAGCTCAGGAGGTTCAGGTTGGATGTGGACCCAAAAGTCTGTCAAGCATTTCTCTTTAAATGTCATCTTCAGCGTCCCATCTGATGCGATGTCCACAAGACCATCAACGTCGCCGCGAATCCCCGGCCAATAGAATCGGCCCATTATCCGGTGTGTTGAATTAACACTTTTAGAGTTAATTTGTGTCCAATTGGACCTATATAAACACAGTAGGGTGTTAAATCAACACTCTGGGTGTTAATTCAACACTGGGGATTTTGCTGTGTAGGTAATTCTGTGTCATTTCCACTGTCACTGTGTTAGCAGTTTGATGTTAACTGTAATTAGAGTGTAATTTAAGTATTGTCATAATAATGTTTCAACACATCTGGGGTAAATATTGATGTTCTGGATAACTGTCATTTCCACTGTCACTGTGTTAGCAGTTTGATGTTAAATGTTATTACAGTGTAATGTAGGTATGTTCTGATTAATTTTTCAACATATCTGAGGTAAATGTTAACATTGTAGGTAATTCTGTGGCATTTCCATGCTCGCTGTGTTAGTAATTTGATGTTAAGTGTAATTACAGTGTAATTTAAGCATTTTCATAATAATTTTTCAACACATCTGAGGTAAATGTTGACGTTCTGGATGACTCTATGTCATTTCCACTGTCACTTTGTTAGCAGTTTGATGTTAAGTGTAATTACAGTGTAATTTAAGCATTTTCACAATAATTTTTCAACATATCTGAGGTAAATGTTGACGTTCGGGATAACGCTATGTCATTTCCACTGACACTGTGTTAGCAGTTTGATGTTGAGTGTAATAAGAGTGTAATTTAAGTATTTTCGTCATAAATTTTCAAGACATCTGAAGTAAATGTTGACGTTCTGGATTACTCTGTCATTTCCATGCTCGCTGTGTTAGCAGTTTGATGTTAAGTGTAATTACAGTGTAATATAACAATTTTCGTAATAATTTTTCAACACATCTGAGGTTAATGTTGACGTTCTGGATTACTCTCTCATTTCCATGGTCACTGTGTTAGCAGTTTGATGTTAAGTGTAATTACAGTGTAATTTAAGGATTTTCGTAATAATTTTTCAACAAATCTGAAGTAAATGTTGACGCTCTGGATAACTCTGTCATTTCCATTGTCACTGTGTTAGCAGTTTGATGCTAAATGTTATTACAGTGTAATGTAGGCATTTTCTTATTAATTTTTTGACATATCTGAGGTAAATGTTACCATTGTAGGTAATTCTGTGTCATTTCCACTGTCACTGAGTTAGCAGTTTGATGTGAAGTGTAATTACAGTGTAATTTAAGCATTTTCGTAATAATTTTTCAACACATCTGAGGTAAATGTTGATGTTCTGGATGACTCCTATGTCATGTCCACTATCACTGTGTCAGCAGTTTGATGCGACTGTAAATGTTATTACAGTGTAGTTTCGGTATTTTCTGATTAATTTTTCAAGATATCTGAGGTAAATGTTAACATTGTAGGTAATTCTGTGTCATTTCCACTGTCACTGTGTTAGCAGTTTGATGTTAAGTTTAATTACAGTGTAATTTAAGTATTTTGATAATTTTTCAACACATCAGGGGTAAATATTGACGTTCTGGATAACTATGTCATTTCCACTGTCACTGTGTTAGCAGTTTGATGGTATGTGTAATTACAGTGTAATTTAAGTATTTTCATAATAATTTTTCAACACATCTAAGGTAAATGTTGACGTTCTGGATGACTCTATGTCATTTCCAATGTCACTGTGTTAGCAGTTTGATGGTAAGTGAAATTACAGTGTAATTTAAGTATTTTCTTAATAATTTTTCAACACATCTGAGGTAAATGTTGACGTTCGGGAGGACGCTATGTAATTTCCACTGTCACTGTGTTAGCAGTTTGATGTTAAATGTTATTACAGTGTCATGTAGGTATTTTCTTATTAATCTTTCAACATATCTGAGGTAAATGTTAACATTGTAGGTAATTCTGTGTCATTTCCACTGTCACTGTGTTAGCAGTTTGATGTTAAGTGTAATTACAGTGTAATTTAAGTATTTTTGTAATAATTGTTCAAGACATCTGAGGTAAATGTTATTGTTCTGGATGACTCCTATGTCATGTCCACTATCACTGTGTTAGCAGTTTGATGCTACCGTACACGTTATTAGAGTGTAGTTTAGGTATTTTCTTATTAATTTTTCAATATATCTGAGGTAAATGTTAACATTGTAGGTAATTCTGTGGCATTTCCATGCTCGCTGTGTTAGCAGTTTGATGTTAAGTGTAATTACAGTATTATTTAAATATTTTCGTAATAATTTTTCAACACATCTGAGGTAAATGTTGACCTTCTGGATGACTCTATGTCATTTCGACAGTCACTGTGTTAGCAGTTTGATGCTAAATGTTATAACAGTGTAGTTTAGGTATTTTCTTATTAAATTTTCAACATATCTGAGGTAAATGTTAACATTGTAGGTAATTCTGTGTCACTTCCACTGTCACTGTGTTAGCAGTTTGATTTTAAGTGTCTTTACAGTGTAATTTAAGTATTTTTGTAAGAATTTTTCAACACATCTGAGGTAAATGTTGATGTTCTGGATGACTCTATGTCATTTCCACTGTCACTGTGTTAGCAGTTTGATGTTAAGTGTCATTACAGTGTAATTTAAGTATTTTCGTAACAATTTTTCAACACATCTGAGGTAAATGTTGACGTACTGGATGACTATGTCATTTCCACTGTCACTGTGTTAGCAGTTTGATGCTAAATGTTATTGCAGTGTAATGTAGGCATTTTCTTATTAATTTTTTGACATATCTGAGGTAAATGTTACCATTGTAGGTAATTCTTTGTCATTTCCACTGTCACTGAGTTAGCAGTTTGATGGTAAGTGTAATTACAGTGTAATTTAAGTATTTTCATAATAATTTTTCAATACATCTTAGGTAAATGTTGATGTTCTGGATGACTCTATGTCATTTCCACTGTCACTGTGTTAGCAGTTTGATGTTAAGTGTAATTACAGTGTAATTTAAGTATTTTCGTAATAATTTTTCAACATATCTGAGGTAAATGTTGATGTTCTGGATGACTCTATGTCATTTCCACTGTCACTGTGTTAGCAGTTTGATGTTAAGTGTCATTACAGTGTAATTTAAGTATTTTTATAATAATTTTTCAATACATCTTAGGTAAATGTTGACGGTCTGGACGACACTATGTCTTTTCCACTGTCACTGTGTTAGCATTTTGATGTTAAGTGTAATTACAGTGTAATTTAAGTATTTTCGTAATTTTTCAACACATCTGAGGTAAATGTTGACGTTCTGGATTACTCTATGTCGTTTCCACTGTCACTGTGTTAGCAGTTTGATGTTAAGTGTAATTACAGTGTAATTTAAGTATTTTCGTAATAATTTTTCAACACATCTGAGGTAAATGTTGACATTCGGGATGACTCTGTGTCATTTCCACTGTCACTGTGTTAGCAGTTTGATGCTAAACGTCATTACAGTGTAATGTAGGTATTTTCTAATTAATTTTTCAACATATCTGAGGTAAATGTGAACATTGTAGGTAATTCTGTGTCATTTCCACGGTCAATGTGTTAGCAGTTTGATGCTAAATGTTATTACAGTGTAACATAGGTATTTTCTTATTAATTTTTCAACATATCTGAGGTAAATG
This sequence comes from Neoarius graeffei, assembly GCF_027579695.1. NCBI lineage: Eukaryota > Metazoa > Chordata > Actinopteri > Siluriformes > Ariidae > Neoarius > Neoarius graeffei. Next base: position 109,970,074 of record NC_083573.1, on the reverse strand, counting down.
TTGACCTTCTGGATGACTCTGTCATTTCCACTGTCACTGTGTTAGCAGTTTGATGTTAAGTGTAATTACAGTGTAATTTAAGTATTTTCGTAACAATTTTTCAATACATCTGAGGTAAATGTTGACGTTCTGGATGACTCTATGTCATTTCCACTGTCACTGTGTTAGCAGTTTGATGTTAAGTGTCATTACAGTGGAGTTTAAGTATTTTCGTAATAATTTTTCAACACATCTGAGGAAAATGTTGACGTTCTGGATTATTCTGTCATTTCCACTGTCACTGTGTTAGCAGTTTGATGCTAAACGTCATTACAGTGTAATGTAGGTATTTTCTTATTAATTTTTCAACATATCTGAGGTAAATGTGAACATTGTAGGTAATTCTGTGTGATTTCCACAGTCAATGTGTTAGCAGTTTGATGTTAAGTGTAATTACAGTGTAAGTTAAGTATTTTCGTAATAATATTTCAACATATCTGAGGTAAATGTTGATGTTCTGGATGACTCTATGTCATTTCCACTGTCACTGTGTTAGCAGTTTGATGTTAAGTGTCATTACAGTGTAGTTTAAGTATTTTCGTAATAATTTTTCAACACATCTGAGGTAAATGTTGACGTTCTGGATTACTCTGTCATTTCCACTGTCACTGTGTTAGCAGTTTGATGTTAAGTGTCATTACAGTGTAATTTAAGTATTTTTATAAGAATTTTTCAACACATCTGAGGTAATTGTTGATGTTCTGGATGACTCTGTCATTTCCACTGTCACTGTGTTAGCAGTTTGATGCTAAATGTTATTACAGTGTAATGGAGGCATTTTCTTATTAATTTTTTTGACATATCTGAGGTAAATGTTAACATTGTAGGTAATTCTGTGTCACTTCCACTGTCACTGTGTTAGCAGTTTGATTTTAAGTGTCATTACAGTGTAATTTAAGTATTTTTGTAAGAATTTTTCAACACATCTGATCTAAATGTTGATATTCTGGATGACTCTGTCATTTCCACTGTCACTGTGTTAGCAGTTTGATGCTAAACGTTATTACAGTGTAATGTAGGTATTTTCTTATTAATTTTTCTACATATCTGAGGTAAATGTTGACGTTCTGGATGACTGTCATATCCACTGTCACTGTGTTAGCAGTTTGATGTTAAGTGTAATTACAGTGTAATTTAAGTATTTTCGTAATAATTTTTCAGTACATCTGAGGTAAATGTTGACGTTCTGATGACTCTGTCATCTCCACTGTCACTGTGTTAGCAGTTTGATGTTAAGTGTAATTACAGTGTAATGTAGGTATTTTCTTATTAATTTTTCAACATATCTGAGGTAAATGTTAACATTGAAGGTAATTCTGTCATTTCCACTGTCACTGTGTTAGTAGTTTAATGTTAAGTGCAATTCAGTGTAATTTACGTATTTTTGTAATAATTTTTCAACACATCTGAGGTAAATGTTGGCGATCGGGATGACTCTATGTTATTTACACTGTCACTGTGTTAGCAGTTTGATGTTAAGTGTAATTACAGTGTAATTCAAATATTTTCGTAATAATTTTTCAATACATCTGAGGTAAATGTTGACGTTCTGGATGACTGTATGTCATTTCCACTGTCACTTTGTTAGCAGTTTGATGTTAAGTGTAATTACTGTGTAATCTAAGCATTTTCGTAATAATTTTTCAACACGTCTGAGGTAAATGTTGACGTTCGGGATGACTCTGTCTCATTTCCACTGTCACTGTGTTAGCAGTTTGATGCTAAATGTTATTACAGTGTAATGTAGGTATTTTCTTATTAATTTTTCAACATATCTGAGGTAAATGTTAACATTGTAGGTAATTCTGTGTCACTTCCACTGTCATTGTGTTAGCAGTTTGATGTTAAGTGTAATTACAGTGTAATTTAAGTATTTTCGTAATAATTTTTCAACACATCTGAGGTAAATGTTAACATTGTAGGTAATTCTGTATCATTTCCACTGTCACTGTGTTAGCAGTTTGATGTTAAGTGTAATTACAGTGTAATTTAAGTATGTTCGTAATAATTTTTCAAGACATTTGAGGTAAATGTTGACGTTCTGGATGACTATGTCATTTCCACTGTCACTGAGGTAGCATTTTGATGTTAAGTGTAATTACAATGTAATGTAGGTATTTTTGTGATAATTTTTCAACACATCTGAGGGAAATGTTGACGTTTGGGATGACTCTGTGTCATTTCCACTGTCACTGTGTTAGCAGTTTGATGCTAAATGTTATTACAGTGTCATGTAGGTATGTTCTTATTAATTTTTCAACATATCTGAGGTACGGTAAATGTTAACATTGTAGGTAATTCTGTGTCATTTCCACTGTCACTGTGTTAGTAGTTTAATGTTAAGTGTAATTACAGTGTAATTTAAGTATTTTTGTAATAATTTTTCAACACATCTGAGGTAAATGTTGACGTTCTGGATGACTGTATGTCATTTCCCCTGTCACTGTGTTAGCAGTTTGATGCTAAATGTCATTACAGTGTTATTTACGTATTTTCGTATTAATTTTTCAACATATCTAAGGTAAATGTTAACATTGTAGGTAATTCTGTGTCATTTCCACTGTCAATGTGTTAGTAGTTTGATGCTAAATGTTATTACAGTGTTATTTACGTATTTTCTTATTAATTTTTCAACATATCTGAGGTAAATGTTAACATTGTAGGTAATCCTGTGCCATTTCCACTGTCTCTGGGTTAGCAGTTTGATGTTAAGTGTAATTACAGTGTAATTTAAGTATTTTCGTAATAATTTTTCAACACATCTGAGGTAAATTTTGATATTCTGGATGACTCTGTCATTTCCACTGTCACTGTGTTAGCAGTTTGATGCTAAATTTTATTACAGTGTAATGTAGGTATTTTCTTATTAATTTTTCAACATATCTGAGGTAAATGTTAACATTGTAGGTAATTCTGTGTCATTTCCACTGTCACTGTGTTAGTAGTTTAATGTTAAGTGTAATTACCGTGTAATTTAATTATTTTTGTAATAATTTTTCAACACATCTGAGGTAAATGTTGGCGATCGGGATGACTCTATGTTATTTCCACTGTCACTGTGTTAGCAGTTTGATGTTAAGTGTAATTACTGTGTAATCTAAGCATTTTCGTAATAATTTTTCAACACGTCTGAGGTAAATGTTGACGTTCGGGATGACTCTGTGTCATTTCCACTGTCACTGTGTTAGCAGTTTGATGTTAAGTGTAATTACAGTGTAATTTAAGTATTTTCGGAATAATTTTTCAACACATCTGAGGTAAATGTTGACGTTCGGGATGACTCTGTGTCATTTCCACTGTCACTGTGTTAGCAGTTTGATGCTAAATGTTATTACAGTGTAATGTAGGTATTTTCTTATTAATTTTTCAACATATCTGAGGTAAATGTTAACATTGTAGGTAATTCTGTGTCACTTCCACTGTCACTGTGTTAGCAGTTTGATGTTAAGTGTAATTACAGTGTAATTTAAGTATTTTCGTAATAATTTTTCAATACATCTGAGGTAAATGTTGACGTTCTGGATGACTCTGTCATTTCCACTGTCACTGTGTTAGCAGTTTGATTTTAAGTGTAATTACAGTGTAATTTAAGTATTTTCGTAATAATTTTTCAACATGTCTGAGGTAAATGTTGACGTTCGGGATGTCTCTGTGTCATTTCCACTGTCAGTGTGTTAGCAGTTTGATGCTGAATGTTATTACAGTGTAATGTACGTATTTTCTTATTAGTTTTTCAACATATCTGAGGTAAATGTTAACATTGTATGTAATTCTGTGTCATTTCCACTGTCACTGTATTAGCAGTTTGATGTTAAGTGTAATTACAGCATAATTTAAGTGTTTTCGTAAAAATTTTTCAACACATCTGAGGTAAATGTTGACGTTCGCGATGACTGTCATTTCTACTGTCACTGTGTTAGCAGTTTGATGTTAAGTGTAATTACAGTGTAATTTAAGTATTTTTGTAATAATTTTTCAACACATCTGAGGTAAATGTTGGCGATCGGGATGACTCTATGTTATTTCCACTGTCACTGTGTTAGCAGTTTGATGTTAAGTGTAATTACAGTGTAATTCAAATATTTTCGTAATAATTTTTCAACACATCTGAAGTAAATGTTGATGTTCTGGATGACTTTGTCATTTCCACTGTGTGTTAGCAGTTTGATGCTAAATGTTATTACAGCGTAATGTAGGTATTTTCTTATTAATTTTTCAACATATCTGAAGTAAATGTTACCATTGTAGGTTATTCTGTGTCACTTCCACTGTCACTGTGTTAGCAGTTTGATGTTAAGTGTAATTACAGTGTAATTTAAGTATTTTCGGAATAATTTTTCAACATATCTGAGGTAAATGTTGACGTTTTGGATGACTCTATATCATTTCCACTGTCACTGTGTTAGCAGTTTGATGTTAAGTGTCATTACAGTGTAATTTAAGTATTTTTGTAAGAATTTTTCAACACATCTGAGGTAAATGTTGATGTTCTGGATGTCTCTGTGTCATTTCCACTGTCACTGTGTTAGCAGTTTGATGCTAAATGTTATTACAGTGTAATGTAGGCATTTTCTTATTAATTTTTCGACATATATGAGGTATATGCTAACATTGTAGGTAATTCTGTGTCATTTCCACTGTCACTGTGTTAGCCGTTTCATGTTAAGTGTAATTACAGTGTAATTTAAGAAGTTTCATAATAATTTTTCAACACATCTGAGGTAAATACTGACGTTCTGGTTGACTATGTCATTTCCACTGTCACTGTGTTAGCAGTTTGATGTTAAGTGTAATTACAGTGTAATTTAAGTATTTTCATAATAATTTTTCAACACATCTGAGGTACATATTGATGTTCTGGATGACTATGTCATTTCCACTATCACTGTGTTAGCACTTTGATGTTAAATGTTATTACAGTTTCATGTAGGTATTTTCTGATTAATTTTTCAACACATCTGAGGTAAATGTTGATGTTCTGGTTGACTCCTATGTCATGTCCACTATCACTGTGTTTGCTGTGTGATGCTTCCGTAAATGTTATTACAGTGTAGTTTAGGTATTTTCTTATTAATTTTTCAACATATCTGAGGTAAATGTTAACATTGTAGTTAATTCTGTGGCATGTCGATGCTCGCTGTGTTAGCAGTTTGATGTTAGGTGTAATTACAGTGTAATTTAAATATTTTCATAATTTTTCAACACATCTGAGGTAAATGTTGACGTTCTGGATGACTCTGTCATTTCCACTGTCACTGTGTTAGCAGTTTGATGCTGAATGTTATTACATTGTAATGTAGGTATTTTCTTATTCATTTTTCTTTTTTTTAATTTATATTTTATTATTTTTCAAGGTAAAGGGTGGTGGGTACATGAAAACAAGAAAGAAAAAAAAGAGAGACAGGAAATGGGGGGACAAAAAACGACAACAACAGTAACAACAACTATTTACAAACAGGGAGTAGTCTTTCACATACATGTACTTACAAAAGGATACGTAATATATACACTTATAGTAAGGATTCATTTGGCCATTTGGCAGGGACAAAATAAAACCATTTCAACCATCTGTCCAGAAAAACCTCAGTTTTTTGGTTAACATGTGCTGTTATTCCTTCCATCTTGTAAATTTCCACCACAATATCTCTCCACGTAATAATTGTTGGGCTGTGTGGTTGTAGCCAGTTCCTGGCAGGGCTTTGAACCGGAATTTTTTTCCTATTGGTTCGTTCCGACCAGAAACGGAATTTTAACGTTTCCGGTTTTGGGTTCCACCATTAAATAGACGTTCCCGAACCGGTTAGAACAAAAAAATTTCGTTCCCGGAACGGTTAATTACGTTCCCTGTCAGCTGTTTAACAAATGGCTATAAAATTATGTCTCTGTCTCATCCAGCTTAAGCCAAATGTAGGCCAATTCTATTACAACCTTCATTAAATAAGACAAGAAATAATTCAAAACAATTATTATTTCAAATGTTGGTGATTTGGATTCTCAGTATGTCTTCCCAGCTTCACAAACAGAAAAAGTGCCAAAAATGAAAGATAATTCGTTTAGTGTGTTACCAAAGGCTAGTCAGGCCCTATAGAGGGCTACCGCATGACGTCACCGCGCCGCGAGATTTTGTTAGGCGCCATATTGGAAGTACACATCTATGCAAGTGGATACATACATAAAACAAACTACAGCTGAAATGTAGCCAGGGCCGGTTCTGCCCTAATCTGGGCCCGGGTGCAACATCGCGCACCCCCCCCAAAAAAAAAACCACCAGTCTAAATCAGGACAACCATCACATAACTATAACTATAAACATTTTATATCAACTATTTTAACTAAATGGGCTATAATAAATAAGCCTGCAGGCAGCCACGGCGGGCTGCCTCAGAAAAGTAACCATTCAATGACAACTGAAAGCCTGCAGCCACGGCGGGCTGCCTTAAAAAGTAACCATTTGTCCTACCTTAAAACTCGTTTTGCATTTTCTGCCTCCTTTTTTGTATTTTCGACCCTCCGTTTATTTTCTTTCCTTTTCTGAAAACCCGATTTGTGTCCAGGCATTTTGTTCTGCTACCAACGAACTAACTCGTCAGGTCTCGTCTCTCGAGCCCGCGATGATTCCCGTGGGAAGGGCAAAAATTGATACATTTTTACAAACAGCCAATAGGGAGGTTGCATCGTTCAGACTCTTCTTTGCTCAGACACTCAGTAATTCACCTAGTATTCACTAGTAGTCCACCTTCCCGCTCTCTCCATTCAATCAGCGAACGTCACACAGGAAGTGAACCCCAGCGGGTCATAGAAACTTCCGCAGGAGAAGAATGACTATTTGTAGGCTACAGAAACTTTGAGGAACGAAATAAAAACCGGTATTAACCGGTTACCATTATTTTTAATAAGCGTTTCTGTTCCGGAACATAAAAAATAATAAAGTTTCTGGTTTCGTTTCTGTTCCATGTGAAATAGAAAAAGTTCCCGGTTTTCGTTTTCGTTCCTTGAACCGGTTCAAAGCCCTGGTTCCTGGTGATGGCTTTTTTACTGGCCACCAATAGAATGTTAATAAGATATTTGTCCACTTTCAGACAGTTTTCGGGAACGTATCCAAGGTACAAAGTCTTAAAGTCCAGTGCAATATCTTCTTCAAAGATGTCCTGTAGGGCCTTATGTATCTCAGACCAAAAAGCTTTTATGTTGGGGCAGTCCCAGAAAACATGGTGGTGGTTTGCACATTGATGGCCACATTGTCTCCAACAAACAGGGATAATGTCACTGAATTTGCATTTCTGATGTGGTGTTATAAAATATCTGATTAAGTTTTTCCAGTTAAATTCCCTCCAGTTCATTGAACTGGTGCATTTCCATTGAAATTTCCATATTTTTTCCCATTCTTCATCTGTTATTTCAGTCCCTGATTCGGTTTCCCATTTTGCTTTGATATATGATGTGGAGTGTGTATTGAGTCCTAACAAGCAGTTATATGTAGCTGATATAATACCTTTATTAAGAGTTGCCTTGTATGTTCCTCTGAACAATTCTAGCAGGTTGTGTTTTTCTTCTGATATATTTTTAACCTTTGTGTCGACATAGTGTCGCAATTGTAAATATCTGAAAAAATCTTGTTTATCCAGTAGGTGCTTTTCCTGTAGCGTTTCAAAACTTAATAATACATTATTCTTCATAATGGTGCTTAGAGCTGTTATTCCTTTAACTGGCCATGTTTTGAATCGGGTATCCATTGTGTTTGGTTTGAAATCAGAGTCATATGAACACCATTTTAGGGGAAGAAGATCACCCTCTAATTTGTATATTTTTATAATATTTTTCCACATTTTCAAGGTAAATTTCAACCATGGATTATCCGTTTCGTTTATGTAGTGTTGTATTTTAGAATCTGCTATAACTGCCTGTATGGGGATGGGGAACAGTTTTTCTTCAATATCTTTCCACTGTGCTAAATATGATGGATTGCACCAGTATGGTATAGTCCTCATCTGGGCAGCAAAGTAATATTCCTTCAGGGAAGGCAAGCCCCAACCTCCTTTTTCTTTCATTAACTGTAAGGTTTTGAGACGGACCCTTGGTCTCTTCCCCTGCCATAGGTATCTAGACAACATTTTATCCCATTCATTGAATTGACTTTGAGGTATTTCTACTGGTAGGGTTTGGAATAAATATAGCAACCTTGGTAATATGTTCATTTTAATGGAAAGTATCCTTGAGTTGAAACTAAAGAAAGGAACAAGATTCCACCTTGATATGTCATCCTTAATCTTTTTATCTAGAGGTGGATAGTTATGTTCTGATAATTTTGAGAGATCCTTTGGGATAGTGATTCCTAAATATTTGAAGGATTTTGTTTGCCATGCCCATGGATATTGAGATTTTATTTCCTCTGGTGGGTCATAGTTGTAAGCTAACACTTGGGTTTTGTTCACATTGACCTTATATCCTGACAGTTCCCCATACTTTCCAAGAGCCAACATCAGTTGGGGCAAAGAGTGTGTTGGGTGGCTGAGATATGTAATCACATCATCTGCGTAGCATGCTAGCTTATGTTCTCTTTCTGCTAAATGTATCCCTTTGATTTCTGTGTTTTGTCTTTTATATTGGGCAAGCGGTTCAAGGAAGAGAGCAAATAATAGGGGTGACCAAGCACATCCCTGTCTTGTCCCCCTTTCCAGGGTAAACCTATTTGAGAGGTGGCCATTAACTTTGACCCTTGCAGTAGGACTGTGATATATTGTTTGTATAGTTCTAATAATCTTGTCATGGAAACCGAATCTGTGTAAAACTCTATAAAGGAAGATAAAGTTGACCGAATCAAATGCTTTCTCGGCATCAATACTAACCACTAAGGCTTCCATCTTGGTTTTCATTATGTGGCTAGCAATATGAAGTGTCCGTCTTATATTATCTTGGGTTTGTATAAAGCCTGTCTGATCATTATGAATGAGATTAGTCATGAGTTTCTCAAACCGTCTGGCCATTATGGAAGTGAATAACTTATAGTCTATGTTCAAGACAGATATTGGTCTAAAATTTGCACATTCGGTTTTATCTTTGCCTTCTTTTGGAATAGCTGATATGATTGCCTCATTCCAGCTAGGAAGTATTTGTGATTTTTCAAGGGTCCAATTTAATGTGGGGAGTAAGACAGGGACTAGTTCCTTTCTAAATTCTTTGTACCATTCTGCGGTGTATCCATCAGAACCTGGGGATTTACCTACTTTAAGTTTGCTTATTGTATCGAGCGATTCCCTTGCTGTTATCTCAGCTGTCAGTGAACCATTATGCTCTTCTGTAAGAGTAGGTAATTGCAATGAATTTAGGAAATTGTCAATTTGAGCTATGTTTCCTCCTGGGACTTTTGTATATAGGCCTTTGTAGAATGTCTCAAATGCTTCATGAATTTCACTTAGATTATTTTTAAGCTCTTTTGTTATTGGGTCCTTGATTTTATGAACTGTGCTTTCTGCTATTTTTTTCTTTAACTTCCATGCGAGTAGTTTCATTGATTTTGAACCACTTTCATAGTATCTCTGTTTTACATACATAAGGTTTCTTCTAACATCTTCTGTAGTTATGCTTCTGATCTCGTTTCTGGCTTTATCAATTTCCTGTAGCGTTTTCTTATCTGAGTCTCTTTTATGTTTTAATTCTAGATCCTGCAATTTTTGTTGTAGATTTTCAAGTATATTTTGTCTTTCTTTTTTCTTATGTGATGCTATTGCTATAATTTTCCCTCTTAATACAGCTTTCATGGTATCCCATAGAATGGGAGGTGATACTTCATTATTGTCATTAGTTTGTAGGAAATCCTTTATTTCTTTTCTGATGTCGTCTTTAAACTTAAGGTCATTCAATAGGCCAGAGTTTAGCTTCCATGTAGTATTTCTATGTAGCAGGTTGAGATCAACTGTTAGATATATTGGAGCATGGTCACTCAGATCTATTGTCCCTATGTCACAAGCATGAATTTTATCTTTATCTTTTCCAAATATTATAAAGTAATCTATTCTTGTATAAAGAGCGTGAGGGGCAGAGTAGTGGGTGTAATCCCTTCTCCCTGGGAAAAGTTCTCTCCAGACGTCAATAAGCCCCACATCTTTGAAAAGTGTGTTGACTTTTTGTACTAATTTTGGTTCATCCATTTTCCCACTTGAACAATCAAGTTTTGGTTGTAAATGAATATTTAAATCTCCCCCACATATTAGCAGGCCCTCTGATTCTGTTGCCATCAAGTCAGTCATTTTCTGGAAGAAGGAAACATCGCTTCCTGGGGGTGCATATATGTTTAGTAGAGTTACTATGTTTCCATCTATCTTTCCTTTAACAAGGACATATCTACCCTCCTTATCTTTAATTTCTGACATTTTTTCAAAGTTGACTTGTTTGGATATGAGAATCAAATCAAATCAAATCAAGTTTATTTGTACAGCGCTTTTAACAATAAACATTGTCGCAAAGCAGCTTTACAGAATTTGAACGACTTAAAACATGAGCTAATTTTATCCCTAATCTATCCCCAATGAGCAAGCCTGTGGCGACGGTGGCAAGGAAAAACTCCCTCAGACGACATGAGGAAGAAACCTCGAGAGGAACCAGACTCAAAAGGGAACCCATCCTCATTTGGGCAACAACAGACAGCCTGACTATAATATTAACAGTTTTAACAGGTATAACCCTCAACTGTCCTCATGGGGCCGTCCTTCACAGGAGTGGGGCGATAAAACTCCGACCAGACACAGGGCACCAGGATGGATCAAGCAGGTCCGAGGGGCAGAAGAGGCCAGCATCTCAATCCCAGGATCAACATGTAACTCAGAGGGACAGATGGGGGGGGGGGGGGGAAGAAAACACGTTGTTAGGTATGCCCTAAAAATAAATGACAAGTATTAAATCTGTGTGGTAGGCTCGCAGAGACGAGAGTCTTTACATCAGGCATGACGCACAATGGCATGTTAATATGGTAAAAAATATATCATGACCTGCTCTGGCTGGATGCTTGATTGGGTGATGGGAGCACACTCCTCAGCAATGATGAGATGCAGATGGGACCCTTAGGCCTGGCCAAGACAATTCAGTTACATTTCACCGGGTCTGGGACATGCGACAGAATGTCTGACGGCCGATTCCCTGCAGGCTACGATAGCCAGTCGAGGTCCCCACCGTCTCCACCAAAAGATTTCCTGTTGACTCCATGTAACTCAGAGGGACAGATTTGGGGGGGGGGGGGGGGGGGAGAAAGAAAACACAGGTGGTTAGGTATGCCCAATGTCACCTGAATAAGTAGGAACAGTATACATATTGCACCGAGTACAAGCAGGGACTCCGGCAACTAACTATGACAGCATAACTAAAAGGAGAGAGCCAGAAGGTAACACAGGCATGAGGGAGCCCCGGGACATAAAGCAGCCAGCCACTGCACCGTCAACAAACTTGAGTGAGCAAGCGAGTGGGGACTGACAGCATCCATACATCCCAGTTTACCAAAACACTCTATGTCTGAGGACCCTCCAGATCTACTCCTTTACCTCATAAACACCATTAACAAAAGGCTTGACTAAACAGATATGTTTTCAGCCTAGACTTAAATGCTGAGACTGTGTCTGATTCCCGAACATTACTTGGAAGGCTGTTCCATAACAGTGGGGCTTTGTAAGAAAAGGCTCTGCCCCCTGATGTAGCCTTCACTATATGAGGTACCAGCAGATAGCCTGCACCTTTTGATCTAAGTAGGCGTGGCGGGTCATAGAGGAGCAGAAGTTCACTCAGGTACTGTGGTGCGAGACCATTTAGTGCTTTAAAGGTCAATAGTAGTATTTTATAATCAATACGAAATTTGATTGGGAGCCAATGCAGTGTGGATAAGACAGGCGTGATGTGGTCATATTTTCTAGTTCTAGTAAGGACTCTTGCTGCGGCATTTTGAACTAACTGGAGCTTGTTTATGCACTTATTGGAACATCCAGACAGTAAGGCATTACAATAATCCAACCTGGAGGTAACGAAAGCATGGACTAGTTTTTCTGCATCATGCAATGACATTAAATTTCTTATCTTTGCAATATTTCTGAGATGAAAGAAAGCTATCCGGGTGATGTTATCAATGTGAGTTTCGAATAAAAGACTGGGGTCAATAATCACTCCGAGGTCTTTTACTGCTGCACGTGAAGAAACAGAAAGGCCATCCAGAGTTACTGTGTAATCAGAAAACTTACTTCTAGCTGTATGTGGTCCTAGCATTGCCACCCCTCTTCTATGTCCTGATTTATATGATGAAAAGTATAAATAATTAAAGCCCATTCTCTTTAACTTTCCATGTTCTTTGTCATTTAAGTGGGTCTCCTGTAAATATACCACATGTGCCCTCTCTTTTTTCATTTTAGAAAGAATTTTGGATCGTTTTATGGGATTTAACAGCCCATTGACATTATATGAGATTATTTTAGTTTTATCACCAGCCATAGGCCTATGTGTTGTCTGTGTATCCTTATGTTATAACAAAAACCAAGCAATTTACTCCCTGTAAAAACATTTAAAACAAAACTTACACAATAAAAAAAAGAACAAAAAAACTGTGATTCCAAGGCTGAGGTCTCTAAACGACCCTTTGCAAAGCTAGAAAGAACGTCTAGCGCAGTAGGAAAGCCTTTCCTCTTTAGGGGATAAGGGCCTTCTCTTAGATGTAGGAAAAAGTCTCTGTCCATCTGTGTAAGGCAAACTTAAGATCTGAGTCCTCCACTATAATTAACTTTTGTCATGGGGAAAGGAATATAATAGTTCTTTGGTTTAATAAAGGCAGAAAAGCAGGGAGGAAAAGAAGTGGCATGTTTTTCTACTTCTGTACTTAGCTTAGTCACTGAAGTGACAATGTCATTGGGTGGAGTGTTAACCAGGGTCGTCTTCGTCCCCTCGCGCAGCGGCAGCCCCTCTCCCTCGGGGCTTAGTACTCTCCCACGCTGTGCGTGATAGCTGCGTGTAGAGATCCTCTTTACCCTCCTTTGGCGCGGGTTTGAAGATTTCAATGGGAAGCCCTCTGTTCTTCATATCTGTAGTTGCTTCTTCCGCTGATTGATATAGCTGTGTTCTGTCCTGATAGTGAACTCGAAACTTGGCCGGTGCAGGAGTTTGGAAGCGAATGCCGTGCTGTTTCAGGACTCGCTTTGCCTCGGTGTAATCCTTACGTCTCTGAAGAATAGTTGGGTGGTAGTCGTTATCAAAGAATATTTGGGTATTGTCATCTAGGACCACCTTTTTCATTCCCCATGCATTACTTATAATTTCATTCTTGATCTTGGATCGAGCGAGACACATGACTATTGACCGTGGCTTATCTTTATTCACCCCGCTCGGTTTAGGCACCAGTGCCCTGTGCGCTCTCTCGATGTCAGCAGCTGTGATAGATATGCCCAGTTTGTCCTGTAATAGCCCTTCCAGAAAGTGTGTCATTGATGGTCCCTCTGCGTCTTCTGGAACGTTGTATATTCTTATGTTGTTTCGCCTTGACCTACCGTCTTGGTCCAATACTTTCTTTTCGAGACGGGCCGCCTCTTTGATTAGTTTACCCAGCACGGTTTCCACATTCTGAGTGCGGTCTTCTATTTTGCCCACTCGGTCTTCCACTACCTCGACTTTATGCTCCACTTTAGTGATTTCAGCTTTGATGTCATGTAATTGTTCTTTCATGTCTTTACGGAACTCACCAATCTCCTCAAGCACTTTTGTCAGGCTAGCTGCAGTGGTGTGGCTGGAGTTAGCATTGTGAGGAGAAATATCTTCATCTGTTTCCTTCGCTGTCTGCGTCGTAGCTTTTTTTCCGAGTGCTCCCCTTGTTGTTGATTTCGACCCCGACATTTTGACCTCGTGTAGTTGAAAACAACCGTTATTTAGTTATATAGCGGGGCGAATTTTGTAAAATATTGGAGGAGCGGTCTTCTCAAGCAGCCATTTGCTGTGGTGACGTCACCGGAACCCCTCTTATTCATTTTTCAACATATCTGAGGTAAATGTTGACGTTCTGGATGACTCTGTCATTTCCACTGTCACTGTGTTAGCAGTTTGATGTTAAGTGTAATTACAATGTAATTTAATTATTTTCGTAATCATTTTTCAACACGTCTGAGGTAAATGTTGACGTTCGGGATGACTCTGTGTCATTTCCACTGTCACTGTGTTAGCAGTTTGATGCTAAATGTTATTACAGTGTAATGTAGGTATTTTCTTATTAGTTTTTCAGCATATCTGAGGTAAATGTTAACATTGTAGGTAATTCTGTGTCATTTCCACTGTCACTGTGTTAGCAGTTTGATGTTAAGTGTAATTACAGCGTAATATAAGTATTTTCGTAAAAATTTTTCAACACATCTGAGGTAAATGTTAACGTTTGGGATGACTCGCTGTCATTTCTACTGTCACTGTGGCAACATCACTGTGTGATGTTAAAGGTGGCAAACTAAGGTAGCTTAGTAAACTAGACCCACCTGCCTAGCGGCCAAAAATATTTTTGCCGACGAGTGGCAAATATTCACATTTAGTCTGGTTTGCCAGGCTAAAACTAAGGAAGATTCATTGTGAAGCCTTCAAAGCAAAACATTTGTCATCACAATCAATTAATATTACATTACTCATTTATTTTCTCATATTATTCCAGTATTCTATAATAAGTAGACACAAATTCTTAATTATAAACATATTCTAATTTCGTCAATTCTAAAGAATGCAATTAAAGTGGCAGGATATAAATCCAAAACAAGTGTTTATTTAAGTTTTGAAAAAGATGAAGAAAAGCATAACCATCAAACAAACATGTGCAGCTTAATTATGTGTTTTTTTTAAATATGGAATTGCAGCATTTTAACAACAAATAATTCTAAATAAATTCTGCAGTTTTTTTCCCAAGAATTCCTCCAGAAAGCCATGCCTTAAAAGGAAATTTAAAGTATTACAAGTTGTCAATGAACACAAAAGGCTTTAGTTATTTAGCTATATACACACAAGGTTACACAAGGTTTTGTAGTCAGTGCAACTTGGCTTAACAAGTTGGAAAAAAGGTAAGGTTCTGCTGGCTCCAATGAACACATATACTGTACAATATATAAAAACTGAAAATATGCTTAATTTACACCAATCACATCAGAGAGAACTTGAGGCTACTGAAATATTCCAAGCATGGCAATGTTAAACTGCCATTGGTAAAATAACTGCCATTGGTAAAACACACACACACACACAAAAACAACTTTTGCCTAGTAAATTCAAATATCAGATATCACTGTACCGTCTGCTGTGCTACTTCTAGGGTGGAAGAGAACGCAAGGGTAGCAAAAAAGAGCATTGACTACATCACAGCTAGCTAGCCAAGTTTTCCGATGGTACCAGTTCTTGTTGAAACCTCTTGAGTAGGTCTTCTCCCCCTTCGTAGACACTTGCTTGATGTTTAAATTCGGTCTAGGAGGTCCTAGCTGTTTGATTGCCATTTTCTCCTCATTGGTACGATGACTAAAGGGAACTTCTTTCAGAGACGCTATCGTATTGTTGCACTCAACACTCGCCGCCATCTTCATAGAATGTTCACACATTTCCCTCGCAAGTTGCGTTTTCCAGCCCAAAATTATGTTCAAAACCCGCCAAAATGCACTAAAAACCAATCTGGCAACACTTGCGTGGCGCAACAGGCGTATGACGTAAGCATGCTGCTTGTGCGAGCACATAAAACCTAATAGAAAATGCATTGGGAGAATGATTTTCGAAAAAAACGTACGTACCATTAGTGTCAATGGGAGATTTTGGGGCAAATCTGAACCTGACAGAAATCGCCCCAAAAGGGCGTGGCTGCACCAGGCGCGACCTTAGCCTGATTGGACAATGACATTACGGTTGGTCGTCGGAGTAGATAAAAAAAAAATTTCCTCCCTGTTTGGGAGTGCGTCGCCTAAATCGCCCCTATTAACGAGCCGCCAGTGTGTTGATTTTCTGGATGACTCCAATGTCATGTCCACTATCACTGTTTTAGCAGTTTGATGCTAACGTAAATGTTATTATATTGAAGTTTAGGTATTTTCTCATTAATTTTTCAACATATCTGAGGTAAATGTTAACATTGAAGGTAATTCTGTGGCATTTCCATGCTCGCTGTGTTAGCAGTTTGATGTTAATTGTAATTACAGTGTAATTTAAGTATGTTCATATTAATTTTTCAACACATCTGAAGTAAATGTTGACATTCTGGATGACTCTATGTCATTTCCACTGTCACTGTGTTAGCAGTTTGATGCTAAATGTTATTAAAGTGTCATGTATGTATTTTCTGATTAATTTTTCAACATATCTGAGGTAATTGTAAAATTTGTAGGTAATTCTGTGTCATTTCCACTGTCACTGTGTTAGCAGTTTGAAGTTAAGTGTAATTACAGTGTAATTTAATTATTTTCATAATAATTTTTCAACACATCTGAGGTAAATGTTGATGTTCTGGATGACTCTGTCATTTCCACTGTCACTGTGTTAGCAGTTTGATGCTGAATGTTATTACAGTGTAATGTAGGTATTTTCTTATTAATTTTTCAACATATCTGAGGTAAATGTTGATGTTCTGGATGACTCTATGTCATTTCCACTGTCACTGTGTTAGCAGTTTGATGTTAAGTGTAATTACAGTGTAATTTAAGTATTTTCGTAATAATTTTTCAACACATCTGAGGTAAATGTTGATGTTCTGGATGACTCCTATGTCATGTCCACTATCACTGTGTTAGCAGTTTGATGCTACTGTAAATGTTATTACAGTGTATAGTTTAGGTATTTTCTGATTAATTTTTCAACATATCTGAGGTAAATGTTAACATTGTAGGTAATTCTGTGTCATTTCCACTGTCACTGTATTCGCAGTTTGATGTTAAGTGTAATTACAGTGTAATTTTAATATTTTCATAATATTTTTCAACACATCTGAAGTAAATGCTGACGTTCTGGATGACGCTATGTCATTTCCACTGTCACTGTGTTAGCAGTTTGATGTTCAATGTTATTACAGCGTCATGTAGGTATTTTCTGATTAATTTTTCAACATATCTGAGGTAAATGTTAACATTGTAGGTAATTCTGTGTCATTTCGACTGTCACTGTGTTAGCAGTTTGATGTTAAGTTTAATTACAGTGTAATTTAAGATTTTTCATAATAATTTTTCAACACATCTGGGGTAAATATTGACATTCTGGATAACTATGTCATTTCCACTGTCACTGTGTTAGCAGTTTGATGTTAAATGTTATTACAGTGTCATGTAGGTATTTTCTGATTAATTTTTCAACATATCTGAGGTAAATGTTAACATTGTAGGTAATTCTGTGTCATTTCCACTGCGACTGTGTTAGCAGTTTGATGTAAAGTGTAATTACAGTGTAATTTAAGTATTTTTGTAATAATTTTTCAACACATCTGAGGTAAATGTTGACGTTCTGGATGACTATGTCATTTCCAATGTCACTGTGTTAGCACTTTGATGTTAAGTGTAATTACAGTGTAATTTAAGTATTTTCATAATAATTTTTCAACACATCTGGGGTAAATATTGACATTCTGGATGACTATGTCATGTCCACTATCACTGTGTTAGCAGTTTGATGCTACCGTAAATGTTATTACAGTGTAGTTTAGGTATTTTCGTATTAATTTTTCAACACATCTGAGGTAAATGTTAACATTGTAGGTAATTCTGTGGCATTTGCATGCTCGCTGGTTTAGCCGTTTGATGTTAAGTGTAATTACAGTGTAATTTAAATATTTTCATAATAATTTTTCAACACATCTGAAGTAAATGCTGACGTTCTGGATGACGCTATGTCATTTCCACTGTCACTGTGTAAGCAGTTTGATGTTAAATGTTATTAGAGTGTCATGTAGGGATTTTCTGATTAATTTTTCAACATATCTGAGGTAACTGTTAACATTGTAGGTAATTCTGTGGCATTTCCATGCTCGCTGTGTTAGCAGTTTGATGGTAAGTGTAATTACAGTGTAATTAAAGTATTTTCGTAATAATTTTTCAACACATCTGATGTAAATGTTGACGTTCTGGATGACTGTTTGTCATTTCCACTGTCACTGTATTAGCAGTTTGATGTTAAGTGTCATTACAGTGTAATTTAAGTATTTTCATGATAATTTTTCAACACATCTGAGGTAAATATTGAGGTTCTGGATGACTATGTCATTTCCACTGTCACTGTGTTAGCAGTTTGATGTTAAGTGTCATTACAGTGTAATTTTAGTATTTTCATAATTATTTTTCAACACATCTGAGGTAAATGTTGACGTTCTGGATGACTGTATGTCATTTCCACTGTCAGTGTGTTAGCATTTTGATGTTAAGTGTAATTACAGTGTAATTTAAGTATTTTCATTATAATTTTTCAACACATCTGAGGTAAATATTGACGTTCAGGATGACTGTCATTTCCACTGTCACTGTGTTAGCAGTTTGAGGGTAAGTGAAATTACAGTGTAATTTAAACATTTTCATAATAATTTTTCAACATATCTGAGGTAAATGTTGACGGTCGGGATAACGCTATGTCATTTCCACTGACACTGTGTTCGCAGTTTGATGTTAAATGTTATTACAGTGTAATGTAGGTATTTCCTGATTAATTTCTCAAGATATCTGAGGTAAACGTTAACATTGTAGGTAATTCTGTGTCATTTCCACTGTGACTGTGCTAGCAGTTTGATGTTAAGTTTAATTACAGTGTAATTTAAGTATTTTCATAAAATTTTTCAACACATCTGGGGTAAATATTGACGTTCTGAATAACTCTGTCATTTCCACTGTCACTGTGTTAGCAGTTTGATGTTAAATGTTATTACAGTGTCATTTCCACTGTCACTGTGTTAGCAGTTTGATGTTAAGTGTAATTACAGTGTAATTTAAGTATTTCATAATAATTTTTCAACACATCTGATGTAAATGTTGACGTTCGGGATGACGCTATATCATTTCCACTGTCACTGTGTTAGCAGTTTGATGTTAAATGTTATTACAGTGTCATGTAGGTATTTTCTGATTAATTTTTCAACATATCTTAGGTACCGTAAATGTTGACGTTCTTGATGACTCTATGTCCTGTCCACTATCACTGTGTTAGCAGTTTGATGCTACTGTAAAAGTTATTACAGTGTAGTTTCGGTATTTTCTGATTAATTTTTCAAGATATCTGAGGTAAATGTTAACATTGTAGGTAATTCTGTGTCATTTCCACTGTCACTGTGTTAGCACTTTGATGTTAAGTGTAATTACAGTGTAATTTAAGTATTTTTGTAATAATTTTTCAAGACATCTGAGGTAAATGTTATTGTTCTGGATGACTCCTATGTCATGTCCACTATCACTGTGTTAGCAGTTTGATGCTACCGTACACGTTATTAGAGTGTAGTTTAGGTATTTTCTTATTAATTTTTCAACATATCTGAGGTAAATGTTAACATTGTAGGTTATTGTGTGGCATTTCCATGCTCGCTGTGTTAGCAGTTTGATGTTAAGTGTAATATGAGTGTAATTTAAGTATTTTCGTCATAAATTTTCAACACATCTGAAGTAAATGTTGACGTTCTGGATGACTGTATGTCATTTCCACTGTCACTGTATTAGCAGTTTGATGTTAAGTGTCATTACAGTGTAATTTAAGTATTTTCATGATAATTTTTCAACACATCTGAGGTAAATATTGACGTTCTGGATGACTATGTCATTTCCACTGTCACTGTGTTAGCAGTTTGATGTTAAGTGTCATTACAGTGTAATTTGAGTATTTTCATAATTATTTTTCAACACATCTGAGGTAAATGTTGACGTTCTGGATGACTGTATGTCATTTCCACTGTCAGTGTGTTAGCATTTTGATGTTAAGTGTAATTGAAGTGTAATTTAAGTATTTTCATAATAATTTTTCAACACATCTGGGGTAAATATTGACATTCTGGATAACTATGTCATTTCCACTGTCACTGTGTTAGCAGTTTGATATTAAATGTTATTACAGTGTCATGTAGGTATTTTCTGATTAATTTTTCAACATATCTGAGGTAAATGTTAACATTGTAGGTAATTCTGTGTCATTTCCACTGCGACTGTGTTAGCAGTTTGATGTAAAGTGTAATTACAGTGTAATTTAAGTATTTTTGTAATAATTTTTCAACACATCTGAGGTAAATGTTGACGTTCTGGATGACTCTATGTCATTTCCAATGTCACTGTGTTAGCAGTTTGATGGTAAGTGTAATTACAGTGTAATTTAAGTATTTTCATAATAATTTTTCAACACATCTGAGGTAAATGTTGACGTTTGGGATGACTCTATGTCATTTCCACTGTCACTGTCTTAGCAGTTTGATGTTAAATGTTATTACAGTGTCATGTAGGTATTTTCTTATTAATTTTTCAGCATATCTGAGGTAAATGTTAACATTGTAGGTAATTCTGTGTCATTTCCACTGTCACTGTGTTAGCACTTTGAAGTTAAGTGTAATATGAGTGTAATTTAAGTATTTTCGTCATAAATTTTGAACACATCTGAAGTAAATGTTGACGTTCTGGATGACTGTATGTCATTTCCACTGTCACTGTATTAGCAGTTTGATGTTAAGTGTCATTACAGTGTAATTTAAGTATTTTCATGATAATTTTTCAACACATCTGAGGTAAATATTGACGTTCTGGATGACTATGTCATTTCCACTGTCCCTGTGTTAGCAGTTTGATGTTAAGTGTCATTACAGTGTAATTTTAGTATTTTCATAATTATTTTTCAACACATCTGAGGTAAATGTTGACATTCTGGATGACTGTATGTCATTTCCACTGTCAGTGTGTTAGCATTTTGATGTTAAGTGTAATTACAGTGTAATTTAAGTATTTTCATAATAATTTTTCAACACATCTGGGGTAAATATTGACATTCTGGATAACTATGTCATTTCCACTGTCACTGTGTTAGCAGTTTGATGTTAAATGTTATTACAGTGTCATGTAGGTATTTTCTGATTAATTTTTCAACATATCTGAGGTAAATGTTAACATTGTAGGTAATTCTGTGTCATTTCCACTGCGACTGTGTTAGCAGTTTGATGTTAAGTGTAATTACAGTGTAATTTAAGTATTTTCGTAATAATTTTTCAACACATCTGAGGTAAATATTGACGTTCAGGATGACTGTCATTTCCACTGTCACTGTGTTAGCAGTTTGATGGTAAGTGAAATTACAGTGTAATTTAAGCATTTTCATAATAATTTTTCAACATATCTGAGGTAAATGTTGACGTTCGGGATAACGCTATGTCATTTCCACTGACACTGTGTTCGCAGTTTGATATTAAATGTTATTACAGTGTCATGTACGTATTTCCTGATTAATTTCTCAAGATATCTGAGGTAAACGTTAACATTGTAGGTAATTCTGTGTCATTTCCAATGTGACTGTGCTAGCAGTTTGATGTTAAGTTTAATTGCAGTGTAATTTAAGTATTTTCATAATAATTTTTCAACACATCTGGGGTAAATATTGACGTTCTGGATAACTATGTCATTTCCACTGTCACTGTGTTAGCAGTTTGATGTTAAATGTTATTACAGTGTCATTTCCACTGTCACTGTGTTAGCAGTTTGATGTTAAGTGTATTTACAGTGTAATTTAAGTATTTCATAATAATTTTTCAACACATCTGATGTAAATGTTGATGTTCGGGATGACGCTATATCATTTCCACTGTCACTGTGTTAGCAGTTTGATGCTAAATGTTATTACAGTGTAATGTAGGTATTTTCTTATTAATTTTTCAACATATCTGAGATAATGTTAACATTGTAGGTAATTCTATGTAATTTTCACTGTCACTGTGTTAGCAGTTTGATGTTAAGTGTAATTACAGTGTAATTTAATGTTTTTCGTAATAATTTTTCAACACATCTGAAGTCAATGTTGACGTTCTGGATTGCTCTGTCATTTCCATGGTCACTGTGTTAGCAGTTTGATGTTAAGTGTAATTACAGTGTAATTTAAGTATTTTCGTAATAATTTTTCAACACATCTGAGGTAAATGTTGACGTTTTGGATGACTCTATGTCATTTCCACTGTCACTGTGTTAGCAGTTTGGTGCTAAATGTTATTAAAGTGTAATGTAGGTATTTTCTGATTAATTTTTCAACATATCTGAGGTCCTTGTAAAAATTGTAGGTAATTCTGTGTCATTTCCACTGTCACTGTGTTAGCAGTTTGAAGTTAAGTGTAATTACAGTGTAATTTAAGTATTTTCATAATAATTTTTCAACACATCTGAGGTACATGTTGACGTTCTGGATGACTCTATGTCATTTCCACTGTCACTGTGTTAGCAGTTTGATGCTGAATGTTATTACAGTGAAAGGTAGGTATTTTCTTATTAATTTTTAAACATATCTGAGGTAACTGTTAACATTGTAGGTAATTCTGTGGCATTTCCACTGTCACTGAGTTAGCAGTTTGATGTTAAGTGTAATTACAGTGGAATTTAAGTATTTTTGTAATAATTTTTCAATACATCTGAGGTAAATGTTGACGTTCTGGATGACACTATGTCATTTCCACTGTCACTGTGTTAGCAGTTTGATGCTAAATGTTATGACAGTGTAATGTAGGTATTTTCTTATTAATTTTTCAACATATCTGAGGTAAATGTTAACATTGTAGGTAATTGTGTGTCATTTCCACTGTGACTGTGTTAGCAGTTTGATGTTAAGTGTAATTACAGTGTAATTTAAGTATTTTTGTAAAAATTTTTCAACACATCTGAGGTAAATGTTGACGTTCTGGATGACTCTGTCATTTCCACTGTCACTGTGTTAGCAGTTTGATGTTAAGTGTAATTACAGTGTAATTTAATGTTTTTCGTAATAATTTTTCAACACATCTGGGGTAAATATTGACATTCTGGATAACTATGTCATTTCCACTGTCACTGTGTTAGCAGTTTGATGCTAAATGTTATTACAGTGTCATGTAGGTATTTTCTGATTAATTTTTCAACATATCTGAGGTAAATGTTAACATTGTAGGTAATTCTGTGTCATTTCCACTGCGACTGTGTTAGCAGTTTGATGTTAAGTGTAATTACAGTGTAATTTAATGTTTTTCGTAATAATTTTTCAACACATCTGAAGTCAATGTTGACGTTCTGGATTGCTCTGTCATTTCCATGGTCACTGTGTTAGCAGTTTGATGTTAAGTGTAATTACAGTGTAATTTAAGTATTTTCGTAATAATTTTTCAACACATCTGAGGTAAATGTTGACGTTTTGGATGACTCTATGTCATTTCCACTGTCACTGTGTTAGCAGTTTGGTGCTAAATGTTATTAAAGTGTAATGTAGGTATTTTCTGATTAATTTTTCAACATATCTGAGGTCATTGTAAAAATTGTAGGTAATTCTGTGTCATTTCCACTGTCACTGTGTTAGCATTTTGAAGTTAAGTGTAATTACAGTGTAATTTAAGTATTTTCATAATAATTTTTCAACACATCTGAGGTACATGTTGACGTTCTGGATGACTCTATGTCATTTCCACTGTCACTGTGTTAGCAGTTTGATGCTGAATGTTATTACAGTGAAAGGTAGGTATTTTCTTATTAATTTTTAAACATATCTGAGGTAACTGTTAACATTGTAGGTAATTCTGTGGCATTTCCACTGTCACTGTGTTAGCAGTTTGATGTTAAGTGTAATTACAGTGGAATTTAAGTATTTTCGTCATAATTTTTCAACACATCTGAGGTAAATATTCACGTTCGGGATGACTCTATGTTATTTCCACTGTCACTGAGTTAGCAGTTTGATGTTAAGTGTAATTACAGTGGAATTTAAGTATTTTTGTAATAATTTTTCAATACATCTGAGGTAAATGTTGACGTTCTGGATGACACTATGTCATTTCCACTGTCACTGTGTTAGCAGTTTGATGCTAAATGTTATGACAGTGTAATGTAGGTATTTTCTTATTAATTTTTCAACATATCTGAGGTAAATGTTAACATTGTAGGTAATTGTGTGTCATTTCCACTGTGACTGTGTTAGCAGTTTGATGTTAAGTGTAATTACAGTGTAATTTAAGTATTTTTGTAAAAATTTTTCAACACATCTGAGGTAAATGTTGATGTTCTGGATGACTCTGTCATTTCCACTGTCACTGTGTTAGCAGTTTGATGTTAAGTGTAATTACAGTGTAATTTAAGTATTTTCGTTATAATTTTTCAATACATCTGAGGAAAATGTTGACGTTCTGGATGACTCTGTCATTTCCACTTTCACTGTGTTCGCAGTTTGATGTTAAGTGTAATTACAGTGTAATTTAAGTATTTTCGTAATAATTTTTCAACACGTCTGAGGTAAATGTTGATGTTCGGGATGACTCTATGTCATTTCCACCGTCACTGTGTTAGCAGTTTGATGCTAAATGTTATTACAGTGTAATGTAGGTATTTTTCTTTTTAATTTTTCATCATATCTGAGGTACGGTAAATGTTAACATTGTATGTAATTCTGTGTCATTTCCACTGTGACTGGGTTAGCAGTTTGATGTTAAGTGTAATTACAGTGTAATTTAAGTATTTTTGTGAAAATTTTTCAACACATCTGAGGTAAATGTTGACGTTCTGGATGACTCTATGTCATTTCCACTGTCACTGTGTTAGCAGTTTGGTGCTAAATGTTATTAAAGTGTAATGTAGGTATTTTCTGATTAATTTTTCAACATATCTGAGGTCCTTGTAAAAATTGTAGGTAATTCTGTGTCATTTCCACTGTCACTGTGTTAGCAGTTTGAAGTTAAGTGTAATTACAGTGTAATTTAAGTATTTTCATAATAATTTTTCAACACATCTGAGGTACATGTTGACGTTCTGGATGACTCTATGTCATTTCCACTGTCACTGTGTTAGCAGTTTGATGCTGAATGTTATTACAGTGAAAGGTAGGTATTTTCTTATTAATTTTTAAACATATCTGAGGTAACTGTTAACATTGTAGGTAATTCTGTGGCATTTCCACTGTCACTGTGTTAGCAGTTTGATGTTAAGTGTAATTACAGTGGAATTTAAGTATTTTCGTCATAATTTTTCAACACATCTGAGGTAAATATTCACGTTCGGGATGACTCTATGTTATTTCCACTGTCACTGAGTTAGCAGTTTGATGTTAAGTGTAATTACAGTGGAATTTAAGTATTTTTGTAATAATTTTTCAATACATCTGAGGTAAATGTTGACGTTCTGGATGACACTATGTCATTTCCACTGTCACTGTGTTAGCAGTTTGATGCTAAATGTTATGACAGTGTAATGTAGGTATTTTCTTATTAATTTTTCAACATATCTGAGGTAAATGTTAACATTGTAGGTAATTGTGTGTCATTTCCACTGTGACTGTGTTAGCAGTTTGATGTTAAGTGTAATTACAGTGTAATTTAAGTATTTTTGTAAAAATTTTTCAACACATCTGAGGTAAATGTTGACGTTCTGGATGACTCTGTCATTTCCACTGTCACTGTGTTAGCAGTTTGATGTTAAGTGTAATTACAGTGTAATTTAATGTTTTTCGTAATAATTTTTCAACACATCTGAAGTCAATGTTGACGTTCTGGATTGCTCTGTCATTTCCATGGTCACTGTGTTAGCAGTTTGATGTTAAGTGTAATTACAGTGTAATTTAAGTATTTTCGTAATAATTTTTCAACACATCTGAGGTAAATGTTGACGTTTTGGATGACTCTATGTCATTTCCACTGTCACTGTGTTAGCAGTTTGGTGCTAAATGTTATTAAAGTGTAATGTAGGTATTTTCTGATTAATTTTTCAACATATCTGAGGTCATTGTAAAAATTGTAGGTAATTCTGTGTCATTTCCACTGTCACTGT
The DNA here is from genome assembly GCF_027579695.1 of Neoarius graeffei. Classification (NCBI taxonomy): domain Eukaryota; kingdom Metazoa; phylum Chordata; class Actinopteri; order Siluriformes; family Ariidae; genus Neoarius; species Neoarius graeffei. The sequence continues at coordinate 109,944,095 of NC_083573.1, read as the reverse complement.
GTTAGCATTTTGAAGTTAAGTGTAATTACAGTGTAATTTAAGTATTTTCATAATAATTTTTCAACACATCTGAGGTACATGTTGACGTTCTGGATGACTCTATGTCATTTCCACTGTCACTGTGTTAGCAGTTTGATGCTGAATGTTATTACAGTGAAAGGTAGGTATTTTCTTATTAATTTTTAAACATATCTGAGGTAACTGTTAACATTGTAGGTAATTCTGTGGCATTTCCACTGTCACTGTGTTAGCAGTTTGATGTTAAGTGTAATTACAGTGGAATTTAAGTATTTTCGTCATAATTTTTCAACACATCTGAGGTAAATATTCACGTTCGGGATGACTCTATGTTATTTCCACTGTCACTGAGTTAGCAGTTTGATGTTAAGTGTAATTACAGTGGAATTTAAGTATTTTTGTAATAATTTTTCAATACATCTGAGGTAAATGTTGACGTTCTGGATGACACTATGTCATTTCCACTGTCACTGTGTTAGCAGTTTGATGCTAAATGTTATGACAGTGTAATGTAGGTATTTTCTTATTAATTTTTCAACATATCTGAGGTAAATGTTAACATTGTAGGTAATTGTGTGTCATTTCCACTGTGACTGTGTTAGCAGTTTGATGTTAAGTGTAATTACAGTGTAATTTAAGTATTTTTGTAAAAATTTTTCAACACATCTGAGGTAAATGTTGATGTTCTGGATGACTCTGTCATTTCCACTGTCACTGTGTTAGCAGTTTGATGTTAAGTGTAATTACAGTGTAATTTAAGTATTTTCGTTATAATTTTTCAATACATCTGAGGAAAATGTTGACGTTCTGGATGACTCTGTCATTTCCACTTTCACTGTGTTCGCAGTTTGATGTTAAGTGTAATTACAGTGTAATTTAAGTATTTTCGTAATAATTTTTCAACACGTCTGAGGTAAATGTTGATGTTCGGGATGACTCTATGTCATTTCCACCGTCACTGTGTTAGCAGTTTGATGCTAAATGTTATTACAGTGTAATGTAGGTATTTTTCTTTTTAATTTTTCATCATATCTGAGGTACGGTAAATGTTAACATTGTATGTAATTCTGTGTCATTTCCACTGTGACTGGGTTAGCAGTTTGATGTTAAGTGTAATTACAGTGTAATTTAAGTATTTTTGTGAAAATTTTTCAACACATCTGAGGTAAATGTTGACGTTCTGGATGACTCTGTCATTTCCACTGTCACTGTGTTAGCAGTTTGATGTTAAGTGTAATTACAGTGTAATTTAATTATTTTCGTAATAATTTTTCAATACATCTGAGGAAGATTTTGACGTTCTGGATGACTATGTCATTTCCACTGTCACTGTGTTAGCAGTTTGATGTTAAGTGTCATTACAGTGTAATTTGAGTATTTTCATAATTATTTTTCAACACATCTGAGGTAAATGTTGACGTTCTGGATGACTGTATGTCATTTCCACTGTCAGTGTGTTAGCATTTTGATGTTAAGTGTAATTACAGTGTAATTTAAGTATTTTCATAATAATTTTTCAACACATCTGGGGTAAATATTGACATTCTGGACAACTATGTCATTTCCACTGTCACTGTGTTAGCAGTTTGATATTAAATGTTATTACAGTGTCATGTAGGTATTTTCTGATTAATTTTTCAACATATCTGAGGTAAATGTTAACATTGTAGGTAATTCTGTGTCATTTCCACTGCGACTGTGTTAGCAGTTTGATGTAAAGTGTAATTACAGTGTAATTTAAGTATTTTTGTAATAATTTTTCAACACATCTGAGGTAAATGTTGACGTTCTGGATGACTCTATGTCATTTCCAATGTCACTGTGTTAGCAGTTTGATGGTAAGTGTAATTACAGTGTAATTTAAGTATTTTCATAATAATTTTTCAACACATCTGAGGTAAATGTTGACGTTTGGGATGACTCTATGTCATTTCCACTGTCACTGTCTTAGCAGTTTGATGTTAAATGTTATTACAGTGTCATGTAGGTATTTTCTTATTAATTTTTCAGCATATCTGAGGTAAATGTTAACATTGTAGGTAATTCTGTGTCATTTCCACTGTCACTGTGTTAGCACTTTGATGTTAAGTGTAATATGAGTGTAATTTAAGTATTTTCGTCATAAATTTTGAACACATCTGAAGTAAATGTTGACGTTCTGGATGACTGTATGTCATTTCCACTGTCACTGTATTAGCAGTTTGATGTTAAGTGTCATTACAGTGTAATTTAAGTATTTTCATGATAATTTTTCAACACATCTGAGGTAAATATTGACGTTCTGGATGACTATGTCATTTCCACTGTCCCTGTGTTAGCAGTTTGATGTTAAGTGTCATTACAGTGTAATTTTAGTATTTTCATAATTATTTTTCAACACATCTGAGGTAAATGTTGACGTTCTGGATGACTGTATGTCATTTCCACTGTCAGTGTGTTAGCATTTTGATGTTAAGTGTAATTACAGTGTAATTTAAGTATTTTCATAATAATTTTTCAACACATCTGGGGTAAATATTGACATTCTGGATAACTATGTCATTTCCACTGTCACTGTGTTAGCAGTTTGATGTTAAATGTTATTACAGTGTCATGTAGGTATTTTCTGATTAATTTTTCAACATATCTGAGGTAAATGTTAACATTGTAGGTAATTCTGTGTCATTTCCACTGCGACTGTGTTAGCAGTTTGATGTTAAGTGTAATTACAGTGTAATTTAAGTATTTTTGTAATAATTTTTCAACACATCTGAGGTAAATATTGACGTTCAGGATGACTGTCATTTCCACTGTCACTGTGTTAGCAGTTTGATGGTAAGTGAAATTACAGTGTAATTTAAGCATTTTCATAATAATTTTTCAACATATCTGAGGTAAATGTTGACGTTCGGGATAACGCTATGTCATTTCCACTGACACTGTGTTCGCAGTTTGATATTAAATGTTATTACAGTGTCATGTACGTATTTCCTGATTAATTTCTCAAGATATCTGAGGTAAACGTTAACATTGTAGGTAATTCTGTGTCATTTCCAATGTGACTGTGCTAGCAGTTTGATGTTAAGTTTAATTGCAGTGTAATTTAAGTATTTTCATAATAATTTTTCAACACATCTGGGGTAAATATTGACGTTCTGGATAACTATGTCATTTCCACTGTCACTGTGTTAGCAGTTTGATGTTAAATGTTATTACAGTGTCATTTCCACTGTCACTGTGTTAGCAGTTTGATGTTAAGTGTATTTACAGTGTAATTTAAGTATTTCATAATAATTTTTCAACACATCTGATGTAAATGTTGATGTTCGGGATGACGCTATATCATTTCCACTGTCACTGTGTTAGCAGTTTGATGCTAAATGTTATTACAGTGTAATGTAGGTATTTTCTTATTAATTTTTCAACATATCTGAGATAATGTTAACATTGTAGGTAATTCTATGTAATTTTCACTGTCACTGTGTTAGCAGTTTGATGTTAAGTGTAATTACAGTGTAATTTAATGTTTTTCGTAATAATTTTTCAACACATCTGAAGTCAATGTTGACGTTCTGGATTGCTCTGTCATTTCCATGGTCACTGTGTTAGCAGTTTGATGTTAAGTGTAATTACAGTGTAATTTAAGTATTTTCGTAATAATTTTTCAACACATCTGAGGTAAATGTTGACGTTTTGGATGACTCTATGTCATTTCCACTGTCACTGTGTTAGCAGTTTGGTGCTAAATGTTATTAAAGTGTAATGTAGGTATTTTCTGATTAATTTTTCAACATATCTGAGGTCCTTGTAAAAATTGTAGGTAATTCTGTGTCATTTCCACTGTCACTGTGTTAGCAGTTTGAAGTTAAGTGTAATTACAGTGTAATTTAAGTATTTTCATAATAATTTTTCAACACATCTGAGGTACATGTTGACGTTCTGGATGACTCTATGTCATTTCCACTGTCACTGTGTTAGCAGTTTGATGCTGAATGTTATTACAGTGAAAGGTAGGTATTTTCTTATTAATTTTTAAACATATCTGAGGTAACTGTTAACATTGTAGGTAATTCTGTGGCATTTCCACTGTCACTGTGTTAGCAGTTTGATGTTAAGTGTAATTACAGTGGAATTTAAGTATTTTCGTCATAATTTTTCAACACATCTGAGGTAAATATTCACGTTCGGGATGACTCTATGTTATTTCCACTGTCACTGAGTTAGCAGTTTGATGTTAAGTGTAATTACAGTGGAATTTAAGTATTTTTGTAATAATTTTTCAATACATCTGAGGTAAATGTTGACGTTCTGGATGACACTATGTCATTTCCACTGTCACTGTGTTAGCAGTTTGATGCTAAATGTTATGACAGTGTAATGTAGGTATTTTCTTATTAATTTTTCAACATATCTGAGGTAAATGTTAACATTGTAGGTAATTGTGTGTCATTTCCACTGTGACTGTGTTAGCAGTTTGATGTTAAGTGTAATTACAGTGTAATTTAAGTATTTTTGTAAAAATTTTTCAACACATCTGAGGTAAATGTTGACGTTCTGGATGACTCTGTCATTTCCACTGTCACTGTGTTAGCAGTTTGATGTTAAGTGTAATTACAGTGTAATTTAATGTTTTTCGTAATAATTTTTCAACACATCTGAAGTCAATGTTGACGTTCTGGATTGCTCTGTCATTTCCATGGTCACTGTGTTAGCAGTTTGATGTTAAGTGTAATTACAGTGTAATTTAAGTATTTTCGTAATAATTTTTCAACACATCTGAGGTAAATGTTGACGTTTTGGATGACTCTATGTCATTTCCACTGTCACTGTGTTAGCAGTTTGGTGCTAAATGTTATTAAAGTGTAATGTAGGTATTTTCTGATTAATTTTTCAACATATCTGAGGTCATTGTAAAAATTGTAGGTAATTCTGTGTCATTTCCACTGTCACTGTGTTAGCAGTTTGAAGTTAAGTGTAATTACAGTGTAATTTAAGTATTTTCATAATAATTTTTCAACACATCTGAGGTACATGTTGACGTTCTGGATGACTCTATGTCATTTCCACTGTCACTGTGTTAGCAGTTTGATGCTGAATGTTATTACAGTGAAAGGTAGGTATTTTCTTATTAATTTTTAAACATATCTGAGGTAACTGTTAACATTGTAGGTAATTCTGTGGCATTTCCACTGTCACTGTGTTAGCAGTTTGATGTTAAGTGTAATTACAGTGGAATTTAAGTATTTTCGTCATAATTTTTCAACACATCTGAGGTAAATATTCACGTTCGGGATGACTCTATGTTATTTCCACTGTCACTGAGTTAGCAGTTTGATGTTAAGTGTAATTACAGTGGAATTTAAGTATTTTTGTAATAATTTTTCAATACATCTGAGGTAAATGTTGACGTTCTGGATGACACTATGTCATTTCCACTGTCACTGTGTTAGCAGTTTGATGCTAAATGTTATGACAGTGTAATGTAGGTATTTTCTTATTAATTTTTCAACATATCTGAGGTAAATGTTAACATTGTAGGTAATTGTGTGTCATTTCCACTGTGACTGTGTTAGCAGTTTGATGTTAAGTGTAATTACAGTGTAATTTAAGTATTTTTGTAAAAATTTTTCAACACATCTGAGGTAAATGTTGATGTTCTGGATGACTCTGTCATTTCCACTGTCACTGTGTTAGCAGTTTGATGTTAAGTGTAATTACAGTGTAATTTAAGTATTTTCGTTATAATTTTTCAATACATCTGAGGAAAATGTTGACGTTCTGGATGACTCTGTCATTTCCACTTTCACTGTGTTCGCAGTTTGATGTTAAGTGTAATTACAGTGTAATTTAAGTATTTTCGCAATAATTTTTCAACACGTCTGAGGTAAATGTTGATGTTCGGGATGACTCTATGTCATTTCCACCGTCACTGTGTTAACAGTTTGATGCTAAATGTTATTACAGTGTAATGTAGGTATTTTTCTTTTTAATTTTTCATCATATCTGAGGTACGGTAAATGTTAACATTGTATGTAATTCTGTGTCATTTCCACTGTGACTGGGTTAGCAGTTTGATGTTAAGTGTAATTACAGTGTAATTTAAGTATTTTTGTGAAAATTTTTCAACACATCTGAGGTAAATGTTGACGTTCTGGATGACTCTGTCATTTCCACTGTCACTGTGTTAGCAGTTTGATGTTAAGTGTAATTACAGTGTAATTTAATTATTTTCGTAATAATTTTTCAATACATCTGAGGAAGATGTTGACGTTCTGGATGACTCTGTCATTTCCACTTTCACTGTGTTCTCAGTTTGATGTTACGGGCAATTACAGTGTAATTTAAGGATTTTCGTAATAATTTTTTCAACACATCTGTAGTAAATGTTGACGTTCGGGATGACTCTGTGTCATTTCCACTGTCACTGTGTTAGCAGTTGATGCTAAATGTTATTACAGTGTAATGTACGTATTTTCTTAGTTTTTCAACATATCTGAGGTAAATGTTAAGATTGTAGGTAATTCTGTCATTTCCACTGTCACTGTGTTAGCAGTTTGATGTTAAGTGTAATTACAGTGTAATTTAAGTATTTTCGTAATAATTTTTCAACACATCTGAGATAAATGTTGACGTTCTGGATGACTCTGTCATTTCCCCTGTCACTGTGTTAGCAGTTTGATGTTAAGTGTAATTACTGTGTAATTTAAGTATTTTCGTGAAAATTTTTCAACACATCTGAGGTAAATGTTGACGTTCAGGATGACTCTAGGTCATTTCCACTGTCATTGTGTTAGCAGTTGATGCTAAGTGTTATTACAGTGTAATGTAGGTATTTTCTCACTAATTTTTCAACATATCTGAGGTAAATGTTAACATTGTAGGTAATTCTGTGTCATTTCCACTGTCACTGTGTTAGCAGTTAGATGCTAAATGTTATTACAGTGTATTGTAGGTATTTTCTTATTAGTTTTTCAACATATCTGAGGTAAATGTTAACATTGTGGGTAATTCTGTGTCATTTCCACTGTCACTGTATTAGCAGTTTGATTTTAACTGTAATTACAGTGTAATGTAGGTATTTTCTTCTTAGTTTTTCAACATATCTGAGCTAAATGTTAACTCGTCTCGTCTCGTCTCGTCTCATCTTCTTCCGCTTTATCTGGGACTGGGTCGCGGAGGCAGCAGCCTAAGCAGGGAAGCCCAAACTTCCCTTTCCCCAGACACCTCGGCCAGCTCCTCGGGAAGAACACCGAGGCGTTCCCAGGCCAGCCGAGAGACATAGTCCCTCCAGCGTGTCCTGGGTCTTCCCCGGGGCCTCCTCCCGGGGGGACATGCCTGGAACACCTCCCCAGGGAGGCGTCCAGGAGGCATCCGAAAAAGATGCCCGAGCCACCTCAGCTGATTCCTCTCGATGTGGAGCAGCAGCGGCTCTACTCCGAGCTCCTCCCGAGTGACTGTGCTTCTCACCCTATCTCTAAGGGAGCGCCCAGCCACCCTGCGAAGGAAACTCATTTCGGCCGCTTGTATCCGCGATCTTGTCCTTTCGGTCATTACCCAAAGCTCATGACCATAGGTGAGAGTCGGAACGTAGATCGACCGGTAAATTGAGAGCTTCGCCTTTTGGCTCAGCTCCTTCTTCACCACAACGGACCGGTAAAGCGACCGCATCACTGCGGAGGCTGCACCGATCCGCCTGTCGATCTCACGCTCCATCCTTCCCTCACTCGTGAACAAGATCCCGAGATACTTAAACTCCTCCACTTGAGGCAGAACTTCTCCACCAACCTGGAGAGGGCAAGCCACCCTTTTCCGGTCGAGAACCATGGCCTCGGACTTGGAGGTGCTGATTCTCATCCCAGCCGCTTCACACTCGACTGCAAACCGCCCCAGTGCATGCTGAAGGTCCTGGTTTGAAGAAGCCAACAGGACAACATCATCCGCAAAAAGCAGAGATGAAATCCTGTGGTTCCCAAACAGGATTCCTTCTGGCCCCTGGCTGCGCCTAGAAATTCTGTCCATAAAAATTATGAACAGAACCGGTGACAAAGGGCAGCCCTGCCGGAGTCCAACATGCACTGGGAACAGGTCTGACTTACTGCCGGCAATGCGAACCAGACTCCTGCTCCGTTCGTACAGGGACCGGACAGCCCTTAGCAAAGAGCCCCGAACCCCATACTCCCGAAGCACCCCCCACAGAATACTACGGGGGACACGGTCGAATGCCTTCTCCAGATCCACAAAGCACATGTGGACTGGTTGGGCAAACTCCCATGAACCCTCGAGCACCCTATGAAGGGTATAGAGCTGGTCCAGTGTTCCGCGACCAGGACGAAAACCGCATTGTTCCTCCTGGATCCGAGGTTCGACTATTGGTCGAATTCTCCTCTCCAGTACCCTGGAGTAAACCTTCCCTGGGAGGCTGAGAAGTGTGATTCCCCTATAATTGGGGCACACTCTCCGGTCCCCTTTCTTAAAAAGAGGGACCACCACCCCAGTCTGCCACTCCAGAGGCACTGTCCCTGACCGCCACGCGATGTTGCAGAGGCGTGTCAACCAAGACAGCCCCACAACATCCAGAGACTTGAGATACTCAGGGCGGATCTCATCCACCCCCGGTGCCTTGCCACCGAGGAGCTTGCAAACCACCTCAGTGACTTCGGCTTGGGTAATGGACAAGTCCACCTCTGAGTCATCCGCCTCAGTCTCCTCAGTGGAAGACATGATGGTGGGATTGAGGAGATCCTCAAAGTATTCCTTCCACCACCCGACAATGTCCCCAGTCAAGGTCAACAGCTCCCCACCCGCACTGTAAACAGTGTTGGCAGAGTACTGCTTCCCCCTCCTGAGGCGCCGGACGGTTTGCCAGAATTTCTTCGAGGCCGACCGATAGTCCTTCTCCATGGCCTCCCCGAACTCCTCCTAGTTCCGAGTTTTTGCCTCCGCAACTGCCCGAGCTGCAGCACGCCTGGCCTGCCGATACCCGTCAGCTGCCTCGGGAGTCCTGGAGGTTAACATGGCCCGATAGGACTCCTTCTTCAGCTTGACAGCATCCCTTACTTCTGGTGTCCACCACCGGGTTCGGGGATTGCCGCCACGACAGGCACCGGAGACCTTGCGGCCACAGCTCTGAACAGCTGCGTCCACAATGGAGGTAGAGAACATGGTCCACTCAGACTCAATGTCCCCCGCCTCCCTCGGAAGCTGGGAAAAGCTCTCCCGGAGGTGGGAGTTAAAGACCTCCCCGACAGAGTGCTCGGCCAGACGTTCCCAGCAGACCCTCACCATACGTTTGGGCCTGCCAGGTCTGTCCAGCTTCCTCCTCCGCCAGCGGATCCAACTCACCACCAGGTGGTGATCAGTTGACAGCTCAGCCCCTCTCTTCACCCGAGTGTCCAAGACATAGGGCCGGAGATCAGATGAAACGACTACAAAGTCTATCATTGACCTCCGACCTAAGGTGTCCTGGTGCCACGTGCACTTATGGACACACCTATGCTCGAACATGGTGTTCGTTATGGACAAACCGTGACTAGCACAGAAGTCCAATAACAAATCACCACTCGGGTTCAGATCGGGGAGGCCGTTCCTCCCAACCACGCCCCTCCAGGTGTCACTGTCATCTCCCACATGAGCATTGAAGTCCCCCAGTAACACAATGGAGTCCCCAGTCTGAGCACTCCTCAGTACCTCTCCCAGGAACTCCAAGAAGGCCGGATACTCTATACTGCTATTTGGGCCATAGGCACAAACAACAGCAAGAGCCCTCTCCCCAATCCGAAGGCGCAGCGAGGCGACCCTCTCGTTCACTGGGGTAAACTCCAACACATGGCGGCTGAGCTGGGGAGCTATAAGCAAGCCCACACCAGCCCGCCACCGCTCACCACGGGCGACTCCAGAGAAGTGGAGAGTCCAGCCCCTCTCGAGGAGCTGGGTTCCAGAGCCCAAGCTGTGCGTGGAGGTGAGCCCGACTATCTCTAGCCGGTACCTCTCAACCTCCCGCACAAGCTCAGGCTCTTTCCCCCCCAGCGAAGTGACATTCCATGTCCCAACAGCCAGCCGCTGTGTCCGGGGATCAGGTCGTCGAAGCCCCTGCCTTCGACTGCCACCCAATCCACATTGCACCAGTCCCCTACTGCTACCTCTGTGGGTGGTGAACCCACAGGAGGTCGGGCCCACGTCAGCTCTTCGGGCTGAGCCCGGCCGGGCCCCATGGGCAAAGGCCCGGCCACCAAGCGCTCGCATACGAGCCCCAACCCCGGGCCTGGCTCCAGGGTGGGGCCCCGGCTGCGTCATCCCGGGCGACGTCACGGTCCTCGGATTTTTCTCCATAGGGGTTTTGGTGAACTGCTCTTAGTCTGGCCTGTCACCTAGGACCTGTCTGCCTTGGGAAACCCTGACAGGGGCATAATGCCCCCGACAACATAGCTCCTAGGATCATTCAAGCACACAAACCCCTCCACCACAATAAGGTGGCAGTTCAAGGAGGGGGTAAATGTTAACATTGTAGGTAATTCTGTGGCATTTCCACTGTCACTGTGTTAGCAGTTTGATGCTAAATGTTATCACAGTGTAATGTAGGTATTTTCTTCTTAGTTTTTCAACATATCTGAGGTAAATGTTAACATTGTAGGTAATTCTGTGGCATTTCCACTGTCACTGTGTTAGCAGTTTGATGTTAAGTGTAATTACAGTGTAATTTAAGTATTTTCTTAATAATTTTTCAACACGTCTGAGGTAAATGTTGATGTCCGGGATGACTCTGTGTCATTTCCACCGTCACTGTGTTAGCAGTTTGATGCTAAATGTTATTACAGTGTAATGTAGGTATTTTTCTTTTTAATTTTTCATCATATCTGAGGTACGGTACATGTTAACATTGTAGGTAATTCTGTGCCATTTCCACTGTCACTGTGTTAGCAGTTTGATGTTAAGTGTAATTACAGTTTAATTTAATTATTTTTGTAAAATTTTTTCAACACATCTGTAGTAAATGTTGACGTTCGGTATGACTCTGTGTCATTTCCACTGTCACTGTGTTAGCAGTTGATGCTAAATGTTATTACAGTGTAATGTAGGTATTTTCTTATTAGTTTTTCAACATATCTGAGGTAAATGTTAACATTGTGGGTAATTCTGTGTCCTTTCCACTGTCACTGTATTAGCAGTTTGATTTTAACTGTAATTACAGTGTAATGTAGGTATTTTCTTATTAGTTTTTCAACATATCTGAGGTAAATGTTAACATTGTAGGTAATTCTGTGTCATTTCCACTGTCACTGTGTTAGCAGTTGATGCTAAGTGTTATTACAGTGTAATGTAGGTATTTTCTTATTAATTTTTCAACATATCTGAGGTAAATGTTAACATTGTGGGTAATTCTGTGTCCTTTCCACTGTCACTGTATTAGCACTTTGATTTTAACTGTAATTACAGTGTAATGTAGGTATTTTCTTATTAGTTTTTCAACATATCTGAGGTAAATGTTAACATTGTAGGTAATTCTGTGTCATTTCCACTGTCAGTGTGTTAGCAGTTTGATGTTAAGTGTTATTATAGTGTAATGTAGGCATTTGCTTATTAATTTTTCGACATCACATTGTAGGTAATTCAGTGTCATTTCCACTGTCACTGTGTTAGCATTTTGATGTTAAGTGTAATTACAGTGTAATTTAAGTATTTTCGTAATAATTTTTCAACACATCTGAGGTAAATATTGACGTTATGGATGACTCTATGTTATTTCCACTGTCACTGTGTTAGCAATTTGATGTTAAGTGTAATTACAGTGTAATTTAATTATTTTCGTAAAATTTTTTCAACAAATCTGAGGTAAATGTTGACGTTCTGGATGACTCTGTGTCATTTCCACTGTCACTGTTTTAGCAGTTTGATGCTAAATGTTATTACAGTGTAATGTAGGTATTTTCTCATTAATTTTTCAACATATCTGAGGTAAATGTTAACATTGTAGGTAATTCTGTCATTTCCACTGTCACTGTGTTAGCAGTTTGATGTTAAGTGTAATTACAGTGTAATTTAAGTATTTTTGTAATAATTTTTCAACACATCTGATGTAAATGTTGACGTTCTGGATGACTCTATGTTATTTCCCCTGTCACTGTGTTAGCAGTTTGATGTTAAGTGTAATTACAGTGGAATTTAAGTATTTTCTTAATAATTTTTCAACTATCTGAGGTAAATATTGACGTTCGGGATGACTCTATGTTATTTCCACTGTCACTGTGTTAGCAGTTTGATGCTAAATGTTATTACAGTGTAATGTAGGTATTTTCTTATTAATTTTTCAACATATCTGAGGTAAATGTTAACATTTTAGGTAGTTCTGTCATTTCCACTGTCACTATGTTAGCAGTTTGATGTTAAGTGTAATTACAGTGTAATTTAAGTATTTTCGTAATAATTTTTCAACACATCTGAGGTAAATTCTGTCGTTCGGGATGACTCTATGTCATATCCCCTGTCACTGTGTTAGCAGTCTGATGCTAAATGTTATTACAGTGTAATGTAGGTATTTTCTTATTAATTTTTCAACATTTCTGAGGTAAATGTTGACGTTCGGGATGACTCTGTCATTTCTACTGTCACTGTGTTAGCAGTTTGATGTTAAGTGTAATTACAGTGTAATTTAAGTATTTTCGTAAAAATTTTTCAACACATCTGAGGTAAATGTTGACGTTTGGGATGACTCTAACACTGCTAACACAGTGACAGTGGAAATGACAGTCATCCAGAACGTCAATATTTACCTCTGATGTGTTGAAAATTTTTTACGAAAATACTTAAATTACACTGTAATTATACTTAACATCAAACTGCTAACACAGCGACCATGGAAATGCCACAGAATTACTTACAATGTTAACAGGTCCCTTAGATATGTTGAAAAATTAATAAGAAAATACCTAAACTACACTGTAATAACATTTACGGTAGCCTCAAACTGCTAACACAGTGATAGTGGACATGACATAGCAGGCCCGGCGAAAGGGAGCATCGCCCCCTCGTGGCTACAGCCCCACCCCCTAAACGGAGACTCAGATCACTTAATTGTTTTCTTCTGAAAATATAATGTATTATAGACGTATTAATAATTTGCATTTTCAAATACGAAATATTAAGTGGTTGCGCATTGCACAAAAATACATTTCACATAAATCACTACTAAAACTGGCACGGTAGAACCAGGCCCGGCGCCAGGAACAGTTTACTAAGGGGGCATTTAGAAATCGCAAGGGGGCAAATATTTTTTCATATAGTGTGTAGTTGTGATGGCGGTCTGACAACGTGTTTCATACAATTAACTGCGCCAACCACAAAACCACGGCCCCGAAGGTTACTTTAGTCCGGGAAAATCATGTGGCATATTACCAGGGCAGTTGCGCTTTGTCAACTCCCGTGCCCACCTGTTAACCCTCCTCTCCAATTTTCTCACAGACACGCGTTACAACCGGAAAGATGCCAAACATAAAACAACACACACAAACCTACAGGCAAGTCCTTTACATTTAAAATACATACAAATAGCTCTGCGGCATGAAAACAAAACGTCAATGCAAGTCTAAGGTACTTGGCTCGGCGGCCAAAATAATATTTTAAAAAATCAACAGACCCCGCGGCTGCACCAGTAATAGCCTTCCTGACTCGCACCGAGTCAACCCTAACCACTTAATCCGCGATCCCAGTTTAGGCGTGTAGGGGACTAAACACTCTGAAGTGATGAATTTTCACCCCTGCTGCATGGGGGGTGACGTCAACGACACATATTCTTACGCTATTTGCGCACAAAGCGGACCATATATGAACACATACACCAACATAAACGGAGATAAACTTAGCCTACAAAGAAAGAAAATGGATTCACAATATTGTGCTTGAATTCGTTTAATTCGGTGGGGGAAAGACTACTCCCGCAAACTGACTGCATATTGCAGGATATTGCAGAGACAGTGCACTTGTAAGTGTGCATGTAAAACCCCCACCTGCACGACCCCGCCCCTTGTCCTTATCACAGGTCTGTGTGTGCGCGGCTGTGTCAGCATTTCACACATACACCCACAGTAACTAGTCCCCAGTAGTTAGGATTGATACATATGTCTAAACAGGGTTAATATTAAATTCAGGCTTTTTGAAATAATCCTACCTTAATACAGTTGAATTCTACGATTGCAACGTAAGAATCATAACAACCAATCAGATTTGTTCTACCGTGCCAGTTTTAGTAGTGATTTATGTGAAATGTATTTTTGTGCAATGCGCAACCACTTAATATTTCGTATTTGAAAATGCAAATTATTAATACGTCTATAATACAATATATTTTCATAAGAAAACAATTAAGTGATCTGAGTCTCCGTTGAGGGGGCGGGGCTGTAGCCACGAGGGGGCGATGCCCCCTTTCGCCCCCCCATGGCGCCGGGCCTGGGTAGAACAAATCTGATTGGTTGTTATGATTCTTACGTTGCAATCGTAGAATTCAACTGTATTAAGGTAGGATTATTTCAAAAAGCCTGAATTTAATATTGACCCTGTTTAGACATATGTATCAATCCTAACTACTGGGGACTAGTTATTGTGGGTGTATGTGTGAAATGCTGACACAGCCGCGCACACACAGACCTGTGATAAGGACAAGGGGCGGGGTCGTGCAGGTGGGGGTTTTACATGCACACTTACAAGTTCACTGTCTCTGCAATATCCTGCAATATGCAGTCAGTTTGGGGGAGTAGTCTTTCCCCCACCGAATTAAACGAATTCAATCACAATATTGTGAATCCATGTTCTTTCTTTGTAGGCTAAGTTTATCTCCGTTTATGTTGGTGTATGTGTTCATATATGGTCCGCTTTGTGCGCAGATAGCGTAAGAATATGTGTCGTTGACGTCACCCCCCATGCAGCAGGGGTGAAAATTCATCACTTCAGAGTGTTTAGTCCCCTACACGCCTAAACTGGGATCGCGGATTAAGTGGTTAGCGTTGACTCGGTGCAAGTCAGGAAGGCTATTACTGGTGCAGCCGCGGGGTCTGTTGATTTTTTAAAATATTATTTTGGCCGCCGAGCCAAGTACCTTAGACTTGCATTGACGTTTTGTTTTCAGGCCGCGGAGCTATTTGTATGTATTTTAAATGTAAAGGACTTGCCTGTAGGTTTGTGTGTGTTGTTTTATGTTTGGCATCTTTCCGGTTGTAACGCGTGTCTGTGAGAAAATTGGAGGGGAGGGTTAACAGGTGGGCACGGGAGTTGACAAAGCGCAACTGCCCTGGTAATATGCCACATGATTTTCCCGGACTAAAGCAACCTTCGGGGCCGTGGTTTTGTGGTTGGCGCAGTTAATTGTTTGAAACACGTTGTCAGACCGCCATCGCTACTACACACGATATGAAAAAATATTTGCCCCCTTGCGATTTCTAATTGCCCCCTTAGTAAACTGTTCCTGGCGCCGGGCCTGTGACATAGCAGTCATCCAGAACGTCAATATTTACCTCAGATGTGTTGAAAAATTATCATGAAAATACTTAAATTACACTGTAATGACACTTAACATCAAACTGCTAACACAGTGACAGTGGAAATGACAGTCATCCAGAACGTCAATATTTACCTCAGATGTTTTGAAAAATTATTATGAAAATACTTAAATTACACTGTAATTACACTAAACATCAAACTGCTAACACAGCGAGCATGGAAATGCGACAGAATTACCTACAATGTTAACAGTTACCTCAGACATGTTGAAAAATTAATAAGAAAATACCTAAACTACACTGTAATAACATTTACGGTAGCATCAAACTGCTAATACAGTGATAGAGGACATGACATAGCAGTCATACTGAACATCAACATTTACCTCAGATGTGCTGAAAAACTATTACGAAAATACTTATATTACACTGTAATTACACTTACCATCAAACTGCTGACACAGTGACCGTGGAAATGACAGAGTAATCCAGAACGTCAACATTTACCTCAGATGTGTTGAAAAATTATTACGAAAATACTTATATTACACTGTAATTATACTTAACATCATACTGCTAACACAGCGAGCATGGAAATGCCACAGAATTACCTACAATGTTAACATTTACCTCAGATATGTTGAAAAATTAATCAGAAAATACTTAAATTACACTGTAATTACAATTAACATCAAACTGCTAACACACTGACAGTGGAAATGACATAGAGTCATCCAGAACGTCAACATTTACCACAGATGTGTTGAAAAATTATTATGAAAATACTTAATTTACACTGTAATGACACTTAAAATCAAACTGCTAACACAGTGACAGTGGAAATGACATAGTCATCCAGAACATCAACATTTACCTCAGATGTGTTGAAAAATTATTACGAAAATAGTTAAATTACACTGTAATTACACTTAACATCAAACTGCTAACACAGCGAGCATGGAAATGCCACAGAATTACCTACAATGTTAACATTTACCTCAGATATGTTGAAAAATTAATCAGAAAATACCTACATGTCACTGTAATAACATTTAACATCAAACTGCTTACACAGTGACAGTGGAAATGACATAGAGTCATCCAGAACGTCAACAATTACCTCAGATGTTTTGAAAAATTATTACGAAAATCCTTAAATTACACTGTAATTACCCTTAACATCAAACTGCTAACACAGTGACAGTGGAAATGACACAGAATTATCTCCAATGTTAACATTTACCTCAGATATGTTGAAAAATTAATCAGAAAATACCTACATGACACTGTAATAACATTTAACATCAAACTGCTAACACAGTGACAGTGGAAATGACAGTCATCCAGAATGTCAACATTTACCTCAGACGTTTTGAAAAATTATTACGAAAATACTTAAATTACACTGTAATTACACTTATCATCAAACTGCTAACACACTGACAGTGGAAATGACATAGAGTCATCCAGAACGTCAACATTTACCTCAGATGTGTTGAAAAATTATTATGAAAATACTTAAATTACACTGTAATTACACTTAACATCAAACTGCTAACACAGTGACAGTGGAAATGACATAGTCATCCAGAACGTCAATATTTACCTCAGATGTGTTGAAAAATTATCATGAAAATACTTAAATTACACTGTAATGACACTTAACATCAAACTGCTAACACAGTGACAGTGGAAATTACATAGTCATACAGAACGTCAATATTTACCTCAGATGTTTTGAAAAATTATTATGAAAATACTTAAATTACACTGTAATTACACTTAACATCAAACTGCTAACACAGTGAGCATGGAAATGCCACAGAATTACTTACAATGTTAACAGGTACCTCAGATATGTTGAAAAATTAATAGGAAATACCTAAACTACACTGTAATAACATTTACGGTAGCATCAAACTGCTAACACAGTGATAGTGGACATGACATAGCAGTCATCCAGAACATCAACATTTACCTCAGATGTGTTGAAAAATTATTACGAAAATACTTAAATTACACTGTAATTACACTTAACATCAAACTGCTAACACAGAGAGCATGGAAATGCCACAGAATTACCTACAACGTTAACATTAACCTCAGATATGTTGAAAAATTAATCAGAAAATACCTACATGTCACTGTAATAACATTTAACATCAAACTGCTAACACAGTGGCAGTGGAAATGACATAGCGTCATCCAGAACGTCAACATTTACCTCAGACGTGTTGAAAAATTATTACGAAAATCCTTAAATTACACTGTAATTGCCCGTAACATCAAACTGCTAACACAGTGACAGTGGAAATGGCACAGAATTACCTACAATGTGAACATTTACCTCAGATATGTTGAAAAATTAATCAGAAAATACCTACATGACACTGTAATAACATTTAACATCAAACTGCTAACACAGTGACAGTGGAAATGACAGTCATCCAGAAAGTCAATATTTACCTCAGATGTGTTGAAAAATTATTATGAAAATACTTAAATTACACTGTAATTACACTTAACATCAAACTGCTAACACACTGACGGTGGAAATGACATAGAGTCATCCAGAACGTCAACATTTTCCTCAGATGTGTTGAAAAATTATTATGAAAATACTTAAATTACACTGTAATGACACTTAACATCAAACTGCTAACACAGTGACAGTGGAAATGACAATCATCCAGAACGTCAATATTTACCTCAGATGTTTTGAAAAATTATTATGAAAATACTTAAATTACACTGTAATTACACTTAACATCAAACTGCTAACACAGCGAGCATGGAAATGCCACAGAATTACTTACAATGTTAACAGGTACCTCAGATATGTTGAAAAATTAATAAGAAAATACCTAAACTACACTGTAATAACATTTACGGTAGCATCAAACTGCTAACACAGTGATAGTGGACATGACATAGCAGTCATCCAGAACATCAACATTTACCTCAGATGTGTTGAAAAGTTATTACGAAAATACTTAAATTACACTGTAATTACAATTAACATCAAACTGCTAACACAGTGACAGTGGAAGTGACACAGAATTACCTACAATGTTAACATTTACCTCAGATATGTTGAAAAATTAATCAGAAAATACTTAAATTACACTGTAATTACAATTAACATCAAACTGCTAACACACTGACAGTGGAAATGACATAGAGTCATCCAGAACGTCAACATTTACCACAGATGTGTTGAAAAATTATTATGAAAATACTTAATTTACACTGTAATGACACTTAAAATCAAACTGCTAACACAGTGACAGTGGAAATGACATAGTCATCCAGAACATCAACATTTACCTCAGATGTGTTGAAAAATTATTACGAAAATACTTAAATTACACTGTAATTACACTTAACATCAAACTGCTAACACAGCGAGCATGGAAATGCCACAGAATTACCTACAATGTTAACATTTACCTCAGATATGTTGAAAAATTAATCAGAAAATACCTACATGTCACTGTAATAACATTTAACATCAAACTGCTTACACAGTGACAGTGGAAATGACATAGAGTCATCCAGAACGTCAACAATTACCTCAGATGTTTTGAAAAATTATTACGAAAATCCTTAAATTACACTGTAATTACCCTTAACATCAAACTGCTAACACAGTGACAGTGGAAATGACACAGAATTATCTCCAATGTTAACATTTACCTCAGATATGTTGAAAAATTAATCAGAAAATACCTACATGACACTGTAATAACATTTAACATCAAACTGCTAACACAGTGACAGTGGAAATGACAGTCATCCAGAATGTCAACATTTACCTCAGACGTTTTGAAAAATTATTACGAAAATACTTAAATTACACTGTAATTACACTTATCATCAAACTGCTAACACACTGACAGTGGAAATGACATAGAGTCATCCAGAACGTCAACATTTACCTCAGATGTGTTGAAAAATTATTATGAAAATACTTAAATTACACTGTAATTACACTTAACATCAAACTGCTAACACAGTGACAGTGGAAATGACATAGTCATCCAGAACGTCAATATTTACCTCAGATGTGTTGAAAAATTATCATGAAAATACTTAAATTACACTGTAATGACACTTAACATCAAACTGCTAACACAGTGACAGTGGAAATTACATAGTCATACAGAACGTCAATATTTACCTCAGATGTTTTGAAAAATTATTATGAAAATACTTAAATTACACTGTAATTACACTTAACATCAAACTGCTAACACAGTGAGCATGGAAATGCCACAGAATTACTTACAATGTTAACAGGTACCTCAGATATGTTGAAAAATTAATAAGAAATACCTAAACTACACTGTAATAACATTTACGGTAGCATCAAACTGCTAACACAGTGATAGTGGACATGACATAGCAGTCATCCAGAACATCAACATTTACCTCAGATGTGTTGAAAAATTATTACGAAAATACTTAAATTACACTGTAATTACACTTAACATCAAACTGCTAACACAGCGAGCATGGAAATGCCACAGAATTACCTACAACGTTAACATTAACCTCAGATATGTTGAAAAATTAATCAGAAAATACCTACATGTCACTGTAATAACATTTAACATCAAACTGCTAACACAGTGACAGTGGAAATGACATAGAGTCATCCAGAACGTCAACATTTACCTCAGACGTGTTGAAAAATTATTACGAAAATCCTTAAATTACACTGTAATTGCCCGTAACATCAAACTGCTAACACAGTGACAGTGGAAATGACACAGAATTACCTACAATGTGAACATTTACCTCAGATATGTTGAAAAATTAATCAGAAAATACCTACATGACACTGTAATAACATTTAACATCAAACTGCTAACACAGTGACAGTGGAAATGACAGTCATCCAGAAAGTCAATATTTACCTCAGATGTGTTGAAAAATTATTATGAAAATACTTAAATTACACTGTAATTACACTTAACATCAAACTGCTAACACACTGACGGTGGAAATGACATAGAGTCATCCAGAACGTCAACATTTTCCTCAGATGTGTTGAAAAATTATTATGAAAATACTTAAATTACACTGTAATGACACTTAACATCAAACTGCTAACACAGTGACAGTGGAAATGACAATCATCCAGAACGTCAATATTTACCTCAGATGTTTTGAAAAATTATTATGAAAATACTTAAATTACACTGTAATTACACTTAACATCAAACTGCTAACACAGCGAGCATGGAAATGCCACAGAATTACTTACAATGTTAACAGGTACCTCAGATATGTTGAAAAATTAATAAGAAAATACCTAAACTACACTGTAATAACATTTACGGTAGCATCAAACTGCTAACACAGTGATAGTGGACATGACATAGCAGTCATCCAGAACATCAACATTTACCTCAGATGTGTTGAAAAGTTATTACGAAAATACTTAAATTACACTGTAATTACAATTAACATCAAACTGCTAACACAGTGACAGTGGAAGTGACACAGAATTACCTACAATGTTAACATTTACCTCAGATATGTTGAAAAATTAATCAGAAAATACCTACATTACACTGTAATAACATTTAACATCAAACTGCTAACACAGCGAGCATGGAAATGCCACAGAATTACCTACAATGTTAACATTAACCTCAGATATGTTGAAAAATTAATCAGAAAATACCTACATGTCACTGTAATAACATTTAACATCAAACTGCTAACACAGTGGCAGTGGAAATGACATAGCGTCATCCAGAACGTCAACATTTACCTCAGATGTGTTGAAAAATTATTACGAAAATCCTTAAATTACACTGTAATTGCCCGTAACATCAAACTGCTAACACAGTGACAGTGGAAATGGCACAGAATTACCTACAATGTGAACATTTACCTCAGATATGTTGAAAAATTAATCAGAAAATACCTACATGACACTGTAATAACATTTAACATCAAACTGCTAACACAGTGACAGTGGAAATGACAGTCATCCAGAAAGTCAATATTTACCTCAGATGTGTTGAAAAATTATTATGAAAATACTTAAATTACACTGTAATTACACTTAACATCAAACTGCTAACACAGCGAGCATGGAAATGCGACAGAATTACCTACAATGTTAACAGTTACCTCAGATATGTTGAAAAATTAATAAGAAAATACCTAAACTACACTGTAATAACATTTACGGTAGCATCAAACTGCTAACACAGTGATAGTGGACATGACATAGCAGTCATCCAGAACATCAACATTTACCTCAGATGTGTTGAAAAATTATTACAAAAATACTTAAACTACACTGTAATTACACTTACCATCAAACTGCTAACACAGTGACATTGGAAATGACACAGAATTACCTACAATGTTAACATTTACCTCAGATATGTTGAAAAATTAATCAGAAAATACCTACATGACACTGTAATAACATTTAGCATCAAACTGCTAACACAGTGACAGTGGAAATGACATAGTCATCCAGAACGTCAATATTTACCTCAGATGTGTTGAAAAAGCGGCAGTTTGTGTTTGTTGCAAGGATGGAGCATAAAAGGAGGAGGAGAGCAGAGAAGAGTCTCTCCTAGTGTTGCCACCTGTCCCGGTTTTTCCTGATTGTCCCGGATTTTCATGGTCTGTCCCGGAAAAAAAAAAAAAAAAAATCCGGGACACTGAATGTCCCGTTTTTTTGTACATAATGGGCAAAATGTGTATTTCAACTTGCGAGCCAGCTGAGAACCAGTTTGCTTTTCCAAGCTCGCCGTGCTAAGCGGAGCCACGTCATTACGTCGCTGAATACGTCATTACGTCGCTGTATACGTCACTTACATCGCTGTATACGTCAGTTACGGCGCTACGTTTGCATAAACCTTGGCGCGAATATCAAAGCAAAAACAACACGGAAGAAGCAGCAGCAACAACAACAACAATAATAATAATAATGGATGACTTCGCGTTTGTAGAGCTGCTGCTTCTCATCGCCTAAAAATGACGATCTTTCGCGGTCTTTTTTATTGTTGTTGGTCTTAACAACTCCGCCCCCCCGCTGACGTAAGCGGTTCTTTCCTCTGGCCCAGCAGAGAGTTGGTGCTAGCCTGGAACCGGTTTTTCTGGCCCCAGAGCCAGTTCTTTGTCAGTGGAAACAGAAAACCCGGTTCCAAACTAAGCACTGGCCCCGAACCAGCCCTGGAACTGCTTTGGTGGAAAAGGGGCAATGGAGGATGCTTGGACTGATAAAAGAAACAGACTCTCTGTTGCAATGATGAAGGCTGAGCTTCAAGTCAGGCTAAACTTTCAGTTGTCCTGTACTGAGTTCAAGACATTCATTGAAAATCAGCCAGGACTCATAGCAGCAGCAAAGAAAAACACCAAATATAAATGGAAGATTAGGTAAGGTTTTGGTGAATTAAATGAAATAGTGTAGTGTAGTACATACTCCTGTATGTGCCCAGTTATATCAGTTACATGTCCTCCTATGTATTTGTTTAGCCAAGAGCAGCAGAGGCACAGGCAAGCACAAGCAAAGCACACACCACACTCTAAGCAATCAGGTAAGCTGTTTGACACTACACCTTACATTGTTACATTCAGGTATTCTTAGATACAATGAAAAATTAGATTATTTATTTTTATTCCACATAAGCAGACAAACAGAATTTAATTACAGTATGTATTCCCCTTTTACCTGTGCCCACTACTGCCCCCAGGTGTCCACAACCAAAAACTGTTGGAAATAAACCAAAATAATGAAGACCTGCTATATTATGTAAAGCAATTAACTAAACAAATAACTAGCAAAAACATCATTTTTACTAATTAGAGCAATACAATTTCAGCATAGAAGGGCGATTTTTGTCTTCTATGCGAAGGGCGCAGTTGCTTACAAGCAAAAAGGTCGATTGGATGGTCGAAATGTCCAGGATTTTTGTCAGACACAGGTGGCAACCCTAGTCTCTCCTGACCAGAACAGGTGTGTGTTGCATGTGTGACTGTGTAAGTGAGAAAAGCTGGAAAGCTAAAGAAAAAAAGTAAAATAAAGTGTCTGTGTGAACACCAACTCTCACCTGCTGTGCTTCTGTGCTCCACCCACATCAGGATCTGTTACACATGGGTTTTTGAGGGTATTGCCCACAGCTTTCCTCACAAAAAGGCATGCACCAGCCTTCGTCATATAATTGAAATCTTGAGCACCAAAATGTGTGAAAAAAAGTATATAACAAATCTCTATGCCCAGAAATTGCCTAGACAATAAAATTGAATTGACCAAACAAATCAATAAATAACAAACAGCAATGTATGACACTTTTCAAGCTATTTGTCTTCATCTATTTTCAGAACTTTTCATCTATAGAACTTTTTCTTCTCAAACTTGGTACTAAATTTCTACAGGATTTCCATTAGGTTTTCTATAGCAGCTGCTTCATGATTTGGATTTGTCTGCCAGTTTGCAATCACTCTTTATTCGTCACAGGTTCTGTTTGACAGATAAGAATGCTTTATGAATTCCAGAGAAGACAGAAGTGAACTGTACTGTGTTAAGCAATAAAACCTCACTGAGATGAAAAAGAAATGGTTTCTCATCATGCAGCATTCACCTGAATGGCAGGAACAGTGCCTGCAGTTTCTACTATAAATGCACAGGTGATCATTTAAAAAAACCCAGATAGCAATAGGTCAGTGGCCCACTGGTGGCCCACCAGTGGCAGAGTTGTCGGTCCAACGGCAGCTCCCACCAGTGGCCCACTGGCGTTTTGCTCATCGGTTCTTTGGCGGTCCGCCGGCGGCTCAAAAGCGGTTTCAGATAAAGGGCCGCCTTTTTACCGATTGTTACCCACCATTTTTTAATAGCCTTATTATGGCCATATAATTCAAACAAGGCATTAAAATGAATATAAATGGAATTCAATTTATGATCTAAATTAATATAAATGTATACATGTAAACATATTATCCCACAGACTGACCACACATAAGGTTCAATACATTTTGTTTATTTTTAACGTGTTAACGGTTTTTATATGAATAAATAAATAACTAAATAACAATTAATAATTTATAATATCACATTTAAAGACCAGCCAGGTTCAATACATTTTTGTTTTTTCAATGTGTCTACGGTTTTAAATAAATAAATAAACAAACAAATAAATAACAATTAACAACATCACATTTAAAGATCAGGCAGGTTCAATAAATTTTTTTATGTGTTTACGGTTTTAAATAAATAAATTACAATATCACATTTAAAGATCAGCCAGGTTCAATATTTTTTTATGTTTTTACAGTTTGAAGTAAATAAATAAATAAATATGAACAATTTATAATAAATATATAATACATAAATATAAAATGACTAGTTCAAATATTCCCCATCTCCCCATTGCCCACTTTTTTCTGCCTGTCTTTTCTCCCTCCCTCTCGGTCAGCTGCCCCCTTTAGGTACATCGCAACTTCTTTTTGCAGGTCCTCTTCTGTTGCTGTGTGCACCACTCTCCTAACAGCTCCTGTTGTAAAACAAGGAGTAAGTAAAAAAAAATGCTTTTGCCAGGGGTTGTAAATACTTCACAATAATGATTCAAAATGTAAAAAAAAGGTTTTTTTTTAGCTTACTGTGCAACACATTCTTCAGGTGTAAAGACTTGAACGCCACCTTTCCTCCAGCACCAGTCCAATTTATTTGAAGCGCCAGGGACTTCCTCAAAATACGGCCCAACATCCTCTTCACCGCGTCTTTGGTGGTTTCCCCCCCCAAAACAGCAAGTATGTTCACCTGGAATACAAAGACCAAAATTACAATGGCATAACATTCAGTCAAACATCTTAGCTGTTTGATAGTTCATCTGTAACCTTCAAATACAGTGGGTATGATGTTGAAAATTGGAAACATATATATGATTTATTGTGCACACATCGCTCCCCTTGGGAATGGGATCAATTTTAGCAATGCTCAATCAGTGGGATCACCTGGCTCTCGCCAGATCTGTGTGTTTCCGCACAGCTTTATGAGCTACTCGTGGATCTGGGTGGATTTTCAGATTTACCCAGGCAGCCTGACCAATCTGGCTCGCAGGGCTTTCGTAGATGTAACGTTGTCGACAAATCACTTAATTCAGGGAGAGGTGTAAAATGAACTCATTTCCAGAAATGTTACAGTAGTGCTTTAATTGTCAGACAAGTGGTTTTTCCAATCATGTGCAAGGATTTTTGATAAAACATTTGGAGAGCTAAGCCAGAGACGGTATTTTAAGACAGGAACTTTGGCTAAGCGCACTTCGGCCATAGTTACAGATAAATGTTTGTTGAGCAACTCAGAGCAACATTCGTCACGAGAGCCAGGTTAAGACTTGTATGCCTTCAAATTCATATTGCAACATTTTAAAATCCAGACTTACCAGTTGGTTTTTCAGGTCAATGTCAGACCCAAGCTGCCTCTCCAGCTCCTCCAGTTCCTCCAGGTTACTGAGGGGCATGTTGGTTTCCTGGACGAGGCAAAGGTCTGCCACACCAGCACCCCCTAGCTTCTGCAGAATGGCCGTATTTGCAGCCACCTGCTGCTTAACCTCCTTAACCTCCTCCTCAATCGTCCGGAGGTGCTGCAGAACAAGTCTGCAAAAATCTATGAATCAAAGACAACAGATTAGAAATGGTATAAGTATAGATGTAGTAATTCAGATACTTAGTTTCCATTTACACAGCTTTCAAACAACATCAACATCTGTGTTACTGAAATTGACATAATCAAGGATGAATGTATGGTGTCCTTTTCAAAACAAAAACAAACAAAACTTTCGTAGCCCCTGAACACATGCCATTCCACCAAAAGGATGCTGTAATGGCCACTGAGAAAAACTTTACTGCCATAGTACCACTATGACAGTGCATAGGGCCTTTAGTAATACATTACGACTTGGTCATTGCCATTCTGGTAACAGCTATTCAGCTAATTTATAACAGGGGCTGTATCTTAAGGGGTTAGTTTGCTTCTCCTTTAATATTGGTGCCAGATGAATGATAATTCAGTTCTACCTTGCTGGATGCTGATTTGCTGATTTGATGGATGATGCTGTGCCTGACTGGTAAACTCTGTTGAACAGATTGGAAATGTGGTTAGTAAATAGTGAGATGGTGCAATGCTATGATTACACTGAATGCAATGTTATGGCATTATACTTAACTGATACTTTTGTCCAAAGCAACTTATAAAATAGAAAATGAACAAAGTAACATACACTGCGTTCCAAATTATTATGCAAATGACATTTTTCACTGGTTTTCCAAAATAAATAACTAAATGACAAGTCATCATAATTTTCCAAGTCATCAACCGTTAGAGTACAAAGCAAATGTTTTTGAACGAACCTTCCAATGATAACTGTATTTTTTTAAAAATTGAAAAACTGAAAAAATTGAAAATGCACTGTTCCAAATTATTATGCAAAGCAGAGTTTTAAAAGATTTTGTTCTTGTAAAGAACTAAAAATGGCCATTTGTGAAATTGGAAGCATCAGCAGGTGATAATTACTCAAAAACATCTTACAGTTCTAGTTCCATTACT
Organism: Neoarius graeffei; assembly: GCF_027579695.1. Classification (NCBI taxonomy): domain Eukaryota; kingdom Metazoa; phylum Chordata; class Actinopteri; order Siluriformes; family Ariidae; genus Neoarius; species Neoarius graeffei. The sequence continues at coordinate 109,917,038 of NC_083573.1, read as the reverse complement.
GGATTTGTAGCTGACTCACAGCACACACATAATTGTGCAGATTAAGGCGCATTAAGAAAGGTTTCTGTCTGATAAATACATTCGATTAAGAGAATATATGCTAAAATATATTACAAAGGAGGAAAAAGGTGAAACAGTTCAAATTTGAAGCTGCTGGTAGCTCTGGAGTCCCACAAACACCAAGAAGATGTTATGAAGAAACCTTCTATTTGGCCCACCTTAACTAATGCTCACAAGCAGAAACAACCTAGAAATACAAGAAAACCACATGCATGAGTGCATAGGTATTCTTAACAGCATGAGATGGTGCACTGCCATGCCCATACATGAAGACGATATAAAGTGGTCAGTAGTCAGTCTTAAACTGAACATACTTCCCAAACATCATTTTCACACATTTGGGTACCCTAAAGGAGGCATCCAGGTGTCTCCCCATGATTCCAGCCCAAATCATGACTCTGTCTCCTCTTTGCTGATGTAGTAGCCTTATTAGGACATGGTGGTCATTCACCAACCATCCACCTGGAGCATCCAGGGCACTCAACAGTGCAAGGACACTCAACAGTGAACAAGACTGTTTGAAAAGTAGTCTTTATGTATTTCTAGGCCTACTGGAGTCGTTTCTGCTTGTGAGCATTGGTTAAGGATGACCAAATAGAAGGTTTATACATAACTGCATATCTACACCTTGGTGTTTCTTAGACTCCAGAGCTACCAGCAGCTTCAAAAGTGACTTGTTTGTTGCTTTGTAATAGTATTTTATCATTTACTCTCTTGTTCTGATGTATTTATCTGGAAGAACCTTTCTTAATGTGCCTTTATCTGCACAAACCTGTGTGTGCTCTGAATCAGCTACACATCCAGTAATGCAACTTGAACTGTAAGATTTTTTTGATTGAACTAGGTTTTGATTCCAGTAATTATCACCTGCTAATGCTTCAAATTTCATAAATGGCCATTTTCAGTTCTTTACAAGAACAACATCTTTTGAAACTCTGCTTTGCATAATAATTTGGAACAGTGCATTTTCAGTTTTTCAATTTTTAAAAAAATACCGTTATCATTGGAAGGTTCGTTCAAAAATATTTGCTTTGTACTCTAACGGTTGATGACTTGAAAATTATGATGACTTGTCATTTAGTTATTTATTTAGGAAAACCAGTGAAAATGTCATTTGCATAATAATTTGGAACGCAGTGTACAGTGGGTATGATAAGGTTACATACCCCTGTTCAAATGCCAGGTTTTCATGACATAAAATAGTTTGTCTTTTTTGTCATTTTTTTACATCATGAACACCTGGCATTTGAACAGGGGTGTGTACATTTTCAGTAGGCACTGTATTATGTATTTACCTCCATGGCTGGATGTTCGAAAAAGAGGTGACTTCGATGGAAGCTGTGGTGGTGCTGGCAGAGGCGAAATCGTTGGAAGCTGTGGTAGTGGTGGTAGAGGTGATGGTGGTGGTGGTGGGGAACTGTGGTGCCTGACTGGTAAACTCTGTTGAACAGATTGGAAATGAAAAGGCGTGTTTAGTGAGATTATTACGGCAATGATTATTATTGATTATTACTGCAACTTTTGTCCAAACCCAAAGCAACTTATAAAGTACACATATGAGTTTACATGGGGCGGCACGGTGGTGTAGTGGTTAGCGCTGTCGCCTCACAGCAAGAAGGTCCTGGGTTCGAGCCCCGGGGCCGGCGAGGGCCTTTCTGTGTGGAGTTTGCATGTTCTCCCCGTGTCCGCGTGGGTTTCCTCCGGGTGCTCCGGTTTCCCCCACAGTCCAAAGACATGCAGGTTAGGTTAACTGGTGACTCTAAATTGAGCGTAGGTGTGAATGGGAGTGTGAATGGTTGTCTGTGTCTATGTGTCAGCCCTGTGATGACCTGGCGACTTGTCCAGGGTGTACCCCGCCTTTCGCCCGTAGTCAGCTGGGATAGGCTCCAGCTTGCCTGCGACCCTGTAGAAGGATAAAGCGGCTAGAGATAATGAGATGAGATGAGTTTACATACCCCTGTTCAAGTGCCAGGTTGTCATGACGTTAAATAGTTTCTTTTTGTCATTTTTTTTTACATCATGAACACCTGGCATTTGAACAGGGGTGTAGACTTTCAATAGCCAATGTATTATGTGTATACCTCCATGGCTGGATGTCAGAAAAAGATGTGAGGTTTCCAACGGGGGACTGGCTGCTTGGTTGGACAACACTGCAAACAGAGTGAAAAGACACATGATATGCAAGTATTCATGGTAATTAGAAGACCAAATCATGGTACTAAGTACACAGTGGCCAATATTACCTGCAGGGTAAGTACTGGTCCTGGTGACTGAAGGGGTTCTGTGTGATTGACTGTATACTGTTTGAAAGAGATTAAGACTTAAATGGTTATCTAAGAAGCATATTCATTGCAGTACATTAATTACCAATTACTAATTAATTTATGAGCATTAGCAGTGGTTGTACCACCTGATATCAGAGCACAATAAATGACATTGACAATGACATTGACCCATTTACCTTCATGGCTGGGTGGGCGCTGCGGTAGTGGTGGTAGAGGTGGGAGTTGTGGTGGTGGTGGTAGAGGCAGGGTGGTGGTGGTTGGGACCTGTGGTGCCTGACTGGTAAACTCTGTTGAATAGATTGGAAATGAAAAGGCGTGTTTAGTGAGATGATACAATGCTATGATTACACTTAATGCAATGGTATGACATTATACTTAACTGACACTTTTGTCCAAATGCAACATAAAAAATAAACAAAGGAAGATATGCAGAAGGCCTGTGTCAAATGTGGGTGCATGAAATGTAAGGCAACACAAAATGAAAAGTAACAGAGACCATGAAAAAAGAAAAATGAATTTCTTTTCAGAGATATCACTAACCTGAATTTGGTACAGAAATTTTCTCTGGCAGTCGCCGAATTTTTGGAGCCGGAGGGAAATAGGGACGGTCATCTTCTTCATCACTGGATTGGATGAATTTCATGTTTGGCCTAGAGATTACACAAGTTACAAAATGTTAAAGAATGTGACATTGAGGGCAATATCATTGGTACAAATAATATTTATGGTTAGTTAAAAATATAGAAAAGGCTATATAAACCAGACAAGTAGTCTGGTTTATATAGTCCACTTCCTTAGTTCACCTTGAAGAACCCTTATGTTGATATTTCTAGTTTCAGGATATGACCTCATGTCTGCCAAGCAATGTAGGTCGATGTAGAACATCGAACAGGAGGCTCCTGCATGTTGGTTACTTACTCAGATGCCATGATTCAGCTTCACCTCACTTTGAGAAGTTTGTTACCTCATCTAAGCGAATCCAGTATTTCTTTGCATAAATGACCAAAGTAATTAAATATTGTTGTATTGATTGAGTTGACTTAGTATTTATGCATATTTTGATATATTTGTGAGTAATTCAGTAGTTATTTGGTAGATTGTGTCAAACCTGTCTAGATCACATGCTGCCTATGTAATTCAGTCAATCTACCTCCGTTTATATATTAGTGACTAGTATGATGCAAATATTATCTTACTTTCTTTTTCTTTTCATGGTCTCCTCATCTGTCTCCAGCTTCTCTCCTCTTTTTGCTTTAAGGTAGTGGCCGTGGGCCTTTTCGTATGTGTCTACATAAAAAAAACAACAATAGCAAACAAGCAAAATTCAAATAGTTGAATTGTCTCCTTTTCTCCCAAATCAAAATGCTGCATTATGATATTTAAATATACAACCGAGCCTACCTTTAACTTTAAGCACCTCAACTGGATGAAGTGTCCAACAATTGGGGTCAGGGGTTTCATTTTGTAGGGCAGCCTTTTTTACCTTGTCCAGCGTTTTAAAGGGAGGCCAGTAACATTTATCTTCTATGATCCATGAAACAGGCACCACAAAAAACAAGCCCTCCGCGGGGAAGGAAACGACTACATACATTTCTGTGGAAAGAAGAAATAGTTACACTTAAGTGGGCTTGCCAAGGCATCTTAATAATCAATTCCTACAGCTACAGCATTTCCTAAATGAGATGGGAAACCTGAATATATCACCTGAACAAAATTGTGATTTGAACACTTACACCAACATAAAAAACAGCAATCCTACTGATGCAACATCGGTAGCCCAGCAAAGCCATCCTTAACTGGAAGGAGGACATATTTTCTCTCTATGTGTGCAGCTAGAGTGTGATGCAGTTGAGGTGTCAGGGCAGACAGATGGTAGATGCCAACTTCAGATGACTCGAGTGGGTAGTCAAAGAGGTTGCAGAGCTTTGAGAAGGACCTAAACACTATGTGCACTTCTGCCTTGTTGTCAACTATGATGTTTTCGATGACCACTATCCTTCCCCCCGCTAACTCCACACAACTGTCACTTGTTGAGACCTGAATGATGACCCTCTGAACATGCATTCTTTTAAATTGTTTTATGGCAGTAAGATGCAGTGGTACAGGGCCACTGTAATGTTCCATTGTTAGGCCTGACTCGATACTTAGACACTCGCTGGACTTAAACCTTTTTTCAGACAAGCGACGAATGACCTGCTCTAGGGGCTTGTTGGGTTTCCGGATCGTTGTTTTTAGCTGGCCGAGGAAATTTTCGAAAGGGAAGTAGGATATGTTGTCTAACGCTCCATATGTCTTTGTTTCCTCACTGAGGTGGAGTAAGGCATGCATATTGTACCCAATGTACTCCCTACCATACAGTTGGTTGCAGTGTTTCACAAATGCCAAGAGTAGACTGTGTGCATAGTCAGCATAATCTCCCACTAAAGATACACTAAGTAAAATAGTCATGGCCACAGACAGCAACATGAAGTTGTTGTAAATTGCTGCTGGTACTCTGCCCTTTAAGCAAGCTGGCCCAGTGTATAGCAGGAATGAGCGAAGCTCAGTAGCTTTCCACCTCTCAAAATCAGTAAGAGTTCGGGGCTTCCGGTTGAATTCAATGGGGAAATATGAGCGATAACCCAAAAGCGTAGTTGACACCTCCTGCACGACAGCTGTACCTACTCGAGTGTGCAATGGCTTCCTCATCCAGAAGTATAACAGTTTCCGCACTACCCCTAAGCACACCACATGCATATAGTCATGAGGAAACTGCGTGACTATTCCAACTGACAAAAGATTGAATGGACTAAATCCTGTGAAATGCTGCTCATCACTAAACTCATCAAATGTTTCGCTGTCCAGTCTAGGTGGTGCATCTGATTGTGGAAAGGTCATTCTTCCTTGGTATGTCACTCCCTTTTGATGGCATTTGTGACAACTGTAGAACCCAGTGTGTCCCTTTGACCTTCGGATAAATGCCCATGCAGGCGCGTCACAGACCACTGCTGACAATGCTAGAGCGATAGAAGCACCCTGGTAAAAAAAGCCATCTCTCTCAAGAACATGTGCGTCACTGACAAACTCATCTAGAAACTCTAGTGTTGTAGGTTTCTGATTTCCAAAGTAGATCCTGATAACAAATGGCTCCCTGTTTGTCTGTACCCGATTCTCAAAACATTCAATGAGCCCTAAAATAGGCCAGAACTGTGCATTTGAGCTTTTATAGAGGGGCAGGCCATCTATGTTCACTTGGATTGTTAAAGACGAGCAAGTCAAAGGAGTTTTTTTGTTAGCAAGATGAGAGGAAATGCCATGATCGAAGCCAAAATGATAGTAGCTACCGCCTGAAATATTTTTAACATGATACGTGGTTTTTGTTTTTAGTAACGTTCTAGGATTTTTTGGCAAGCCATGCAATTTTCCAGAGAGAAAAGATAATAAATCTGCCAAAGCAGCATGGCTTATCCTTCTCCTAACTGCCCATTGAGCAAGGTGACTTCGTGTGTCTTCGCCTGAAGAACAGATTTCCTCGCTGCCATCACTGTCATGTGCATGTTCACTGGACTGTTCATCCTCACTCACTCCACCACTGCTCTGTCCTGAATGGACCTGCTCACTCACTCCACCACTGCTCTGTCCTGAATGGACCTGCTCACTAACTCCACCACTGCTCTGTCCTGAATGGGCACTATGTCCTGGTAGGGGTTCTACCCCACTGCCCCCATGAGTAAATTGGACCTCAGTCACTTCATGACACCCCTTCCCCCCCACACTCTGCTGAAGTTAGGCCTATACTCAGTAAGTCTGATTCAACGCCTTTAGCAATCCTTCTTCTCTTACTCCAGTAACTAGACATTGCGCCACAAGTGTTGCCTATTACCTTAAATTACCCCAAATTACCTTACAGACTTGTACTCTTGGTGACCTGTAAAGGGAAAAGAGACAACATATTACCATCTGTCTTATTACAAAGCTGCATCAACATTCTCTCTCTCTCTCTCTCTCTCTCTCTCTCTCTCTCTCTCTCACACACACACACACTCTCTCTCTCTCTCTCTCTCTCTCTCTCTCTCTCATCACCTAGGTTCACAAAATGTTTTTTATACATTTCTTTTTACTACGTTCATAAACATTAAATATGTGAATCAGCATTTGGGATCATGTTGAGTGGCGTATATTTTAAATTCTGTCAAATACATATGTCGTGTTTTGGTTACAGCTTACTGCATAACTGCCGGTAGAAGAAGGCCTACCTGAAATATTGATACTGTGATACTGTGATATTTTGGTGCACGACATTGAAGAAGAGTTGGTGTAAGGAGTGAGTAAAGTCACAGCCCTATTATTCCTTAAAATTTCTGTGGTAAAGTGAACAGGTTTACATGCCTAGTCCTGTTCTTCCTTCTTTATAATTTTATACTCGTTCACGTCTAGTAGCCTGTAGAACAAATCACTGCTGGCAATACACTGACACTGGCTGGCATTTGTATCGTTTCCAAACGCTTCAATTCAATGTTTTAAGGGTTTTTAAGACCCCGCGGGAACCCCGATGTTGTCTACACATCAGTTGCAGTAGCTGCCTCAAAACACCAGTGGATGCAGACATGAACTCCAGAAACAAAACAATATCGGGGCGATAGCTATGATAGCTAGGCTAACAACCATGGACAGCCAAGGCAAGGAAAGTTGCTGTGCTGACCTGAAACTTTTTTTTTGTCACAGGACAAATGTTAAACCCCACCTGTCATCTATTAACCAATAAAGTTGCCTTCATTTTTAAAAAGTCGGACAGGTTTGCCTAGCAAAGGCTACATCAATCTACATGCAAAACTGATTGTCAGTTAGGGTAACGAAGAATTAGTAAGTTTAGTGTTAATAAATTAGAGATTAGCGTTACTGAGGTAAATGTTGGTGTTATTGAGTAAAGGTTAGTGTTACTGAGGTAAAAATTAGTGTTATTAAATAAAGGTTAGCATTATTAAGATAACACTTAGCATTACTGAGGTAAATGTTGGTGTTATTGAGTAAAGGTTAGTGTTACTGAGGTAAAAATTAGTGTTATTAAATAAAGGTTAGCATTATTAAGATAACAGCATTACTGAGGTAAATGTTAGTGTTATTGAGTAAAGGTTAGTGTTACTGAGGTAAAAATTAGTGTTATTAAATAAAGGTTAGCATTAAGATAACACTTAGCATTACTGAGGTAAATGTTAGTGTTACTGAGGCAAAAAAGTGTTATTTCATAAAGGTTAGCAATAATGAGGTAAAGTTTAGCCTTACTGAGGTAAAGGAGAGTTACTGAGGTAGAGGTTACCATTATTGAGGTGAAGTTTAGTGTAATTAAGTAAAGTTTCGTGGACAGAATTTCTAGGCACAGCCAAGGGGCAGAGGGTGTCTTAATACAGGCGAGTACACTTTCGGATAGCCAAAGTAATTTCCCCCCTTTCTCATATGTGAATAAAAACACTTCACCCCAGGTACATATACGAGGGTGATATGTAGGCTACTTTATTTATCCTTCGTTGGCTAATTATGTCAAACTATGGTAAGCCATCATGCCCGTTTTCTGAACGAGTCCTAATTAATGAGTTTGTCTCTGTCTTGCTGTCAGAAACGTCATACCACAACAGTTCACGAAGTTTTGAAGTGTAGGCTAGCATTACGTTTACTAAAGTTTTTGTATATGATAATTTTAGAAGAGATAAGAAGATGGTGTACTTACCTAGTCCTATTAAGTTGTGGCTGGTTCTTCCGTCCGTTGTCGTCTATGGGTAGCGGTCCTTCAGCGGTCCAAGGATGGCGAGCTGCCACTATCTTGCGCATAGTGGATTCGAATCCTCGCGCACCATCGCGGGGCGCCAAACAAAAGCGACTCACGCCCCGAGCTGTGATTTGTGCTAGGCAGCGGCCTGACTTCGGACCACGGCTGGCATACCACCAACGGCTTGCCATCCAAAAGCCACCAGTGGTCCACTATATACATGCTAGCTGGGAATAGTCTTAAAGAATGTAAATTTATTTAAAACTTTAAAAGCAGTATGTAAATGTAATAATGTCGTGGTGCAGACTTGTCACTTATCCACGCCGTCAAATAAAATATTTTGTTTTGAAGCCAATAAAATACAGTAGTGCTTGAAAGTTTGTGAACCCTTTAGAATTCTCTATATCTCTGCATAAATATGACCTAAAACATCATCAGATTTTCACACAAGTCCTAAAAGTAGATAAAGAGAACCCAGTTAAACAAATGAGACAAAAATATTATACTTGGTCATTTACTGCACCACTGTAAATTTAAATTTACTGCACCACTGTAAATCCCAATTCCACCCCACCTTTGAATAGTTTTAGACCAAACTTTGCAGCATCTTTAGTGCTTTTAGTAACAGCATTTTCTTTCATCATTTGTAAATCTTCCTCACTTACATTGATGAAGCGATTGGCTGCCATTTTACTGAGTCGCTCGAGGTCATTATCAAGAAATTCAGACTATTTCTTGATAATCAGTGTGTGCAATTTTCTATAAATCACCTGCATATTTATACTAGAGAAAATTTATCAACACCTTCTGATCAATCACAGTCCAGAATTCAACAGCTATGTAAATGTTTGTCTCAATGATATTCTCATTTTCTTCATGTGGGAAGATCATGGATTTTTCAAAACCTTGCGCTGTTAGTATTTGTAGTTGAGGTGACTTACTACTTCACTCCAACAGCAGCACTACAATCCCTGCAGAACTGCACTTGCAGTCGAGATGACAGGTTACAAAAACTTTATTATACTGTATATTCTATTACAACATCTCATCTTTTTTGAGCCAATAAACATTAAACAGCCATATAGGTTTGCGTTATGATGTGTTAACTATGTAATATGTAAGTTCAATTATAGATAAATAGTAAAATTTACTTAACAGCAGCTATTTATGAATCTATATATTTAGAAACAAAGAAAAATTAAATATGTTGACATTCATTAAATGTAACCTTATTTGTTGTGCTAAAACTATAAATAAAGTTATATTTACTCAGTAACAGCAGCTTATCAGTGTGACTGAAGCAAATGCATTATTGCTTTCTGATAGTTGTGTGATTGCTGCTGACAGAAATCACAGGATGTTCTCTCACATGTTTTTCTTCCGCTTATTATTATTATTGCCATAGGTTTAGCACCCAACTCCTCCTGTAGTTTTTGTGCTAGAAACCTCATTCCAACTGTGAAATGTTGGGCCCAATGAGGAGAAGTGTGTTTCTATTTATTATAGTGTTTTCACCAGTTAACCTAACCAGTGTACCCTGCCGTTCGGCCGTAGTCAGCTGGGATAGGCTCCAGCTTGCCTGCAACCCTGTAGAACAGGATAAAGCGACTAGAGATGATGAGATGAGAGAGTGTTTTCAAAGCAAACTAGCGCTTACCACAGAAACAATGGGCCCAACAGTGTTAACTCTTGGCTTTTTATTAACTCAGCTCGGACCGCTTACCATAGAAGCTTTGATCAAACCTTGTTGCATAGGTCTTGTAAATGGCATTTTACACTGACTCAATAAAAACTAAATTAAAACTACAGAGATCTGTAATTTATTTGAAATCTATGTGGAACTCTAAATGCTGATAGTGTAAAGATGTGTACACTTTGTGATGATAATACAGTTTTTCTCAATTGCTAAAACACTAAACCCTATTGTCTGAACCAAATGCTCAGTTGCTTGAACCCACTGATTGAATCAATCACTCTTTTGGCAAAACCATAAGCACTTTTCACCTGTTTAGACACAACTTGCCAACACATTTTCATTGTGATGCACCCGTGCTGCATAATGGTGGGCACAGGTGACAAAAGTCAAACGCAATTAAAGCACAGGTGTCACTACTTGAACACAACTACTCAAAATTGATCACACATTTGGCTAATGATGTGAGGGAACATATAAGCCAGTTCAGAGAGCACTGGTTTGTGAGGCCCTACAATGGATAGAAATCTGAGAGGAAGAGTTTGCATGAGAGGAGGTCGAGGTGGTCAGCGAAGACAAAGAACAGTAATATCTGATGAAATCAGAGCTACTGTGATTGACCATGTTCTTGTCCATGGTATGAGCATGAGGGAGGCTGGAGAAAGGGTACAACCAAACATCAGTAGATTCACTGTGTCCACTATAATCCGAAGACTTAGAGAAGAGAACAGATAATTACCTTTTTTGACATTATAGTACAGTATGTAAATGTTGTCAGCAATTACTGTATGACATGCTATATACTGTACCACAGTATACTTTAAGTAAATATATGTTTCAGTACATCACTGTACCAATGTACTGTAGTATTGTAATGGAGGGTTGGTCTGACTGTTTGTAGGCCTAGTATTCCATGTATATTTTTTGTAACTGCATGTTCTCTTTTTGTAGAATTGAAAGACTGCCACATGGGGGTGGGAGGACAGGTATGTTCTCCCCACACCAAGAGACCCTAATTGTTGATATGGTCCATAAGAACAACGCCGTTAAACTGAGTGAAATTGAGCAGAAGATCATTGAAGACCATGTAAATTTTGAGGGTATCAACAGTGTCAGCCTCTCTACTGTTGATCGTGTCCTCAAGCACAACAGACTGCGCATGAAACAGCTGTACAGAGTACCCTTTGATCGCAACTCAGAGTCAAAGAGCAAAGATTCCAGTATGTACAGGTTGGTATATATCCAGACACATTCAATGTTGATTACTCTAAGTAGTGATTTACTGTAGTGGCCTAAGTCACTTTTTCTGTATCACTTACAAAACTATATCTATTTCTACAGAGGGTTTTTCAACTGGATGCAATGGAAAGACCCCATGAATACATCTACATGGATGAAGCTGGGTTTAATCTCACCAAAAGGAGAAGAAGAGGCCGTAATGTGATTGGCCATTGGGCCATTGTTGGTGTCCCTGGGCAGTGTGGTGGCAATGTCACATTATGTGCTGCCATCAGCAATCATGGGGTTGTCCACCATCATGCCAACCAGGGGCCCTACAACACTCACCAACTCCTCATTTTCCTCAGTCATATGCGAGATGCTCTGTTAGGGCAGCAGGATGAGCATCCCATCTATGTTGTTGTTTGGGACAATGTGAGTTTTCACAGAGCCCTCCAGGTTAGAGAGTGGTTCAATCTGAACCAAGGTTTTATCAATCTTTGCCTTCCACCGTACTCCCCTTTCCTAAACCCCATTGAGGAATTCTTCTCCTCATGGCGGTGGAAGGTATATGAACGCCAACCTTACACCAGGGTAAATCTCCTGCAAGCCATGGAACTTGCCTGTGGTGACATAGGTGTGGAGGCATGCCAAGCCTGGATACGGCATGCCAGGGTTTTTTTCCCCCGTTGCCTGGCCAGACAAAATGTGGCCTGTGATGTGAATGAAGTCCTGTGGCCTGACCCAGTATGGAGACATGATGCTGTGGCTGAGTAATGCACTAATTTGTATATTTTTGTACTTTATTTTTACATGGGCTTACTGTACCCAAGTGGCAAATGCACAAGATTTCTGCTTGTGCATTTACATGTAGCACTTGTAAAAACAAGATTTCTGCTTTTTGTCTTTTTGTACAAGTGCTAAATGCAGTTTTTTGTTTTGCAACATGCATTTAGCCTACAGTGAACAATAAACATTTATTTCTCCAGCTTCATGTCCTGAGCATTGTGTTTTCTATTTTTCTATGTAGTGTTTAGTGACTGCTCAGTAGTGTTTTTAATTTTGATTGACTCGGGGCACGATTTGACAACATAGTTCAGTTTTGAGCACAGATTGAACTGTTTTGAGGTGAAAGTTTGGTTTTGCAAGAAGAGTCTGAGGTTTTGTGAATGTAGCTAGAGAATTGGGTTTTGTGTTCACAGTTTAGAGAAAAGGAGAGCAGCTTTCAAGAAATGTGTCTTAGCAATCGAGAAAAACTGTGATAGTCTAAAAAAAAACAGAAGAGTGCCTCCTGCTGTTAAAACCTTGGAGATGATGTATATTATAAGAGTCTGGCTATGATGTAACACAACACGCAACACAATAATAATCTTTTCACACACTTTAATACACACTTTAAAAAGATGTCAGAACCAGTTCACCAAGGTGAGAAAGATGAAGTGAAACCCGGGAAGAGAAAGAGAGTTTTGCCAGAGGAAGAGAAGGAAAGAAGCAGTGAAAGAGTGAGAGAAAGGCCAAGAAATCTTTCACAAGAAAAGCCACAAGCTGAAAGAGAAAGAAAATGGGTAAAAAATGAATGAATAGAAATGATGAGTTGTAGGAATTTAATTCTAAATAGTGATGCTGATTTTGAAATCACTGCGAAATCCTTCGGGATCTGACAAGTTGCCCTGAATCCACTCTGTGTTTTCATGAATCCTCTCTCTTTTGTTTTCAACACATTTTGCTGTAAATCCCACCCCTGTCAAAATGGTTCAACCCACCAAACCCCTCTATCTGACCCAAGTGGTTCAGTCCCTCGGTCCCCCCTAAACCCAGAAGTAGCGGAGTTTGAATGCCGGTGAGTAAAGTGAAGACGGAAATGTCATCACAAAGTTTTACCCAATAAATGAGGGTGTTTTTCACAGCCCGTGTGTACATTTGCATTTCTTGATATTAGCCAAAGTGAACACAGATGAGAGATGTAAAATGACAATGAGCATGAAATGAGCATTTTGAACGAGCAGGGCTCTACAGTGCGCACATTTCACTCGCATTTGCGAGCAAATTTTTCGGCACATGAACGACGAAAAAAAAACACGCGCATTCATGCGAGGGCTTCTTGCGGCCGACAATTTAGGAAAGCACTGAGCACAGACGCGACGAGTTAACATTCTAAAATGTATCAAACGTTAAACTGCAAAGTATGTAAATCCAGCGCTGGATAGCCTACCTAATATCACTTTTTACACTCGAGACAAGAAAATTACATCAATGTGTTCATCAGAGACTTGTAGTGCTCAATGTGAAAGAAATTTGTGAATATCTCCTTCCGTTTTCGTGTAAATCCCCGTTGTTTGGAGGGAGCACTCTGAGAAAATCCTTCACTTTCTTTGTGCCTCTCTGTGTCTCTGCGCTCAGCGCGCGGGTGGGGGAGGGGCTGCTCGCTCTCACACGCACACACATGAGGGAGGGGCTGCTCGCTCTCACACACACACACACGAGGGAGGGGCTGCTCCCTCTCACACACACACACATGAGGGAGGGGCTGCTCCCTCTTAGAGAGACACATGCTTGTAGCCTCATGGCAGTGTAACGAGTAACGGCCTGTATTGTTGTAAGTGTGTGTGTTCAGTGTTGTGTGTGTGTGTGTTCTGCCTGCGCCTTGCTCCCTGTCTGTAGTTGCGTGCATTGCCTCTGTCTTGCACTGCGGTGGTTCCCACGGTAGCCGTGGGGGGGAGTGAAAAAGTTACATTTTTTTTTTTGCCGTTCTGCCATGCTCGTGCGTTTTACCAGGACATGAGATTTCAGCATTTTAATTCTTCTCGGTCTGTAGCTTGAATAAGTTTAGGCTACTGAATAACACTTTCAGTTAAAGTTGAGTCTGGTGCTTTTGTGCTGACGCTACAATAGCCTACTATCACAATAAATATTTTCTATAAATATTTTCTACTCATCTTTCTGTGATTACCCCTCTTTCCCACGGTTGTATGTTGTGGGTGTGGCATTAGGTGGGAAAAGTGCTTTTTAGGGATTCATCAGACCATTCAGCTGAGAGATAACTGAGAGCTGGTTCGGACCGAGCTGAGAAATATATTCGCTATGCAGAGAATAACGGCGTTTTTTAAAAGCAATGATGGTGGAAACAAGAATAAAAGAATGGACGAGGAAGAAAGTGTAGTGAAGAAAGCTAGAACAATGGGAGAAGGTGCAGGAAAATTATATAATGAGATGGAAAGCACACACCCCAGTGCAAACATTTAGATGGGAACATACAACACAGCAGAAAAACAAATAATATACAGTATATACAAATGGTGCATGTCACAACACAGCAGAAAAACAAAGTATATATACAACTGGGCGTGTTGAGTTGCAGATGTTAATTGCACATTAGTTATAGAAACTCAGTTCAGCTACAAAACTCAGGATATTGCACTGTATTTGGTATTGCATTGTATTGGGTATGGATGTAAAAGTGTAGAAATATAAACATAAAATATACAAAAGCGATAAAAACTAAAAAGTTGCTCTGTGAGGTTGCACTGTAATAAGTATTGCACTGTATCAGGTCAGTGTGAGAATATTTTCCTTTTAGGTCCTTGTTGGTGCATTGTTACACTTGCCAGAAGTGGCATCAGTCAGTGCGTGTAATTAGCCTTTTTCACATTACGTCACTTGCAGAAGAACCTCACATCCGTTTTCAGCCTTTTGAATGGAAGAAGAGGCGGCATGCGAATCTGCTGGCTAACAAGTAGCAACCATAGAAAGTCAGTAAACTTTCTTTCCAAAACAAGGCAGATAGGTGACTGGAATGGTCGCTAACAATACGTAATGATAAACAACAATGCGCAATAATATTATCAATCTTATCTGTGAATGACACAGTTTTGTTAACATATGTTGCCGCCATATACCTCTTCTTCCATTCAAAAGGCTGAAAACGGATATGAGTTCCCCTGCAAGTGACGTAATGTGAAAAAGGCTAATTGTTCAAGGTGGTTATGGCCTGTGGGAAAAAACTGTTTTTGAGTCTGTTGGTCCTTGCTTTGATGCACCTGTAACGCCTGCCTGAGGGCAGCAAGTCAAAGAACTCAGAGCCAGGGTGGGAGCTGTCCTTGATGATGTTGTTAGCTCTGCTCTCTGTTTAGCTACTGTTTGTTCATTCATTCAGTTGTTTGTTATTCATTCATTCATTCTCAATTGAATTTTGCATTTTATGTGTTGGTGTGTCTAAGGTTTGCGCTGCAATAAACCTTTAAAATGAAAACCTACTTGTGCTTGTGCCCCCATTTTTTTCCCTGTGCTCCTAAAATTTTTAACTTAGGAGCACGTGTGCTGCTGAAAAAAAAAGTTAGTGTAAAGCCCTGTGAACGAGACATGACAAACAATTGGGATCCAAAAATGGCGCTGGGCCTTTCCCCGCTCTCCCCACAGCACATGAAGATGAAGTGATGGCAAACAGTGATTAATGCCGAGCATGGCTTATGAAACCAGTTCTACTGATCAATTCAAACGGTCTGGACAAGGAAAGAAAACAGCAATACACTAGCGACAGGGCAGCTGATGGTAAAGTGGTGGCAAAAAGCTGCCTGCGCACTGCGCATGCTCCATTAGCTTAGCTTTAATATCGCCTGCACGGTTTGGCTCCTGTTGCAACTTGGCCCACGAGGGGAAACATTTCAACCGAACACCTGGAAAACTTTATATATTTCCCTCAATTTTCGGCCAAATTCGCCATTCTGTGTGGAAAATAAGAAAGTATGTCCGCTATGATTTTGGTGTAGAGCAGAGGAAAACACCAGGTGGGGGAGGGGCAGTTTCTGTCCCGCTCAATCCACGGAAATGACGTCCGAGAGCAAATGATGTCGCGAGCGCAGTGAGTTTCTAAGATGGACCCAGCGCCGAAGATGAAAATGACAAACTCCCGATGTGTCGTGTTCTGGGCCAAACAGCTGACTAGCTGTATTGGAGCTGTTAGAGAGCAGCAACTGCAAGTCGTGCAGATTCGTCATTCTAGATGAGCTGCTTTGCAGGCTGCTTTAGAACATCGCCACACCAAAACTAGCTCTATCAGTATCAGGGGCGGTTCTAGCCATTTTGGGGCCCTAGGTGAAATACAGACATGGGGCCCTCAAAAGTCAGTCTTGAAACACACATACAGAATGGTCATCCCTACTTGGCACATGCCATATCTCCTTGCTGTAAATTCAGAAATGTAAAATGATTTTATTCTTATCAGAAGTAGAACACAAATGGATACATATTACCAGATACACATTACCAGAGATACAAAATGATCTTACTGTTATCAGAACTACAACACAAATGGATATTACTCTATCGAAACCTCTACATTTCAATGGGATAAGACTGATGCTAAGATAAATGTATGAGAGAGAGAGAGAGAGAGAGAGAGAGAGAGAGAGAGAGAGAGTTTGTGTGTGTGAGAGGGAGGGAGGGAGGGAGGGAGGGAGGGAGGGAGAGAGCCATTTAGTGACAGGCAATACAGTGGTTGAGAGACAGATACAGAGGGATTGTGAGTTTGTAAAGGATGCAGCCAGTACATTATTGAAATGTCCTTAATCTTCAAAATTCCATTGTTCATGTATTCCATCACCATTCCATAATGGGGTGTAGGTGGGTGGGTGAGTGTGTGTGTGAGAGAGAGAGAGAGAGAGAGAGTTTGTGTGTGTGCGGGGGGGGGGGGGGGGGGGGTAGAGAAAGAGAGAGGTATGAGTTTTTAAAGGTTGCAGCCAGTACATTACTGAAAAGTCCTTAATCTCCAAATGTCCACTGTTCATCATAATCATATGAGAAAGAAAGTCCTACTTGTTGCTGGCTTCTCCAAAGTCTTCATAGAAAGGTGGTGTGCAGAGATATGGAACCCAAACTACAATAAACAACATAGCATTATAACAAAACAACTCAATACACTTTTTTCTTTGATGATATGATCTATGAACACAAGTAATCCTTTGTCAAATCGCATACCTTGTTCAGCAAGGGCTCACTGGCAGAAGTTGGTGTTGTCCATCCGTCTTGTCTCGTATTATCTTTCACTACTGTGACACAAGACAACAGCAAATCAATCATGGAACAGTAGAAATAAATACCCAAAATGTATTGTTAAAATGAATACCTTCTCTTTGTCCCTGTCTTCCATTTCTTTGTCTGTATCCCTGTTTTTCTTTATCTGTGTGTCTGTTTTGCCTTTATGTTTCAGGTCTCCCTCTCTCCTTTGTGCCTTTCTTGCTTGTCTCTTCTCCATGTACTTCTCCTGGCTTTCATCATCTATATAATCCTATTGTTATTGTCTTTCTGGTCTCCAGAAAAGAGTGTAAAAATGGTAGAAAGTCAACTGCTGCCACGATGCCGCCGCAACTAAAACCGTCAAGCTATGACTGATACCTTTTCCCCCTCAGTCACAATTTGAATCAATATCCACTTATGCTCTAACTTGCAACAATAAAAAGATTGCTTTAAAGTTGTTTCTTGAAAAAGGTTGCATATTTGACTGACAGCTATAATAATTAGATTGATTTGAATAAATAAATAAACAGGCTACTTCAGCTAATACTCTTGATATTCCAGATTATACATAAGAAATGTAATTTGAAAACTGTAGTTAGTTTCAGAAGTGCAGCTGCATTCTTTTTGCTTTGTGCCCTTTTTTTTCCGTTTAGCGCAACCACTCTCATAACTGCGCTTCATCTTGTTTACAGTTCCCGCTGCTTTGGTTTGAATTTCCTGCGTGCATCTGTCTACGTCGTCAGATCATGGACTAGTCCAATGTAAAACAACCAGGGTGTGTGTGTGTGCTGGGACAAATACTACATACACATGAATTCAATATTCTGATACTATTTTGGTGTGTTTTTCCATTTACATCGTTGACTACTTAATATCAGAGACAAATTAAGATTAGATATATATTGTTGGTGTTTACCATGACGGAGCTGACTGTTAGGGGCCACCAATTTTTGGGGGCCCGAGGCAACCACCTTGGTTTGCCTAATGGTAAGTCCACCCCTGAGAGTAATCGAGAACATCAACATTTACCTCAGATGTGTTGAAAAATTATTAGGAAAATACTTAAATTACACTGTAATTACACTTAACATCAAACTGCTAACACAGTGACAGTGAAAATGACAGAATTACGTACAATGTTAACATTTACCTCAGATATGTTGAAAAATTAATGAGAAAATACCTACATTACACTGTAATAACATTTAGCAACAAACTGCTAACACAGTGACAGTGGAAATGACACAGAATTACGTACAATGTTAACATTTACCTCAGATATGTCGAAAAATTAATAAGAAAATGCCTACATTACACTGTAATAACATTTAGCATCAAACTGCTAACACAGTGACAGTGGAAATGACATAGAGTCATCCAGAACATCAACATTTACCTCAAATGTGTTGAAAAATTATTACGAAAATACTTAAATTACACTGTAATGACACTTAACATCAAACTGCTAACACAGTGACAGTGGAAATGACACAGAATTACCTACAATGTTAACATTTACCTCAGATATGTTAAAAAATTAATAAGAAAATACCTACATTACACTGTAATAACGTTTAGCATCAAACTGCTAACACAGTGACAGTGGAAATGAGAGAGTCATCCCGAACGTTAACATTTACCTCAGATGTGTTGAAAAATTATTATGAAAATACTTTAATTACACTGTAATTACAGTTAACATCAAACTGCTAACACAGTGACAGTGGAAATGACATAGAGTAATCCAGAACGTCAACATTTGACTCAGATGTGTTGAAAAATTTTTACGAAAATACTTAAATTACACTGTAATCACACTTAACATCAAACTGCTAACACAGTGAAAGTGGAAATGACACAGAATTACCTACAATGTTAACATTTACCTCAGAAATGTCGAAAAATTAATAAGAAAATGCCTACATTACACTGAAATAACATTTAGCATCAAACTGCTAACACAGTGACAGTGGAAATGACATAGAGTCATCCAGAACATCAACATTTACCTCAGATGTGTTGAAAAATTCTTACAAAAATACTTAAATTACACTGTAATGACACTTATCATCAAACTGCTAACACAGTGACAGTGGAAATGACACAATAACAGACAATGTTAACATTTGCCTCAGATATGTTGAAAAATTAATACGAAAATACGTAAATTACACTGTAATAACATTTAGCATCAACTGCTAACACAGTGACAGTGGAAATGACATAGAGTCATCCCGAACGTCAACATTTACCTCAGATGTGTTGAAAAATTTTTACAAAAATACTTAAATTACACTGTAATTACACTTAACATCAAACTGCTAACACAGTGACAGTGGAAATGACACAGAATTACCTACAATGTTAACATTTACCTCAGATATGTTGAAAAATTAATAAGAAAATACGTACATTACACTGTAATATAATTTAGCATCAAATTGCTAACACAGTGACAGTGGAAATGACAGTCATCCAGAACATCAAAATTTACCTCAGATTTGTTGAAAAATTATTACGAAAAAACTTAAATTACACTGTAATTACACTTAACATTAAACTGCTAACACAGTGACAGTGGAAATGACACAGAATTACCAACAATGCTAACATTTACCTCAGATATGTTGAAAAATTAATCATAAAATATCTACATTACACTGTAATGACATTTAGCATCAAACTGCTAACACAGTGACAGTGGAAATGACATAGAGTCATCCCGATCGTCAACATTTACCTCAGATGTGTTGAAATTTTTTTACGAAAATACTTAAATTACACTGTAATTACACTTAACATCAAACTGATAACACAGTGACAGTGGAAATGACAGAGTCATCCCGAACGTCAACATTTACCTCAGATGTGTTGAAAGATTATTACAAAAATACTTAAATTACACTGTAATTACACTTAACATTAAACTGCTAACACAGTGACAGTGGAAATGACACAGAATTACCTACAATGTTAACATTTACCTAAGATATGTCGAAAAATTAATCAGAAAATGCCTAGATTACACTGTAATAACATTTAGCATCAAACTGCTAACACAGTGACAGTGGAAATGACAAAGTCATCCAGAACATCAACATTTACCTCAGATGTGTTGAAAAATTCTTACAAAAATACTTAAATTACACTGTAATGATACTTATCATCAAACTGCGAACACAGTGACAGTGGAAATGACACAGAATTACCTACAATGTTAACATTTACCTCAGATATGTTGAAAAATTAATAAGAAAATACCTGCATGACACTGTAATAACGATTTGCATCAAGCTGCTACCACAGTGACAGTGGAAATGACAGAGTCATCCCGAACGTCAACATTTACCTCAGATTTGTTGAAATTTTTTACGAAAATACTTAAATTACACTGTAATCACACTTAACATCAAACTGCTAACACAGTGAAAGTGGAAATGACACAGAATTACCTACAATGTTAACATTTACCTCAGAAATGTCGAAAAATTAATAAGAAAATGCCTACATTACACTGAAATAACATTTAGCATCAAACTGCTAACACAGTGACAGTGGAAATGACATAGAGTCATCCAGAACATCAACATTTACCTCAGATGTGTTGAAAAATTCTTACAAAAATACTTAAATTACACTGTAATGACACGTATCATCAAACTGCTAACACAGTGACAGTGGAAATGACACAATAACAGACAATGTTAACATTTGCCTCAGATATGTTGAAAAATTAATACGAAAATACGTAAATTACACTGTAATAACATTTAGCATCAACTGCTAACACAGTGACAGTGGAAATGACATAGAGTCATCCCGAACGTCAACATTTACCTCAGATGTGTTGAAAAATTTTTACAAAAATACTTAAATTACACTGTAATTACACTTAACATCAAACTGCTAACACAGTGACAGTGGAAATGACACAGAATTACCTACAATGTTAACATTTACCTCAGATATGTTGAAAAATTAATAAGAAAATACGTACATTACACTGTAATATCATTTAGCATCAAATTGCTAACACAGTGACAGTGGAAATGACAGTCATCCAGAACGTCAAAATTTACCTCAGATTTGTTGAAAAATTATTACGAAAAAACTTAAATTACACTGTAATTACACTTAACATTAAACTGCTAACACAGTGACAGTGGAAATGACACAGAATTACCAACAATGCTAACATTTACCTCAGATATGTTGAAAAATTAATCATAAAATATCTACATTACACTGTAATGACATTTAGCATCAAACTGCTAACACAGTGACAGTGGAAATGACATAGAGTCATCCCGATCGTCAACATTTACCACAGATGTGTTGAAATTTTTTTACGAAAATACTTAAATTACACTGTAATTACACTTAACATCAAACTGATAACACAGTGACAGTGGAAATGACAGAGTCATCCCGAACGTCAACATTTACCTCAGATGTGTTGAAAGATTATTACAAAAATACTGAAATTACACTGTAATTACACTTAACATTAAACTGCTAACACAGTGACAGTGGAAATGACACAGAATTACCTACAATGTTAACATTTACCTAAGATATGTCGAAAAATTAATAAGAAAATGCCTAGATTACACTGTAATAACATTTAGCATCAAACTGCTAACACAATGACAGTGGAAATGACAGTCATCCAGAACATCAACATTTACCTCAGATGTGTTGAAAAATTCTTACAAAAATACTTAAATTACACTGTAATGATACTTATCATCAAACTGCGAACACAGTGACAGTGGAAATGACACAGAATTACCTACAATGTTAACATTTACCTCAGATATGTTGAAAAATTAATAAGAAAATACCTACATTATACTGTAATAACGTTTAGCATCAAACTGCTAACACTGTGACAGTGGAAATGACAGTCATCGCGAACGTCAACATTTACCTCAGATGTGTTGAAAAATTATTACTAAAATACATAAATTACACGATAATTACACTTAACATCAAACTGCTAACACAGTGACAGTGGAAATGACATAGAGTAATCCAGAACGTCAACATTTGACTCAGATGTGTTGAAAAATTTTTACGAAAATACTTAAATTACACTGTAATCACACTTAACATCAAACTGCTAACACAGTGAAAGTGGAAATGACACAGAATTACCTACAATGTTAACATTTACCTCAGAAATGTCAAAAAATTAATAAGAAAATGCCTACATTAGACTGAAATAACATTTAGCATCAAACTGCTAACACAGTGACAGTGGAAATGACAGAGTAATCCAGAACATCAACATTTACCTCAGATGTGTTGAAAAATTCTTACAAAAATACTTAAATTACACTGTAATGACACTTATCATCAAACTGCTAACACAGTGACAGTGGAAATGACACAATAACAGACAATGTTAACATTTGCCTCAGATATGTTGAAAAATTAATACGAAAATACGTAAATTACACTGTAATAACATTTAGCATCAACTGCTAACACAGTGACAGTGGAAATGACATAGAGTCATCCCGAACGTCAACATTTACCTCAGATGTGTTGAAAAATTTTTACAAAAATACTTAAATTACACTGTAATTACACTTAACATCAAACTGCTAACACAGTGACAGTAGAAATGACAGAGTCATCCAGAACGTCAACATTTACCTCAGATGTGTTGAAATTTTTTTCCGAAAATACTTAAATTACAATGTAATTACACTTAACATCAAACTGCTAACACAGTGACAGTGGAAATGACACAGAATTACCTACAATGTTAACATTTACCTCAGATATGTTGAAAAATTAATAAGAAAATACGTACATTACACTGTAATATCATTTAGCATCAAATTGCTTACACAGTGACAGTGGAAATGACAGTCATCCAGAACGTCAAAATTTACCTCAGATTTGTTGAAAAATTATTATGAAAAAACTTAAATTACACTGTAATTACACTTAACATTAAACTGCTAACACAGTGACAGTGGAAATGACACAGAATTACCAACAATGCTAACATTTACCTCAGATATGTTGAAAAATTAATCATAAAATATCTACATTACACTGTAATGACATTTAGCATCAAACTGCTAACACAGTGACAGTGGAAATTACATAGTCATCCAGAACGTCAACATTTACCTCAGATGTGTTGAAAAATTATTACGAAAATAATTAAATTACACTGTAATGACACTTATCATCAAACTGCTAACACAGTGACAGTGGAAATGACACAGAATTACCTACAATGTTAACATTTACCTCAGATATGTTGAAAAATTAATACGAAAATACGTAACTTACACTGAAATAACATTTAGCATCAACTGCTAACACAGTGACAGTGGAAATGACATAGAGTCATCCCGATCGTCAACATTTACCACAGATGTGTTGAAATTTTTTTACGAAAATACTTAAATTACACTGTAATTACACTTAACATCAAACTGATAACACAGTGACAGTGGAAATGACACAGAGTCATCCCGAACGTCAACATTTACCTCAGATGTGTTGAAAAATTATTACGAAAATACTTAAATTACACTGTAATTACACTTAACATCAAACTGATAACACAGTGACAGTGGAAATGACAGAGTCATCCCGATCGCCAACATTTACCTCAGATGTGTTGAAAAATTATTACAAAAATACTTAAATTACACTGTAATTACACTTAACATTAAACTGCTAACACAGTGACAGTGGAAATGACACAGTCATCCCGAACGTCAACATTTACCTCAGAAGTGTTGAACAATTATTACGAAAATACTTTAATTACACTATAATTACAATTAACATCAAACTGCTAACACAGTGACAGTGGAAATTACAGAGTCATCCCAATTGCCAACATTTACCTCAGATGTGTTGAAAAATTATTACAAAAATACGTAAATTACTCTCTATTTACACTTAACATTAAACTGCTAACACAGTGACAGTGGAAATGACACAGAATTACCAACAATGTTAACATTTACGTCAGATATGTTGAAAAATTAATCAGAAAATACCTACATTACACTGTAATAACATTTAGCATCAAACTGCTAACACAATGACAGTGGAAATGACAGAGTCATCCAGAATGTCAACATTTACCTCAGATGTGTTGAAAAATTATTACGAAAATAATTAAATTACACTGTAATGACACTTATCATCAAACTGCTAACACAGTGACAGTGGAAATGACACAGAATTACCTACAATGTTAACATTTACCTCAGATATGTTGAAAAATTAATACGAAAATACGTAACTTACACTGAAATAACATTTAGCATCAACTGCTAACACAGTGACAGTGGAAATGACATAGAGTCATCCCGATCGTCAACATTTACCTCAGATGTGTTGAAATTTTTTTACGAAAATACTTAAATTACACTGTAATTACACTTAACATCAAACTGATAACACAGTGACAGTGGAAATGACACAGAGTCATCCCGAACGTCAACATTTACCTCAGATGTGTTGAAAAATTATTACGAAAATACTTAAATTACACTGTAATTACACTTAACATCAAACTGATAACACAGTGACAGTGGAAATGACAGAGTCATCCCGAACGTCAACATTTACCTCAGATGTGTTGAAAAATTATTACGAAAATACTTTAATTACACTATAATTACAGTTAACATCAAACTGCTTACACAGTGACAGTGGAAATTACAGAGTCATCCCAATTGCCAACATTTACCTCAGATGTGTTGAAAAATTATTACAAAAATACGTAAATTACTCTCTATTTACACTTAACATTAAACTGCTAACACAGTGACAGTGGAAATGACACAGAATTACCAACAATGTTAACATTTACGTCAGATATGTTGAAAAATTAATCAGAAAATACCTACATTATACTGTAATAACATTTAGCATCAAACTGCTAACACAATGACAGTGGAAATGACAGAGTCATCCAGAATGTCAACATTTACCTCAGATGTTTTGAAAAATTACGATGAAAATACTTAAATTACACTGTAATTACACTTAACATCAAACTGCTAACACAGTGACAGTGGAAATGACTCAGAATTACCTACAATGTTAACATTTACCTCAGATATGTCGAAAAATTAATAAGAAAATGCCTAGATTACACTGTAATAACATTTAGCATCAAACTGCTAACACAGTGACAGTGGAAATGACATAAAGTCATCCAGAACATCAACATTTACCTCAGATGTGTTGAAAAATTCTTACAAAAATACTTAAATTACACTGTAATGATACTTATCATCAAACTGCGAACACAGTGACAGTGGAAATGACACAGAATTACCTACAATGTTAACATTTACCTCAGATATGTTGAAAAATTAATAAGAAAATACCTACATTACAGTGTAATAATGTTTTGCATCAAGCTGCTACCACAGTGACAGTGGAAATGACAGAGTCATCCCGAACGTCAACATTTCCCTAGATGTGTTGAAAAATTATTACGAAAATACTTAAATTACACCGTAATTATACTTAACATCAAACTGGTAACACAGTGACAGTGGAAATGACATAGTGTCATCCAGAACGTCAAATTTTCCAAAGATGTATTGAAAAATTATTACAAAAATACTTAAATTCCACTGTAATTACACTTAACATCAAACGGCTAACAGAGTGACAGTGGAAATGACAGAGTCATCCCGAATATCAACATTTACCTCAGATGTGTTGAAAAATTATTAAGAAAATACTTAAATTACACTGTAATTACACTTAACATCAAACTGCTATCACAGTGACAGTAGAAATGACATAGATTCATCCCGAACGTCAACATTTACCTCAGATGTGTTGAAAAATTCTTGCAAAAATACTTAAATTACAATGTAAGGACACTTACCATCAAACTGCTAACACAGTGACAGTGGAAATGACAGAGTCATCCATAACATCAACATTTACCTCAGATGTGTTGAAAAATTATTACGAAAGTACTTAAATTACACTGTAATTACACTTAACATCAAACTGCTAACACAGTGACAGTGGAAATGACAGAGTCATCCAGAACATCAACATTTACCTCAGATGTGTTGAAAAATTCTTACAAAAATACTTAAATTACACTGTAATGACACTTATCATCAAACTGCTAACACAGTGACAGTGGAAATGACACAATAACAGACAATGTTAACATTTGCCTCAGATATGTTGAAAAATTAATACGAAAATACGTAAATTACACTGTAATAACATTTAGCATCAACTGCTAACACAGTGACAGTGGAAATGACATAGAGTCATCCCGAACCTCAACATTTACCTCAGATGTGTTGAAAAATTTTTACAAAAATACTTAAATTACACTGTAATTACACTTAACATCAAACTGCTAACACAGTGACAGTAGAAATGACAGAGTCATCCAGAACGTCAACATTTACCTCAGATGTGTTGAAATTTTTTTACGAAAATACTTAAATTACACTGTAATTACACTTAACATCAAACTGCTAACACAGTGACAGTGGAAATGACACAGAATTACCTACAATGTTAACATTTACCTCAGATATGTTGAAAAATTAATAAGAAAATACGTACATTACACTGTAATATCATTTAGCATCAAATTGCTTACACAGTGACAGTGGAAATGACAGTCATCCAGAACGTCAAAATTTACCTCAGATTTGTTGAAAAATTATTACGAAAAAACTTAAATTACACTGTAATTACACTTAACATTAAACTGCTAACACAGTGACAGTGGAAATGACACAGAATTACCAACAATGCTAACATTTACCTCAGATATGTTGAAAAATTAATACGAAAATACGTAACTTACACTGAAATAACATTTAGCATCAACTGCTAACACAGTGACAGTGGAAATGACACAGAGTCATCCCGAACGTCAACATTTACCTCAGATGTGTTGAAAAATTATTACGAAAATACTTAAATTACACTGTAATTACACTTAACATCAAACTGATAACACAGTGACAGTGGAAATGACAGAGTCATCCCGATCGCCAACATTTACCTCAGATGTGTTGAAAAGTTATTACAAAAATACTTAAATTACACTGTAATTACACTTAACATTAAACTGCTAACACAGTGACAGTGGAAATGACACAGTCATCCCGAACGTCAACATTTACCTCAGAAGTGTTGAACAATTATTACGAAAATACTTTAATTACACTATAATTACAATTAACATCAAACTGCTAACACAGTGACAGTGGAAATTACAGAGTCATCCCAATTGCCAACATTTACCTCAGATGTGTTGAAAAATTATTACAAAAATACGTAAATTACTCTCTATTTACACTTAACATTAAACTGCTAACACAGTGACAGTGGAAATGACACAGAATTACCAACAATGTTAACATTTACGTCAGATATGTTGAAAAATTAATCAGAAAATACCTACATTACACTGTAATAACATTTAGCATCAAACTGCTAACACAATGACAGTGGAAATGACAGAGTCATCCAGAATGTCAACATTTACCTCAGATGTGTTGAAAAATTATTACGAAAATAATTAAATTACACTGTAATGACACTTATCATCAAACTGCTAACACAGTGACAGTGGAAATGACACAGAATTACCTACAATGTTAACATTTACCTCAGATATGTTGAAAAATTAATACGAAAATACGTAACTTACACTGAAATAACATTTAGCATCAACTGCTAACACAGTGACAGTGGAAATGACATAGAGTCATCCCGATCGTCAACATTTACCTCAGATGTGTTGAAATTTTTTTACGAAAATACTTAAATTACACTGTAATTACACTTAACATCAAACTGATAACACAGTGACAGTGGAAATGACACAGAGTCATCCCGAACGTCAACATTTACCTCAGATGTGTTGAAAAATTATTACGAAAATACTTAAATTACACTGTAATTACACTTAACATCAAACTGATAACACAGTGACAGTGGAAATGACAGAGTCATCCCGAACGTCAACATTTACCTCAGATGTGTTGAAAAATTATTACGAAAATACTTTAATTACACTATAATTACAGTTAACATCAAACTGCTTACACAGTGACAGTGGAAATTACAGAGTCATCCCAATTGCCAACATTTACCTCAGATGTGTTGAAAAATTATTACAAAAATACGTAAATTACTCTCTATTTACACTTAACATTAAACTGCTAACACAGTGACAGTGGAAATGACACAGAATTACCAACAATGTTAACATTTACGTCAGATATGTTGAAAAATTAATCAGAAAATACCTACATTATACTGTAATAACATTTAGCATCAAACTGCTAACACAATGACAGTGGAAATGACAGAGTCATCCAGAATGTCAACATTTACCTCAGATGTTTTGAAAAATTACGATGAAAATACTTAAATTACACTGTAATTACACTTAACATCAAACTGCTAACACAGTGACAGTGGAAATGACTCAGAATTACCTACAATGTTAACATTTACCTCAGATATGTCGAAAAATTAATAAGAAAATGCCTAGATTACACTGTAATAACATTTAGCATCAAACTGCTAACACAGTGACAGTGGAAATGACATAAAGTCATCCAGAACATCAACATTTACCTCAGATGTGTTGAAAAATTCTTACAAAAATACTTAAATTACACTGTAATGATACTTATCATCAAACTGCGAACACAGTGACAGTGGAAATGACACAGAATTACCTACAATGTTAACATTTACCTCAGATATGTTGAAAAATTAATAAGAAAATACCTACATTACAGTGTAATAATGTTTTGCATCAAGCTGCTACCACAGTGACAGTGGAAATGACAGAGTCATCCCGAACGTCAACATTTCCCTAGATGTGTTGAAAAATTATTACGAAAATACTTAAATTACACCGTAATTATACTTAACATCAAACTGGTAACACAGTGACAGTGGAAATGACATAGTGTCATCCAGAACGTCAAATTTTCCAAAGATGTATTGAAAAATTATTACAAAAATACTTAAATTCCACTGTAATTACACTTAACATCAAACGGCTAACAGAGTGACAGTGGAAATGACAGAGTCATCCCGAATATCAACATTTACCTCAGATGTGTTGAAAAATTATTAAGAAAATACTTTAATTACACTATAATTACAATTAACATCAAACTGCTAACACAGTGACAGTGGAAATTACAGAGTCATCCCAATTGCCAACATTTACCTCAGATGTGTTGAAAAATTATTACAAAAATACGTAAATTACTCTCTATTTACACTTAACATTAAACTGCTAACACAGTGACAGTGGAAATGACACAGAATTACCAACAATGTTAACATTTACGTCAGATATGTTGAAAAATTAATCAGAAAATACCTACATTATACTGTAATAACATTTAGCATCAAACTGCTAACACAATGACAGTGGAAATGACAGAGTCATCCAGAATGTCAACATTTACCTCAGATGTTTTGAAAAATTACGATGAAAATACTTAAATTACACTGTAATTACACTTAACATCAAACTGCTAACACAGTGACAGTGGAAATGACTCAGAATTACCTACAATGTTAACATTTACCTCAGATATGTCGAAAAATTAATAAGAAAATGCCTAGATTACACTGTAATAACATTTAGCATCAAACTGCTAACACAGTGACAGTGGAAATGACATAAAGTCATCCAGAACATCAACATTTACCTCAGATGTGTTGAAAAATTCTTACAAAAATACTTAAATTACACTGTAATGATACTTATCATCAAACTGCGAACACAGTGACAGTGGAAATGACACAGAATTACCTACAATGTTAACATTTACCTCAGATATGTTGAAAAATTAATAAGAAAATACCTACATTACAGTGTAATAATGTTTTGCATCAAGCTGCTACCACAGTGACAGTGGAAATGACAGAGTCATCCCGAACGTCAACATTTCCCTAGATGTGTTGAAAAATTATTACGAAAATACTTAAATTACACCGTAATTATACTTAACATCAAACTGGTAACACAGTGACAGTGGAAATGACATAGTGTCATCCAGAACGTCAAATTTTCCAAAGATGTATTGAAAAATTATTACAAAAATACTTAAATTCCACTGTAATTACACTTAACATCAAACGGCTAACAGAGTGACAGTGGAAATGACAGAGTCATCCCGAATATCAACATTTACCTCAGATGTGTTGAAAAATTATTAAGAAAATACTTAAATTACACTGTAATTACACTTAACATCAAACTGCTATCACAGTGACAGTAGAAATGACATAGATTCATCCCGAACGTCAACATTTACCTCAGATGTGTTGAAAAATTCTTGCAAAAATACTTAAATTACAATGTAAGGACACTTACCATCAAACTGCTAACACAGTGACAGTGGAAATGACAGAGTCATCCATAACATCAACATTTACCTCAGATGTGTTGAAAAATTATTACGAAAGTACTTAAATTACACTGTAATTACACTTAACATCAAACTGCTAACACAGTGACAGTGGAAATGACAGAGTCATCCAGAACATCAACATTTACCTCAGATGTGTTGAAAAATTCTTACAAAAATACTTAAATTACACTGTAATGACACTTATCATCAAACTGCTAACACAGTGACAGTGGAAATGACACAATAACAGACAATGTTAACATTTGCCTCAGATATGTTGAAAAATTAATACGAAAATACGTAAATTACACTGTAATAACATTTAGCATCAACTGCTAACACAGTGACAGTGGAAATGACATAGAGTCATCCCGAACCTCAACATTTACCTCAGATGTGTTGAAAAATTTTTACAAAAATACTTAAATTACACTGTAATTACACTTAACATCAAACTGCTAACACAGTGACAGTAGAAATGACAGAGTCATCCAGAACGTCAACATTTACCTCAGATGTGTTGAAATTTTTTTACGAAAATACTTAAATTACACTGTAATTACACTTAACATCAAACTGCTAACACAGTGACAGTGGAAATGACACAGAATTACCTACAATGTTAACATTTACCTCAGATATGTTGAAAAATTAATAAGAAAATACGTACATTACACTGTAATATCATTTAGCATCAAATTGCTTACACAGTGACAGTGGAAATGACAGTCATCCAGAACGTCAAAATTTACCTCAGATTTGTTGAAAAATTATTACGAAAAAACTTAAATTACACTGTAATTACACTTAACATTAAACTGCTAACACAGTGACAGTGGAAATGACACAGAATTACCAACAATGCTAACATTTACCTCAGATATGTTGAAAAATTAATACGAAAATACGTAACTTACACTGAAATAACATTTAGCATCAACTGCTAACACAGTGACAGTGGAAATGACACAGAGTCATCCCGAACGTCAACATTTACCTCAGATGTGTTGAAAAATTATTACGAAAATACTTAAATTACACTGTAATTACACTTAACATCAAACTGATAACACAGTGACAGTGGAAATGACAGAGTCATCCCGATCGCCAACATTTACCTCAGATGTGTTGAAAAGTTATTACAAAAATACTTAAATTACACTGTAATTACACTTAACATTAAACTGCTAACACAGTGACAGTGGAAATGACACAGTCATCCCGAACGTCAACATTTACCTCAGATGTGTTGAAAAATTATTACGAAAATACTTTAATTACACTATAATTACAGTTAACATCAAACTGCTAAGACAGTGACAGTGGAAATTACAGAGTCATCCCAATTGCCAACATTTACCTCAGATGTGTTGAAAAATTATTACAAAAATACGTAAATTACTCTCTATTTACACTTAACATTAAACTGCTAACACAGTGACAGTGGAAATGACACAGAATTACCAACAATGTTAACATTTACGTCAGATATGTTGAAAAATTAATCAGAAAATACCTACATTATACTGTAATAACATTTAGCATCAAACTGCTAACACAATGACAGTGGAAATGACAGAGTCATCCAGAATGTCAACATTTACCTCAGATGTTTTGAAAAATTATGATGAAAATACTTAAATTACACTGTAATTACACTTAACATCAAACTGCTACCACAGTGACAGTGGAAATGACAGAGTCATCCCGAACGTCAACATTTCCCTAGATGTGTTGAAAAATTATTACGAAAATACTTAAATTACACCGTAATTATACTTAACATCAAACTGGTAACACAGTGACAGTGGAAATGACATAGTGTCATCCAGAACGTCAAATTTTCCAAAGATGTATTGAAAAATTATTACAAAAATACTTAAATTCCACTGTAATTACACTTAACATCAAACTGCTAACAGAGTGACAGTGGAAATGACAGAGTCATCCCGAATATCAACATTTACCTCAGATGTGTTGAAAAATTATTAAGAAAATACTTAAATTACACTGTAATTACACTTAACATCAAACTGCTAACACAGTGACAGTAGAAATGACATAGATTCATCCCGAACGTCAACATTTACCTCAGATGTGTTGAAAAATTCTTGCAAAAATACTTAAATTACAATGTAAGGACACTTACCATCAAACTGCTAACACAGTGACAGTGGAAATGACAGAGTCATCCATAACATCAACATTTACCTCAGATGTGTTGAAAAATTATTACGAAAGTACTTAAATTACACTGTAATTACACTTAACATCAAACTGCTAACACAGTGACAGTGGAAATGACAGAGTCATCCAGAACATCAACATTTACCTCAGATGTGTTGAAAAATTCTTACAAAAATACTTAAATTACACTGTAATGACACTTATCATCAAACTGCTAACACAGTGACAGTGGAAATGACACAATAACAGACAATGTTAACATTTGCCTCAGATATGTTGAAAAATTAATACGAAAATACGTAAATTACACTGTAATAACATTTAGCATCAACTGCTAACACAGTGACAGTGGAAATGACATAGAGTCATCCCGAACCTCAACATTTACCTCAGATGTGTTGAAAAATTTTTACAAAAATACTTAAATTACACTGTAATTACACTTAACATCAAACTGCTAACACAGTGACAGTAGAAATGACAGAGTCATCCAGAACGTCAACATTTACCTCAGATGTGTTGAAATTTTTTTACGAAAATACTTAAATTACACTGTAATTACACTTAACATCAAACTGCTAACACAGTGACAGTGGAAATGACACAGAATTACCTACAATGTTAACATTTACCTCAGATATGTTGAAAAATTAATAAGAAAATACGTACATTACACTGCAATATCATTTAGCATCAAATTCCTTACACAGTGACAGTGGAAATGACAGTCATCCAGAACGTCAAAATTTACCTCAGATTTCTTGAAAAATTATTACGAAAAAACTTAAATTACACTGTAATTACACTTAACATTAAACTGCTAACACAGTGACAGTGGAAATGACACAGAATTACCAACAATGCTAACAATTACCTCAGATATGTTGAAAAATTAATCATAAAATATCTACATTACACTGTAATGACATTTAGCATCAAACTGCTAACACAGTGACAGTGGAAATGACAGAGTCATCCAGAACGTCAACATTTACCTCAGATGTGTTGAAAAATTATTACGAAAATAATTAAATTACACTGTAATGACACTTATCATCAAACTGCTAACACAGTGACAGTGGAAATGACACAGAATTACCTACAATGTTAACATTTACCTCAGATATGTTGAAAAATTAATACGAAAATACGTAACTTACACTGAAATAACATTTAGCATCAACTGCTAACACAGTGACAGTGGAAATGACATAGAGTCATCCCGATCGTCAACATTTACCTCACATGTGTTGAAATTTTTTTACGAAAATACTTAAATTACACTGTAATTACACTTAACATCAAACTGATAACACAGTGACAGTGGAAATGACACAGAGTCATCCCGAACGTCAACATTTACCTCAGATGTGTTGAAAAATTATTACGAAAATACTTAAATTACACTGTAATTACACTTAACATCAAACTGATAACACAGTGAGAGTGGAAATGACAGAGTCATCCCGATCGCCAACATTTACCTCAGATGTGTTGAAAAATTATTACAAAAATACTTAAATTACACTGTAATTACACTTAACATCAAACTGCTAACACAGTGACAGTGGAAATTACAGAGTCATCCCAATTGCCAACATTTACCTCAGATGTGTTGAAAAATTATTACAAAAATACGTAAATAACTCTCTATTTACACTTAACATTAAACTGCTAACACAGTGACAGTGGAAATAACACAGAATTACCAACAATGTTAACATTTACGTCAGATATGTTCAAAAATTAATCAGAAAATACCTACATTACACTGTAATAACATTTAGCATCAAACTGCTAACACAATGACAGTGGAAATGACTCATAATTACCTACAATGTTAACATTTACCTCAGATATGTCGAAAAATTAATAAGAAAATGCCTAGATTACACTGTAATAACATTTAGCATCAAACTGCTAACACAGTGACAGTGGAAATGACATAAAGTCACCCAGAACATCAACATTTACCTCAGATGTGTTGAAAAATTCTTACAAAAATACTTAAATTACACTGTAATGATACTTATCATCAAACTGCGAACACAGTGACAGTGGAAATGACACAGAATTACCTACAATGTTAACATTTACCTCAGATATGTTGAAAAATTAATAAGAAAATACCTACATTACACTGTAATAACGTTTTGCATCAAGCTGCTTCCACAGTGACAGTGGAAATGACAGAGTCATCCCGAACGTCAACATTTCCCTAGATGTGTTGAAAAATTATTACGAAAATACATAAATTACACTGTAATTATACTTAACATCAAACTGCTAACACAGTGACAGTGGAAATGACATAGTGTCATCCAGAACGTCAAATTTTCCAAAGATGTATTGAAAAATTATTACGAAAATACTTAAATTCCACTGTAATTTCACTTAACATCAAACTGCTAACAGAGTGACAGTGGAAATGACAGAGTCATCCCGAATATCAACATTTACCTCAGATGTGTTGAAAAATTATTAAGAAAATACTTAAATTACACTGTAATTACACTTAACATCAAACTGCTAACACAGTGACAGTAGAAATGACACAATAACAGACAATGTTAACATTTGCCTCAGATATGTTGAAAAATTAATACGAAAATACGTAAATTACACTGTAATAACATTTAGCATCAACTGCTAACACAGTGACAGTGGAAATGACATAGAGTCATCCCGAACGTCAACATTTACCTCAGATGTGTTGAAAAATTTTTACAAAAATACTTAAATTACACTGTAATTACACTTAACATCAAACTGCTAACACAGTGACAGTGGAAATGACACAGAATTACCTACAATGTTAACATTTACCTCAGATATGTTGAAAAATTAATAAGAAAATACGTACATTACACTGTAATATCATTTAGCATCAAATTACTAACACAGTGACAGTGGAAATGACAGTCATCCAGAACGTCAAAATTTACCTCAGATTTGTTGAAAAATTATTACGAAAAAACTTAAATTACACTGTAATTACACTTAACATTAAACTGCTAACACAGTGACAGTGGAAATGACACAGAATTACCAACAATGCTAACATTTACCTCAGATATGTTGAAAAATTAATCATAAAATATCTACATTACACTGTAATGACATTTAGCATCAAACTGCTAACACAGTGACAGTGGAAATGACATAGAGTCATCCCGATCGTCAACATTTACCTCAGATGTGTTGAAATTTTTTTACGAAAATACTTAAATTACACTGTAATTACACTTAACATCAAACTGATAACAAAGTGACAGTGGAAATGACAGAGTCATCCCGAACGTCAACATTTACCTCAGATGTGTTGAAAGATTATTACAAAAATACTGAAATTACACTGTAATTACACTTAACATTAAACTGCTAACACAGTGACAGTGGAAATGACACAGAATTACCTACAATGTTAACATTTACCTAAGATATGTCGAAAAATTAATAAGAAAATGCCTAGATTACACTGTAATAACATTTAGCATCAAACTGCTAACACAGTGACAGTGGAAATGACAGTCATCCAGAACATCAACATTTACCTCAGATGTGTTGAAAAATTCTTACAAAAATACTTAAATTACACTGTAATGATACTTATCATCAAACTGCGAACACAGTGACAGTGGAAATGACACAGAATTACCTACAATGTTAACATTTACCTCAGATATGTTGAAAAATTAATAAGAAAATACCTACATTACACTGTAATAACGTTTAGCATCAAACTGCTAACACTGTGACAGTGGAAATGACAGTCATCGCGAACGTCAACATTTACCTCAGATGTGTTGAAAAATTATTACTAAAATACATAAATTACACGATAATTAGACTTAACATCAAACTGCTAACACAGTGACAGTGGAAATGACATAGAGTAATCCAGAACGTCAACATTTGACTCAGATGTGTTGAAAAATTTTTACGAAAATACTTAAATTACACTGTAATCACACTTAACATCAAACTGCTAACACAGTGAAAGTGGAAATGACACAGAATTACCTACAATGTTAACATTTACCTCAGAAATGTCGAAAAATTAATAAGAAAATGCCTACATTACACTGAAATAACATTTAGCATCAAACTGCTAACACAGTGACAGTGGAAATGACAGAGTCATCCAGAACATCAACATTTACCTCAGATGTGTTGAAAAATTTTTACGAAAATACTTAAATTACACTGTAATGACACTTATCATCAAACTGCTAACACAGTGACAGTGGAAAT
This sequence comes from Neoarius graeffei, assembly GCF_027579695.1. Lineage (NCBI taxonomy): Eukaryota > Metazoa > Chordata > Actinopteri > Siluriformes > Ariidae > Neoarius > Neoarius graeffei. The sequence goes on along the minus strand of NC_083573.1, from coordinate 109,880,153 downwards.
GACACAATAACAGACAATGTTAACATTTGCCTCAGATATGTTGAAAAATTAATACGAAAATACGTAAATTACACTGTAATAACATTTAGCATCAACTGCTAACACAGTGACAGTGGAAATGACATAGAGTCATCCCGAACGTCAACATTTACCTCAGATGTGTTGAAAAATTTTTACAAAAATACTTAAATTACACTGTAATTATACTTAACATCAAACTGCTAACACAGTGACAGTGGAAATGACATAGTGTCATCCAGAACGTCAAATTTTCCAAAGATGTATTGAAAAATTATTACAAAAATACTTAAATTCCACTGTAATTACACTTAACATCAAACTGCTAACAGAGTGACAGTGGAAATGACAGAGTCATCCCGAATATCAACATTTACCTCAGATGTGTTGAAAAATTATTAAGAAAATACTTAAATTACACTGTAATTACACTTAACATCAAACTGCTAACACAGTGACAGTAGAAATGACATAGATTCATCCGGATCGTCAACATTTACCTCAGATGTGTTGAAAAATTCTTGCAAAAATACTTAAATTACAATGTAAGGACACTTACCATCAAACTGCTAACACAGTGACAGTGGAAATGACAGAGTCATCCATAACATCAACATTTACCTCAGATGTGTTGAAAAATTATTACGAAAGTACTTAAATTACACTGTAATTACACTTAACATCAAACTGCTAACACAGTGACAGTGGAAATGACAGAGTCATCCAGAACATCAACATTTACCTCAGATGTGTTGAAAACTTCTTACAAAAATACTTAAATTACACTGTAATGACACTTATCATCAAACTGCTAACACAGTGACAGTGGAAATGACACAATAACAGACAATGTTAACATTTGCCTCAGATATGTTGAAAAATTAATACGAAAATACGTAAATTACACTGTAATAACATTTAGCATCAACTGCTAACACAGTGACAGTGGAAATGACATAGAGTCATCCCGAACGTCAACATTTACCTCAGATGTGTTGAACAATTTTTACAAAAATACTTAAATTACACTGTAAATACACTTAACATCAAACTGCTAACACAGTGACAGTAGAAATGACAGAGTCATCCAGAACGTCAACATTTACCTCAGATGTGTTGAAATTTTTTTACGAAAATACTTAAATTACACTGTAATTACACTTAACATCAAACTGCTAACACAGTGACAGTGGAAATGACACAGAATTACCTACAATGTTAACATTTACCTCAGATATGTTGAAAAATTAATAAGAAAATACGTACATTACACTGTAATATCATTTAGCATCAAATTGCTTACACAGTGACAGTGGAAAGGACAGTCATCCAGAACGTCAAAATTTACCTCAGATTTGTTGAAAAATTATTACGAAAAAACTTAAATTACACTGTAATTACACTTAACATTAAACTGCTAACACAGTGACAGTGGAAATGACACAGAATTACCTACAATGTTAACATTTACCTCAGATATGTTGAAAAATTAATCATAAAATATCTACATTACACTGTAATGACATTTAGCATCAAACTGCTAACACAGTGACAGTGGAAATGACAGAGTCATCCAGAACGTCAACATTTACCTCAGATGTGTTGAAAAATTATTACGAAAATAATTAAATTACACTGTAATGACACTTATCATCAAACTGCTAACACAGTGACAGTGGAAATGACACAGAATTACCTACAATGTTAACATTTACCTCAGATATGTTGAAAAATTAATACGAAAATACGTAACTTACACTGAAATAACATTTAGCATCAACTGCTAACACAGTGACAGTGGAAATGACATAGAGTCATCCCGATCGTCAACATTTACCTCACATGTGTTGAAATTTTTTTACGAAAATACTTAAATTACACTGTAATTACACTTAACATCAAACTGATAACACAGTGACAGTGGAAATGACACAGAGTCATCCCGAACGTCAACATTTACCTCAGATGTGTTGAAAAATTATTACGAAAATACTTAAATTACACTGTAATTACACTTAACATCAAACTGATAAGACAGTGAGAGTGGAAATGACAGAGTCATCCCGATCGCCAACATTTACCTCAGATGTGTTGAAAAATTATTACAAAAATACTTAAATTACACTGTAATTACACTTAACATCAAACTGCTAACACAGTGACAGTGGAAATTACAGAGTCATCCCAATTGCCAACATTTACCTCAGATGTGTTGAAAAATTATTACAAAAATATGTAAATTACTCTCTATTTACACTTAACATTAAACTGCTAACACAGTGACAGTGGAAATAACACAGAATTACCAACAATGTTAACATTTACGTCAGATATGTTCAAAAATTAATCAGAAAATACCTACATTACACTGTAATAACATTTAGCATCAAACTGCTAACACAATGACAGTGGAAATGACAGAGTCATCCAGAATGTCAACATTTACCTCAGATGTTTTGAAAAATTACGATGAAAATACTTAAATTACACTGTAATTACACTTAACATCAAACTGCTAACACAGTGACAGTGGAAATGACTCATAATTACCTACAATGTTAACATTTACCTCAGATATGTCGAAAAATTAATAAGAAAATGCCTAGATTACACTGTAATAACATTTAGCATCAAACTGCTAACACAGTGACAGTGGAAATGACATAAAGTCATCCAGAACATCAACATTTACCTCAGATGTGTTGAAAAATTCTTACAAAAATACTTAAATTACACTGTAATGATACTTATCATCAAACTGCGAACACAGTGACAGTGGAAATGACACAGAATTACCTACAATGTTAACATTTACCTCAGATATGTTGAAAAATTAATAAGAAAATACCTACATTACACTGTAATAACGTTTTGCATCAAGCTGCTACCACAGTGACAGTGGAAATGACAGAGTCATCCCGAACGTCAACATTTCCCTAGATGTGTTGAAAAATTATTACGAAAATACATAAATTACACTGTAATTATACTTAACATCAAACTGCTAACACAGTGACAGTGGAAATGACATAGTGTCATCCAGAACGTCAAATTTTCCAAAGATGTATTGAAAAATTATTACAAAAATACTTAAATTCCACTGTAATTTCACTTAACATCAAACTGCTAACAGAGTGACAGTGGAAATGACAGAGTCATCCCGAATATCAACATTTACCTCAGATGTGTTGAAAAATTATTAAGAAAATACTTAAATTACACTGTAATTACACTTAACATCAAACTGCTAACACAGTGACAGTAGAAATGACATAGATTCATCCCGATCGTCAACATTGACCTCAGATGTGTTGAAAAATTCTTGCAAAAATACTTAAATTACAATGTAAGGACACTTAACATCAAACTGCTAACACAGTGACAGTGGAAATGACAGAGTCATCCATAACATCAACATTTACCTCAGATGTGTTGAAAAATTATTACGAAAGTACTTAAATTACACTGTAATTACACTTAACCTCAAACTGCTAACACAGTGACAGTGGAAGTGACACCGAATTACCTATAATGTTAACATTTACCTCAGATATATTGAAAAATTAATAAGAAAATACCTACATTACACTGTAAGAACATTTAGCATCAAACTGCTAACACATTGACAGTGGAAATGTCACAATTACCTACAATGTTAACATTTACCTCAGATATGTTGAAAAATTAATAGGAAAATACGTAAATTACACTGTAATAACATTTAGCATCAACTGCTAACACAGTGACAGTGGAAATGACATAGAGTCGTCTCGAACGTCAACATTTATCTCAGATTTGTTGAAATTTTTTTTACGAAAATACTTAAATTACACTCTAATTACACTTAATATTAAACTGCTAACACAGTGACAGTGGAAATGACACAGAATTACCAACAATGTTAACATTTACGTCAGATATGTTGAAAAATTAATCAGAAAATACCTACATTACACTGTAATAACATTTAGCATCAAACTGCTAACACAGTGACAGTGGAAATGACAGAGTCATCCAGAACGTCAACATTTACCTCAGATGTTTTGAAAAATTATGAAAATACTTAAATTACACTGTAATTACACTTAACATCAAACTGCTAACACAGTGACAGTGGAAATGACACAGTTACCTACAATGTTAACATTTACCTCAGATATGTTGAAAAACTAATAGGAAAATACGTAAATTACACTGTAATAACATTTAGCATCAACTGCTGACACAGTGACAGTGGAAATGACAGAGTCATCCCGAACGTCAACATTTACCTCAGATTTGTTGAAATTTTTTATGAAAATACTTAAATTACACTGTAATTACACTTAACATCAAACTGCTAACACAGTGACAGTGGAAATGACACAGAATTACCTACAATGTTAACATTTACCTCTGAAATGTGTAAAAATTAATAAGAAAATGCCTACATTACACTGAAATAACATTTAGCATCAAACTGCTAACACAGTGACAGTGGAAATGACATAGAGTCATCCAGAACATCAACATTTACCTCAGATGTGTTGAAAAATTCTTACAAAAATACTTAAATTACACTGTAATGACACTTATCATCAAACTGCTAACACAGTGACAGTGGAAATGACACAATAACAGACAATGTTAACATTTGCCTCAAATATGTTGAAAAATTAATACAAAAATACGTAAATTACACTGTAATAACATTTAGCATCAACTGCTAACACAGTGACAGTGGAAATGACATAGAGTCATCCCAAACGTCAACATTTACCTCAGATGTGTTGAAAAATTTTTACAAAAATACTTAAATTACACTGTAATTACACTTAACATCAAACTGCTAACACAGTGACAGTAGAAATGACAGTCATCCAGAACGTCAACATTTACCTCAGATGTGTTGAAATTCTTTTACGAAATTACTTAAATTACACTGTAATTACACTTAACATCAAACTGCTAACACAGTGACAGTGGAAATGACACAGAATTACCTACAATGTTAACATTTACCTCAGATATGTTGAAAAATTAATAAGAAAATACGTACATTACACTGTAATATCATTTAGCATCAAATTGCTAACACAGTGACAGTGGAAATGACAGTCATCGAGAACGTCAAAATTTACCTCAGATTTGTTGAAAAATTATTACGAAAAAACTTAAATTACACTGTAATTACACTTAACATTAAACTGCTAACACAGTGACAGTGGAAATGACACAGAATTACCAACAATGCTAACATTTACCTCAGATATGTTGAAAAATTAATCATAAAATATCTACATTACACTGTAATGACATTTAGCATCAAACTGCTAACACAGTGACAGTGGAAATGACAGAGTCATCCAGAACGTCAACAATTACCTCAGATGTGTTGAAAAATTATTACGAAAATAATTAAATTACACTGTAATGACACTTATCATCAAACTGCTAACACAGTGACAGTGGAAATGACACAGAATTACCTACAATGTTAACATTTACCTCAGATATGTTGAAAAATTAATAAGAAAATACCTACATTACACTGTAATAACATTTAGCATCAAACTGCTAACACAGTGACAGTGGAAATGACAAAGAGTTATCCCAAACGTCAACATTTACCTCAGATGTGTTGAAAAATTATTACGAAAATACTTTAATTACACTGTAATTACAGTTAACATCAAACTGCTAACACAGTGACAGTGGAAATGACAGAGTCATGCAGAACGTCAACATTTACCTCAGATGCATTGAAAAATTATTATGAAAATACTTAACTTACACTGTAATTACACTTAACATCAAACTGCTAACACAGTGACAGTGGAAATGACAGAGTCATCCCGATCGCCAACATTTACCTCAGATGTGTTGAAAAATTATTACAAAAATACTTAAATTACACTGTAATTACACTTAACATCAAACTGCTAACACAGTGACAGTGGAAATGACACAGAATTACCTACAATGTTAACATTTACCTCAGATATGTTGAAAAATTAATGAGAAAATACCTACATTACACTGTAATAACGTTTAACATCAAACTGCTAACACAGTGACAGTGGAAATGACAGTCATCCCGAATGTCAACATTTACCTCAGATGTGTTGAAAAATTATTATGAAAATACTTAAATTACACTGTAATTACACTTAACATCAAACTGCTAACACAGTGACAGTGGAAATGACAGAGTCATGCAGAACGTCAACATTTACCTCAGATGCATTGAAAAATTATTATGAAAATACTTAAATTACACTGTAATTACACTTAACATCAAACTGCTAACACAGTGACAGTGGAAATGACAGAGTCATCCCGAACGTCAACATTTACCTCAGATGTGTTGAAAAATTATTACGAAAATACTTTAATTACACTGTAATTACAGTTAACATCAAACTGCTAACACAGTGACAGTGGAAATGACAGAGTCATGCAGAACGTCAACATTTACCTCAGATGCATTGAAAAATTATTATGAAAATACTTAAATTACACTGTAATTACACTTAACATCAAACTGCTAACACAGTGACAGTGGAAATGACACAGAATTACCAACAATGTTAACATTTGCCTCAGGTATGTTGAAAGATTAATCAGAAAATACCTACATTACACTGTAATAACATTTAGCATCAAACTGCTAATACACTGACAGTGGAAATGACAGAGTCATCCAGAACATCAACATTTACCTCAGATGTGTTGAAAAAGTATTACAAAAATACTTAAATTACACTGTAATTACACTTAACATCAAAATGCTCACGCAGTGACAGTGGAAATGACACAGAATTACCTACAATGTTAACATTTACCTCAGATATTGTGGCAGTTCCTTACGAGTGGGTGGAGCACAGAGGACGGCAGGACAGATATCAGGTTTGTACATCGGCTTTATTGCCACACTTTTCAGTCTAACAATATTTTCCCAACATAGAGAGACACACACACCCCGGCGTCTCGTCCGGGGATGAGTTCCCCTCTGCTCTCACTCTCCCTCCTTAAATAGGGCGCGGTTTACTGGGGAGAACACACACAAAACATAGGTTAATCACACTCAGGTGAAGCGATTCTGCCACTTACCTTCCCCAACGCAGCCCTCCTGTCACAGACCGGCGCTTGACCACGCCCCCGCTGCCACATACCCCCACCGCCCGACTCAGGCCGGGCGCCCGTCCGGCCCGCAGCCGACTCCCCCTCCCCTTGACGGGAGAGGAAGTCCACCACGTCCATCTGCGCCCCCGGCCTGTGGACCACCTTGAAGTTGAAAGGTTGGAGCGCTAGATACCAACGGGTGATCCGCACGTTGGCATCCTTCATGCGGTGGAGCCACTGGAGGGGCGCGTGGTCCGAACAGAGGGTGAAAGAGCGCCCCAGCAGGTAGTAACGGAGGGCGAGGACCGCCCACTTGATCGCCAGACACTCTTTCTCGATGGTGCTGTAGGGCCCCTCACGCACAGACAGCTTTCGGTGATGTATAATACTGGGCGATCCTCTCCCCCCACCTGCTGGGACAAAACGGCCCCAAGCCCTCTGTCCAACGCATCCGTCTGTAACAAAAAAGGGAGAGAGAAGTCAGGGGAGTGCAAAAGTGGCCCCCCACACAGTGCAGCCTTTACCTCAGAGAAAGCCCGCTGGCACTACTCCGTCCACTGGACCGGATTTGGCGCCCCCTTTTTAGTGAGGTCAGTCAGCGGGCTGGTGACGTCCGAATAATTAGGTATAAACCTACGATAATAGCCAGCCAGCCCTAGGAACTGTCTCACCCCCTTTTTGGTCTTGGGCCTCGGGCAGGCCGCAATCGCTGCTGTCTTATTAATTTGGGGACGCACCTGCCCGTTACCCAAGTGGAAGCCCAGATACCGTACTTCCACCCGCCCAATCGCACACTTCTTCGGGTTGGCAGTGAGCCCCGCCCGCCTCAGCGACCTAAGGACGGCCCTCAGGTGTTGCAGGTGCCGCTGCCAGTCATTACTATAAATGATGATGTCATCTAAGTAAGCGGCCGCATAGGTGGCGTGGGGCCGGAGGATCCGGTCCATCAGCTGCTGAAACGTAGCGGGCGCCCCAAACAGCCCAAACGGAAGTGTGACGAACTGGTGTAAGCCGAACGGTGTGGACAAGGCCGTTTTTTCCCGGGATAATGGAGTCAAGGGGATCTGCCAATATCCCTTCGTCAAATCCAGTGTCGAGTAAAAACGAGCCATGCCTAGTCGATCGAGCAGCTCATCAATACGAGGCATTGGGTACGCGTCGAATTTAGACACCGCGTTGACTTTTCTATAGTCCACACAGAACCGGACCGAGCCGTCGGCCTTGGGAACCAAGACCACCGGGCTGCTCCAGTCACTGTGGGACTCCTCGACGATGCCCATTTCGAGCATGGCCTGAAGTTCTTCCCGAACCACCTTTTTTTTGTGTTCGGGTAATCTATAAGGACGGCTACGCACTACCACCCCCGGGGGCGTCTCTATGTGGTGTTCTATGAGGTTGGTGCGACCGGGCAGGGGCGAGAACACATCTGAAAACTCGGCCTGCAACTGGGCGACCTCCGTGAGTTGGTTTGGGGAGAGGTGGTCTCCACAGGGGACCGGAGAGGTGCGAGATGCCAATGACCCTTTTTGGACCTCCGGCCCCAGCTCCGCCTTCTCCGGAACTACCGACACCAACGCCACGGGGACCTCCTCGTTCCAGAGCTTCAGCAGATTGAGGTGGTAGATCTGTAGCGCCCCCTCCCTGTCTGTTCGCCTAACCTCATAGTCGAAGTCCCCGACTCGCCATGTGACCTCGAAGGGCCCTTGCCACTTGGCGATTAATTTGGAGCTCGACGTGGGCAACAGGACGAGTACCTTATCTCCCGGAGTGAACTCTCTAAGGCGCGTGCCCTTGTTGTACAGGCGGGTTTGCCATTCCTGGGCCTGCCGCAAATTCTCCTGAGTTAAGTGGGTGAGCGTGTGGAGTTTTGCGCGCAGATCCATAATGTATTGAATTTCATTTTTGCTCTGTGAAGGTCCCTCCTCCCAATTTTCCCGCAGTACATCTAAGATGCCGCGCGGCTTACGCCCATACAATAATTCAAACGGGGAGAACCCCGTGGATGCTTGGGGGACCTCTCGCACTGCAAACAACAAGGGTTCGAGCCACTTATGCCAGTTATTGAAAAATTATTACGAAAATACTTAAATTACACTGTAATTACACTTAACATCAAACTGCTAACACAGTGACCGTGGAAATGACACAGAATTAGCTACAATGTTAACATTTACCCCAGATATGTTGAAAAATTAATAAGAAAATACCTACATTACACTGTAATAACATTTAGCATCAAAGTGCTAACACAGTGACAGTGGAAATGACAGAGTCATCCAGAACGTCAACATTTACCTCAGATGTGTTGAAAAATTATGATGAAAATACTTAAATTACACTGTAATTACACTTAACATCAAACTGCTAACCCAGTGACAGTGGAAATGACATAGTGTCATCCAGATCGTCAACATTTACCTCAGATGTATTGAAAAATTATTACGAAAATGCTTAAATTACACTGTAATGACACTTAACATCAAACTGCTAACACAGTGACAGTGGAAATGACATAGAGTCATCCAAAACGTCAACATTTACCTCAGAAGTGTTGAAAAATTATTACAAAAATAATTAAATTACACTGTAATTACACTTAACATCAAACTGCTAACACACTGACAGTGGAAATGACACAGAATTACCTACAATGTTAACATTTACCTCAGATATGTTGAAAAATTAATAAGAAAATACCTACATTACACTGTAATAACATTTAGCATCAAACTGCTAACAGAGTGACAGTGGAAATGACACAGAATTAACTACAATGTTTACATTTACCTCAGATATATTGAAAAACTCATAAGAAAATACCTACATTACACTGTAATAACATTTAGCATCAAACTGCTAACACAGTGGCAGTGGAAATGACATAGAGTCATCCAGAACGTCAACATTTACCTCAGATGTGTTGAAAAATTATTACGAAAATACTTAAATTACACTGTAATTACACTTAACATTAAACTGCTAACACAGTGACAGTGGAAATGACACAGAATTACCTACAATGTGAACATTTACCTCAGATATGTCGAAAAATTAATAAGAAAATACCTACATTACACTGTAATAACGTTTAGCATCAAACTGCTAACACAGTGACAGTGGAAATGACAGTCATCGCGAACGTCAACATTTACCTCAGATGTGTTGAAAAATTATTACTAAAATACATAAATTACACGATAATTACACTTAACATCAAACTGCTAACACAGTGACAGTGGAAATGACACAGAATTACCTACAATGTTAACATTTACCTCAGATATGTTGAAAAATTAATAAGAAAATACCAACATTACACTGTAATAACATTTAGCATCAAACTGCTAACACAGTGACAGTGGAAATGACAGAGAATTACCTACAATGTTAACTTTTACCTCAGATATGTTGAAAAACTAACAAGAAAAGACCTACATTACACTGTAATAACATTTAGCATCAAACTGCTAACACAGTGACAGTGGAAATGACACAGAGTCATTCAGAACGTCAACATTTACCTCAGATGTGTTGAAAAATTATTACGAAAATACTTAAATTACACTGTAATAACGTTTAGCATCAAACTGCTAACACAGTGACAGTGGAAATGACACAGACTCATCCAGAACGTCAACATTTACCTCAGATGTGTTGAAAAATTTTGATGAAAATACTTAAATTACACTGTAATTACACTTAACATCAAACTGCTAACACAGTGACAGTCGAAATGACATAGTCTCATCCAGAATGTCAACATTTACCTCAGATGTATTGAAAAATTATTACGAAAATACTTAAATTACACTGTAATGACACTGAACATCAAGCTGCTAACACAGTGACAGTAGAAATGACATAGAGTCATCCAAAACGTCAACATTTACATCAGATGTTTTGAAAAATTATTACGAAAATACTTAAATTACACTGTAATTACACTTAACATCAAACTGCTAACACAGTGACAGTGGAAATGACACAGAATTACCTACAATGTTAACATTTACCTCAGATATGTTGAAAAATTAATAAGAAAATACCAACATTACACTGTAATAACATTTAGCATCAAACTGCTAACACAGTGACAGTGGAAATGACAGAGTCATCCAGAACGTCAGCATTTACCTCAGATGCGTTGAAAAATTATTACGAAAATACTTATATTACTCTGTAATGACACTTAACATCAAACTGCTAACACAGTGACAGTGAAAATGACAGAGTCATCCAGAACGTCAACATTTACCTCAGATGTGTTGAAAAATTATTACGATAATACTTAAAATACACTGTAATTACACTTAACATCAAACTGCTAACAGTGACAGTGGAAATGACATAGTGTCATCCAGAACGTCAACATTTCCCTCAGATGTATTGAAAATTTATTACGAAAATACTTAAATTACACTGTAATGATACTTAACATCAAACTGCTAACACAGTGACAGTGGAAATGACATAGAGTCATCCAAAACGTCAACATTTACCTCAGATGTGTCGAAAAATTATTACGAAAATACTTAAATTACACTGTAATTACACTTAACATCAAACTGCTAACACAGTGACAGTGGAAATGACACAGAATTACCTACAATGTTAACATTTACCTCAGATATGTTGAAAAATTAATAAGAAAATACTTACATTACACTGTAATAACATTTAGCATCAAACTGCTAACACAGTGACAGTGGAAATGACACAGAATTACCTACAATGTTAACATTTACCTTAGATATGTTGAAAAATTAATAAGAAAATACCTACATTACACTGTAATAACATTTAGCATCAAACTGCTAACACAGTGACAGTGGAAATGACATAGAGTCATCCAGAACGTCAACATTTACCTCAGATGTATTGAAAAATTATTACGAAAATAATTAAATTACACTGTAATTACACTTAACATCAAACTGCTAACACACTGACAGTGGAAATGACACAGAATTACCTACAATGTTAACATTTACCTCAGATATGTTGAAAAATTAATAAGAAAATACCTACATTACACTGTAATAACATTTAGCATCAAACTGCTAACACAGTGACAGTGGAAATGACACAGAATTACCTACAATGTTTACATTTACCTCAGATATGTTGAAAGACTTATAAGAAAATACCTACATTACACTGTAATAACATTTAGCATCAAACTGCTAACACAGTGACAGTGGAAATGACATAGACTGATCCAGAACGTCAACATTTACCTCAGATGTGTTGAAAAATTATTACGAAAATACTTAAATTACACTGTAATTACACTTAACATAAAACTGCTAACACAGTGACCGTGGAAATGACACAGAATTACCTACAATGTGAACATTTACCTCAGATATGTCGAAAAATTAATAAGAAAATACCTACATTACACTGTAATAACGTTTAGCATCAAACTGCTAACACAGTGACAGTGGAAATGACAGTCATCCCGAACGTCAACATTTACCTCAGATGTGTTGAAAAATTATCACTAAAATACTTAAAATACACTATAATTACACTTAACATCAAACTGCTAACACAGTGACAGTGGAAGTGACACAGAATTACCTACAACGTTAACATTTACCACAGATATGTTGAAAAATTAATAAGAAAATACCAACATTACACTGTAATAACATTTAGCATCAAACTGCTAACACAGTGACAGTGGAAATGACACAGAATTACCTACAATGTTAACTTTTACCTCAGATATGTTGAAAAACTAATAAGAAAATACCTACATTACACTGTAATAACATTTAGCATCAAACTGCTAACACAGTGACAGTGGAAATGACACAGAGTCATTCAGAACGTCAACATTTATCTCAGATGTGTTGAAAAATTATTATGAAAATACTTAAATTACACTGTAATGACACTTAACATCAAACTGCTAACCCAGTGACAGTGGAAATGACATAGTGTCATCCAGATCGTCAACATTTACCTCAGATGTATTGAAAAATTATTACGAAAATACTTAAATTACACTGTAATGACACTTAACATCAAACTGCTAACACAGTGACAGTGGAAATGACATAGAGTCATCCAAAACGTCAACATTTACCTCAGCTGTGTTGAAAAATTATTACAAAAATACTTAAATTACACTGTAATTACACATAACATCAAACTGCTAACACAGTGACAGTGGAAATGACACAGAATTACCTACAATGTTAACATTTACCTCAGATATGTTGAAAAATTAATAAGAAAATACCTACATTACACTGTAATAACATTTAGCATCAAACTACTAACACAGTGACAGTGGAAATGACACAGAATTAACTACAATGTTTACATTTACCTCAGATATGTTGAAAGACTTATAAGAAAATACCTACATTACACTGTAATAACATTTAGCATCAAACTGCTAACACAGTGACAGTGGAAATGACATAGACTGATCCAGAACGTCAACATTTACCTCAGATGTGTTGAAAAATTATTACGAAAATACTTAAATTACACTGTAATTACACTTAACATAAAACTGCTAACACAGTGACAGTGGAAATGACACAGAATTACCTACAATGTGAACATTTACCTCAGATATGTCGAAAAATTAATCAGAAAATACCTACATTACACTGTAATAACGTTTAGCATCAAACTGCTAACACAGTGACAGTGGAAATGACAGTCATCCCGAACGTCAACATTTACCTCAGATGTGTTGAAAAATTATCACTAAAATACTTAAAATACACTATAATTACACTTAACATCAAACTGCTAACACAGTGACAGTGGAAGTGACACAGAATTACCTACAACGTTAACATTTACCACAGATATGTTGAAAAATTAATAAGAAAATACCAACATTACACTGTAATAACATTTAGCATCAAACTGCTAACACAGTGACAGTGGAAATGACACAGAATTACCTACAATGTTAACTTTTACCTCAGATATGTTGAAAAACTAATAAGAAAATACCTACATTACACTGTAATGACATTTAGCATCAAACTGCTAACACAGTGACAGTGGAAATGACACAGAGTCATTCAGAACGTCAACATTTACCTCAGATGTGTTGAAAAATTATTACGAAAATACTTAAATTACACTGTAATAACGTTTAGCATCAAACTGCTAACACAGTGACAGTGGAAATGACACAGACTCATCCAGAACGTCAACATTTACCTCAGATGTGTTGACAAATTTTGATGAAAATACTTAAATTACACTGTAATTACACTTAACATCAAACTGCTAACACAGTGACAGTGGAAATGACATAGTGTCATCCAGAATGTCAACATTTGCCTCAGATGTATTGAAAAATTATTACGAAAATACTTAAATTACAATGTAATTACACTTAACATCAAACTGCTAACACAGTGACAGTAGAAATGACATAGAGTCATCCAAAACGTCAACATTTACATCAGATGTGTTGAAAAATTATTACGAAAATACTTATATTACACTGTAATTACACTTAACATCAAACTGCTAACACAGTGACAGTGGACATGACACAGAATTACCTACAACGTTAACATTTACCTCAGATATGTTGAAAAATTAATAAGAAAATACCAACATTACACTGTAATAACATTTGGCATCAAACTGCTAACACAGTGACAGTGGAAATGACACAGAATTACCTACAATGTTAACATTTACCTCAGATATGTTGAAAAACTAATAAGAAAATACCTACATTACATTGCGATAACATTTAGCATCAAACTGCTAACACAGTGACAGTGGAAATGACATATGGCCCTTTTCCACTACCCTTTTTCAGCTCACTTCAGCTCGCTTCAGCTCGCTTCAGCCCGACACAGCTCGCGTTTCGACTACCAAAAACCAGCACGACTCAGCTCGTTTCAGCCCTGCTTAGCCCCTAAAACTTGCACCGTTTTGGAGTGGGGCTGAAGCGAGCCAAACCGTGCCGAGTGAGGCTGGTGGCGTGAGCAGACACTCCCCTGTGCACTGATTGGTGAGGAGGCGTGTCCTCACATGCCCACACAAGCCCCGCGAGTGCGCTGGGATCTGTAAACACCGCAAACCCGGAAGAAGAATAATTACGAATTGCGAGAATTTCTGAAGCCTTATGCGCCTCGCCTCATCTATACGCTCTTGCCAGTATCTGTTGGCGTTGTCGGTGACAACAAGCCACAGCACCAAGACCAGCAACACTAACGACTCCATGTCCTCCATGTTTATTGTTTACTATTCGGGTCGTGAGACTACCGCTTAAAAGATCACTGAATCAGTGACATACAGAGCATCGTGGACGAGTTCGCGGAGCGCAAGGCTCGTCGTATGCCCTTCAGATAATGCGCGCAGTAGGCTATTGATGTTTTATTATGAGCCATGTACAGTATGTCGCCTAATGTTTTTTTGTTTCTGAGTTACATGTTCGTTTGAAGGACTTAATGTACAAAATAACATAGTTGCACCCGGTAGTGTTGAAATTGGTAAACACAGTGCAGTCAGTGAGGTTTGCACCGCCCTCCTTTTATTTCTGACTCTTCCTGTCACCGTTGCAACCTCTGAGCGCTCTTTCGTATGCCCTTCAAATAATGTGCGCAGTATAGGCTATTGATGTTTTATTATGAGCCATGTACAGTATCCTAATGTTTTTTGTTTCTGAGTTACATGTTCATTTGAAGGACTTGATGTACTAAATAACATAGTTGCACCCGGTAGTGGTGAAATTGGTAAACACCGCAGTTGCGGACATTTTGTAGCCTAAAATGATGCTATGATAAGCTTTAATAAAGGGCCCGGTCATTTGCCCCGCCCCCGGCCCGGCTCTGAGTTGTTCCGCCACTGTCACTGATGTCACTGTTTGCGCTGCTTAACGACATCACGTGACGTCCACCCACTTTCGCTAACTCCACCCAATGTGTCCACCCACATCCAGCCAGCACGGTTCAGCGCGGTTGTAGTCGAAATGCAAATCCAACAGCCCCGCTCAGCTCGACTCAGCTCGACTCAGCACGGCACGGCTCAGCCGCGTTTGTAGTGGAAAAGCGGCAATATAGTCATCCAGAACGTCAACATTTACCTCAGATGTGTTGAAAAATTATTACGAAAATACTTAAATTACACTGTAATTACACTTAACATCAAACTGCTAACACAGTGACAGTGGAAATGACAGAGAATTACCTACAATGTTAACATTTACCTCAGATGTGTTGAAAAATTAATAAGAAAATACCTACATTACACTGTAATAACATTTAGCATCAAAGTGCTAACACAGTGACAGTGGAAATGACAGTCATCCAGAACGTCAACATTTACCTCAGATGTGTTGAAAAATTATTAAGAAAATACTTAAATTACACTGTAATTACACTTAACATCAAACTGCTAACCCAGTGACAGTGGAAATGACATAGTGTCATCCAGAACGTCAACATTTACCTCAGATGTATTGAAAAATTTATTACGAAAATACTTAAATTACACTGTAATTACAGTTAACATCAAACTGCTAACACAGTGACAGTGGAAATGACAGAGTCATGCAGAACGTCAACATTTACCTCAGATGCATTGAAAAATTATTATGAAAATACTTAAATTACACTGTAATTACACTTAACATCAAACTGCTAACACAGTGACAGTGGAAATGACACAGAATTACCAACAATGTTAAGATTTGCCTCAGATGTATTGAAAAATTATTACGAAAATGCTTAAATTACACTGTAATGACACTTAACATCAAACTGCTAACACAGTGACAGTGGAAATGACAGAGTCATCCAAAACGTCAACATTTACCTCAGAAGTGTTGAAAAATTATTACAAAAATAATTAAATTACACTGTAATTACACTTAACATCAAACGGCTAACACACTGACAGTGGAAATGACACAGAATTACCTACAATGTTAACATTTACCTCAGATATGTTGAAAAATTAATAAGAAAATACCTACATTACACTGTAATAACATTTAGCATCAAAGTGCTAACAGAGTGACAGTGGAAATGACACAGACTTACCTACAATGTTTACATTTACCTCAGATATATTGAAAAACTCATAAGAAAATACCTACATTACACTGTAATAACATTTAGCATCAAACTGCTAACACAGTGACAGTGGAAATGACATAGAGTCATCCAGAACGTCAACATTTACCTCAGATGTGTTGAAAAATTATTACGAAAATACTTAAATTACACTGTAATTACACTTAACATCAAACTGCTAACACAGTGACAGTGGAAATGACACAGAATTACCTACAATGTGAACATTTACCTAAGATATGTCGAAAAATTAATAAGAAAATACCTACATTACACTGTAATAACGTTTAGCATCAAACTGCTAACACAGTGACAGTGGAAATGACAGTCATGGAGAACGTCAACATTTACCTCAGATGTGTTGAAAAATTATTACTAAAATACATAAATTACACGATAATTACACTTAACATCAAACTGCTAACACAGTGACAGTGGAAATGACACAGAATTACCTACAATGTTAACATTTACCTCAGATATGTTGAAAAATTAATAAGAAAATACCAACATTACACTGTAATAACATTTAGCATCAAACTGCTAACACAGTGACAGTGGAAATGACACAGAGTCATTCAGAACGTCAACATTTACCTCAGATGTGTTGAAAAATTATTACGAAAATACTTAAATTACACTGTAATAACGTTTAGCATCAAACTGCTAAGACAGTGACAGTGGAAATGACACAGACTCATCCAGAAAGTCAACATTTACCTCAGATGTGTTGAAAAATTTTGATGAAAATACTTAAATTACACTGTAATTACACTTAACATCAAACTGCTAACACAGTGACAGTCGAAATGACATAGTGTCATCCAGAATGTCAACATTTACCTCAGATGTATTGAAAAATTATTACGAAAATACTTAAATTACACTGTAATGACACTGAACATCAAGCTGCTAACACAGTGACAGTAGAAATGACATAGAGTCATCCAAAACGTCAACATTTACATCAGATGTGTTGAAAAATTATTACGAAAATACTTAAATTACACTGTAATTACACTTAACATCAAACTGGTAACACAGTGACAGTGGAAATGACATAGTGTCATCCAAAACGTCAACATTTACATCAGATGTGTTGAAAAATTATTACGAAAATACTTAAATTACACGATAATTACACTTAACATCAAACTGCTAACACAGTGACAGTGGAAATGACACAGAATTACCTACAATGTTAACATTTACCTCAGATATGTTGAAAAATTAATAAGAAAATACCAACATTACACTGTAATAACATTTAGCATCAAACTGCTAACACAGTGACAGTGAAAATGACATAGAGTCATCCAGAACGTCAACATTTACCTCAGATGTGTTGAAAAATTATTACGATAATACTTAAATTACACTGTAATTACACTTAACATCAAACTGCTAACACAGTGACAGTGGAAATGACATAGTGTCATCCAGAACGTCAACATTTCCCTCAGATGTATTGAAAATTTATTACGAAAATACTTAAATTACACTGTAATGATACTTAACATCAAACTGCTAACACAGAGACAGTGGAAATGACATAGAGTCATCAAAAACGTCAACATTTACCTCAGATGTGTCGAAAAATTATTACGAAAATACTTAAATTACACTGTAATTACACTTAACATCAAACTGCTAACACAGTGACAGTGGAAATGACAGAATTACCTACAATGTTAACATTTACCTCAGATATGTTGAAAAATTAATAAGAAAATACTTACATTACACTGTAATAACATTTAGCATCAAACTGCTAACACAGTGACAGTGGAAATGACACAGAATTACCTACAATGTTAACATTTACCTCAGATATGTTGAAAAATTAATAAGAAAATACCTACATTACACTGTAATAACATTTAGCATCAAACTGCTAACACAGTGACAGTGGAAATGACATAGAGTCATCCAGAACGTCAACATTTACCTCAGATGTATTGAAAAATTATTACGAAAATACTTAAATTACACTGTAATTACACTTAACATCAAACTGCTAACACAGTGACAGTGGAAATGACACAGAATTACCTACAATGTTAACATTTACCTCAGATATGTTGAAAAATTAATAAGAAAATACCTACATTACACTGTAATAAGATTTAGCATCAAAGTGCTAACACAGTGACAGTGGAAATGACAGTCATCCAGAACGTCAACATTTACCTCAGATGTGTTGAAAAATTATTATGAAAATACTTAAATTACACTGTAATGACACTTAACATCAAACTGCTAACACAGTGACAGTGGAAATGACACAGAGTTATTCAGAACGTCAACATTTACCTCAGATGTGTTGAAAAATTATTACGACAATACTTAAATTACTCTGTAATAACGTTTAGCATCAAACTGCTAACACAGTGACAGTGGAAATGACACAGACTCATCCAGAACGTCAACATTTACCTCAGATGTGTTGACAAATTTTGATGAAAATACTTAAATTACACTGTAATTACACTTAACATCAAACTGCTAACACAGTGACAGTGGAAATGACATAGTGTCATCCAGAATGTCAACATTTACCTCAGATGTATTGAAAAATTATTACGAAAATACTTAAATTACACTGTAATTACACTTAACATCAAACTGATAACACAGTGACAGTGGAAATGACATAGTGTCATCCAGAATGTTAACATTTACCTCAGATGTATTGAAAAATTATTACGAAAATACTTAAATTACACTGTAATGACACTGAACATCAAGCTGCTAACACAGTGACAGTAGAAATGACATAGAGTCATCCAAAATGTCAACATTTACATCAGATTTGTTGAAAAATTAATAAGAAAATACCTACATTACACTGTAATAACATTTGGCATCAAACTGCTAACACAGTGACAGTGGAAATGACACAGAATTACCTACAATGTTAACATTTACCTCAGATATGTTGAAAAACTAAGAAGAAAATACCTACATTACACTGCGATAACATTTAGCATCAAACTGCTAACACAGTGACAGTGGAAATGACATAGTCATCCAGAAGTTCAACATTTACCTCAGATGTGTTGAAAAATTATTATGAAAATACTTAAATTACACTGTAATTACACTTGACATCAAGCTGCTAACACAGTGACAGTGGAAATGACACAGAATTACCTACAATGTTAACATTTACCTCAGATATGTTGAAAAATTAATAAGAAATTACCTACATTACACTGTAATAACATTTAGCATCAAAGTGCTAACACAGTGACAGTGGAAATGACATAGAGTCATCCAGAACGTAAACATTTACCTCAGATGTGTTGAAAAATTATTACGAAAATACTTAAATTACACTGTAATTACACTTAACATCAAACTGCTAACACAGTGACAGTGGAAATGACACAGAATTACCTACAATGTTAACATTTACCTCAGATATGTTGAAAAATTAATAAGAAAATACCTACATTACACTGTAATAAGATTTAGCATCAAAGTGCTAACACAGTGACAGTGGAAATGACAGAGTCATCCAGAACGTCAACATTTACCTCAGATGTGTTGAAAAATTATTATGAAAATACTTAAATTACACTGTAATGACACTTAACATCAAACTGCTAACACAGTGACAGTGGAAAAGACACAGAGTTATTCAGAACGTCAACATTTACCTCAGATGTGTTGAAAAATTATTACGACAATACTTAAATTACTCTGTAATAACGTTTAGCATCAAACTGCTAACACAGTGACAGTGGAAATGACACAGACTCATCCAGAACGTCAACATTTACCTCAGATGTGTTGACAAATTTTGATGAAAATACTTAAATTACACTGTAATTACACTTAACATCAAACTGCTAACACAGTGACAGTGGAAATGACATAGTGTCATCCAGAATGTCAACATTTACCTCAGATGTATTGAAAAATTATTACGAAAATACTTAAATTACACTGTAATGACACTGAACATCAAGCTGCTAACACAGTGACAGTAGAAATGACATAGAGTCATCCAAAACGTCAACATTTACATCAGATGTGTTGAAAAATTAATAAGAAAATACCTACATTACACTGTAATAACATTTGGCATCAAACTGCTAACACAGTGACAGTGGAAATGACACAGAATTACCTACAATGTTAACATTTACCTCAGATATGTTGAAAAACTAATAAGAAAATACCTACATTACACTGCGATAACATTTAGCATCAAACTGCTAACACAGTGACAGTGGAAATGACATAGTCATCCAGAAGTTCAACATTTACCTCAGATGTGTTGAAAAATTATTATGAAAATACTTAAATTACACTGTAATTACACTTGACATCAAGCTGCTAACACAGTGACAGTGGAAATGACACAGAATTACCTACAATGTTAACATTTACCTCAGATATGTTGAAAAATTAATAAGAAATTACCTACATTACACTGTAATAACATTTAGCATCAAAGTGCTAACACAGTGACAGTGGAAATGACATAGAGTCATCCAGAACGTAAACATTTACCTCAGATGTGTTGAAAAATTATTACGAAAATACTTAAATTACACTGTAATTACACTTAACATCAAACTGCTCACCCAGTGACAGTGGAAATGACATAGTGTCATCCAGAACGTCAACATTTACCTCAGATGTATTGAAAAATTATTACGAAAATACTTAAATTACACTGTAATGACACTTAACATCAAACTGCTAACACAGTGACAGTGGAAATGACATAGAGTCATCCAAAACGAAAATACTTAAATTACACTGTAATTACACTTAACATCAAACTGCTAACACAGTGACAGTGGAAATGACACAGAATTACCTACAATGTTAACATTTACCTCATATATTGAAAAATTAATAAGAAAATACCAACATTACACTGTAATAACATTTAGCATCAAACTGCTAACACAGTGACAGTGGAAATGACAGAGTCATCCAGAACGTCAGCATTTACCTCAGATGCGTTGAAAAATTATTACGAAAATACTTAAATTACACTGTAATGACACTTAACATCAAATGCTAACACAGTGACAGTGGAAATGACAGAGTCATCCAAAACGTCAACATTTACCTCAGATGTGTTGAAAAATTATTACAAAAATACTTAAATTACACTGTAATTACACTTAACATCAAACTGCTAACACAGTGACAGTGGAAATGACACAGAATTACCTACAATGTTCACATTTACCTCAGATATGTTGAAAAATTAATAAGAAAATACCTACATTACACTGTAATAACATTTAGCATCAAACTGCTAACACTGTGACAGTGGAAATGACAGAGTCATCCAGAATGTCAACATTTACCTCAGATGTGTTGAAAAATTATTACGATAATACTTAAATTACACTGTAATTACACTTAACATCAAACTGCTAACACACTGACAGTGGAAATGACATAGTGTCATCCAGAACGTCAACATTTCCCTCAGATGTACTGAAAAATTATTACAAAAATACTTAAATTACACTGTAATGATACTTAACATCAAACTGCTAACACAGTGACAGTGGAAATGACATAGAGTCATCAAAAACGTCAACATTTACCTCAGATGAGTCGAAAAATTATTACGAAAATACTTAAATTACAATGTAATTACACTTAACATCAAACTGCTAACACAGTGACAGTGGAAATGACACAGAATTACCTACAATGTTAACATTTACCTCAGATATGTTGAAAAATTAATAAGAAAATACTTACATTACACTGTAATAACATTTAGCATCAAACTGCTAACACAGTGACAGTGGAAATGACACAGAATTACCTACAATGTTAACATTTACCTCAGATATGTTGAAAAATTAATAAGAAAATACCTACATTACACTGTAATAATATTTAGCATCAAACTGCTAACACAGTGACAGTGGAAATGACATAGAGTCATCCAAAACGTCAACATTTACCTCAGATGTGTTGAAAAATTATTACAAAAATACTTAAATTACACTGTAATTACACGTAACATCAAACTGCTAACACAGTGACAGTGGAAATGACATAGAGTGATCCAGAACGTCAACATTTACCTCAGATGTGTTGAAAAATTATTACGAAAATACTTAAATTACACTGTAATTACACTTAACATCTAACTGCTAACACAGTGACAGTGGAAATGACACAGAATTACCTACAACGTTAACATTTACCTCAGATATGTTGAAAAATTAATAAGAAAATAACAACATTACACTGTAATAACATTTAGCATCAAACTGCTAACAAAGTGACAGTGGAAATGACACAGAATTGCCTACAATGTTAACTTTTACCGCAGATATGTTGAAAAACTAAGAAAATACCTACATTACACTGTAATAACGTTTAGCATCAAACTGCTAACACAGTGACATTGGAAATGACACAGAGTCATTCAGAACGTCAACATTTACCTCAGATGTGTTGTAAAATTATTACGAAAATACTTAAATTACACTGTAATAACGTTTAACATCAAACTGCTTACACAGTGACAGTGGAAATGACATAGTGTCATCCAGAATGTGAACATTTACCTCAGATATGTCGAAAAATTAATAAGAAAATACCTACATTACACTGTAATAACGTTTAGCATCAAACTGCTAACACAGTGACATTGGAAATGACACAGACTCATCCAGAACGTCAACATTTACCTCAGATGTGTTGACAAATTTTGATGAAAATACTTAAATTACACTGTAATTACACTTAACATCAAACTGCTAACACAGTGACAGTGGAAATGACATAGTGTCATCCAGAATGTCAACATTTACCTCAGATGTATTGAAAAATTATTACGAAAATACTTAAATTACACTGTAATTACACTTAACATCAAACTGATAACACAGTGACAGTGGAAATGACATAGTGTCATCCAGAATGTTAACATTTACCTCAGATGTATTGAAAAATTATTACGAAAATACTTAAATTACACTGTAATGACACTGAACATCAAGCTGCTAACACAGTGACAGTAGAAATGACATAGAGTCATCCAAAACGTCAACATTTACATCAGATGTGTTGAAAAATTAATAAGAAAATACCTACATTACACTGTAATAACATTTGGCATCAAACTGCTAACACAGTGACAGTGGAAATGACACAGAATTACCTACAATGTTAACATTTACCTCAGATATGTTGAAAAACTAATAAGAAAATACCTACATTACACTGCGATAACATTTAGCATAAAACTGTTAACACAGTGACAGTGGAAATGACATAGTCATCCAGAACGTCAACATTTACCTCAGATGTGTTGAAAAATTATTATGAAAATACTTAAATTACACTGTAATTACACTTGACATCAAGCTGCTATCACAGTGACAGTGGAAATGACACAGAATTACCTACAATGTTAACATTTACCTCAGATATGTTGAAAAATTAATAAGAAATTACCTACATTACACTGTAATAACATTTAGCATCAAAGTGCTAACACAGTGACAGTGGAAATGACATAGAGTCATCCAGAACGTAAACATTTACCTCAGATGTGTTGAAAAATTATTACGAAAATACTTAAATTACACTGTAATTACACTTAACATCAAACTGCTAACACAGTGACAGTGGAAATGACATAGTGTCATCCAGAACGTCAACATTTACCTCAGATGTATTGAAAAATTATTACGAAAATACTTAAATTACACTGTAATGACACTTAACATCAAACTGCTAACACAGTGACAGTGGAAATGACAGAGTCATCCAAAACGTCAACATTTACCTCAAATGTGTTGAAAAATTATTACGAAAATACTTAAATTACACTGTAATTACACTTAACATCAAACTGCTAACACAGTGACAGTGGAAATGACACAGAATTACCTACAATGTTAACATTTACCTCATATGTTGAAAAATTAATAAGAAAATACCAACATTACACTGTAATAACATTTAGCATCAAACTGCTAACACAGTGACAGTGGAAATGACAGAGTCATCCAGAACGTCAGCATTTACCTCAGATGCGTTGAAAAATTATTACGAAAATACTTAAATTACACTGTAATGACAACATCAAGTGCTAACACAGTGACAGTGGAAATGACAGAGTCATCCAAAACGTCAACATTTACCTCAGATGTGTTGAAAAATTATTACAAAAATACTTAAATTACACTGTAATAACGTTTAGCATCAAACTGCTAACACAGTGACAGTGGAAATGACACAGACTCATCCAGAACGTCAACATTTACCTCAGATGTGTTGACAAATTTTGATGAAAATACTTAAATTACACTGTAATTACACTTAACATCAAACTGCTAACACAGTGACAGTGGAAATGACATAGTGTCATCCAGAATGTCAACATTTACCTCAGATGTATTGAAAAATTATTACGAAAATACTTAAATTACACTGTAATTACACTTAACATCAAACTGATAACACAGTGACAGTGGAAATGACATAGTGTCATCCAGAATGTTAACATTTACCTCAGATGTATTGAAAAATTATTACGAAAATACTTAAATTACACTGTAATGACACTGAACATCAAGCTGCTAACACAGTGACAGTAGAAATGACATAGAGTCATCCAAAATGTCAACATTTACATCAGATTTGTTGAAAAATTAATAAGAAAATACCTACATTACACTGTAATAACATTTGGCATCAAACTGCTAACACAGTGACAGTGGAAATGACACAGAATTACCTACAATGTTAACATTTACCTCAGATATGTTGAAAAACTAAGAAGAAAATACCTACATTACACTGCGATAACATTTAGCATCAAACTGCTAACACAGTGACAGTGGAAATGACATAGTCATCCAGAAGTTCAACATTTACCTCAGATGTGTTGAAAAATTATTATGAAAATACTTAAATTACACTGTAATTACACTTGACATCAAGCTGCTAACACAGTGACAGTGGAAATGACACAGAATTACCTACAATGTTAACATTTACCTCAGATATGTTGAAAAATTAATAAGAAATTACCTACATTACACTGTAATAACATTTAGCATCAAAGTGCTAACACAGTGACAGTGGAAATGACATAGAGTCATCCAGAACGTAAACATTTACCTCAGATGTGTTGAAAAATTATTACGAAAATACTTAAATTACACTGTAATTACACTTAACATCAAACTGCTAACACAGTGACAGTGGAAATGACACAGAATTACCTACAATGTTAACATTTACCTCAGATATGTTGAAAAATTAATAAGAAAATACCTACATTACACTGTAATAAGATTTAGCATCAAAGTGCTAACACAGTGACAGTGGAAATGACAGAGTCATCCAGAACGTCAACATTTACCTCAGATGTGTTGAAAAATTATTATGAAAATACTTAAATTACACTGTAATGACACTTAACATCAAACTGCTAACACAGTGACAGTGGAAAAGACACAGAGTTATTCAGAACGTCAACATTTACCTCAGATGTGTTGAAAAATTATTACGACAATACTTAAATTACTCTGTAATAACGTTTAGCATCAAACTGCTAACACAGTGACAGTGGAAATGACACAGACTCATCCAGAACGTCAACATTTACCTCAGATGTGTTGACAAATTTTGATGAAAATACTTAAATTACACTGTAATTACACTTAACATCAAACTGCTAACACAGTGACAGTGGAAATGACATAGTGTCATCCAGAATGTCAACATTTACCTCAGATGTATTGAAAAATTATTACGAAAATACTTAAATTACACTGTAATTACACTTAACATCAAACTGATAACACAGTGACAGTGGAAATGAAATAGTGTCATCCAGAATGTTAACATTTACCTCAGATGTATTGAAAAATTATTACGAAAATACTTAAATTACACTGTAATGACACTGAACATCAAGCTGCTAACACAGTGACAGTAGAAATGACATAGAGTCATCCAAAACGTCAACATTTACATCAGATGTGTTGAAAAATTAATAAGAAAATACCTACATTACACTGTAATAACATTTGGCATCAAACTGCTAACACAGTGACAGTGGAAATGACACAGAATTACCTACAATGTTAACATT
Source organism: Neoarius graeffei (assembly GCF_027579695.1). NCBI lineage: Eukaryota > Metazoa > Chordata > Actinopteri > Siluriformes > Ariidae > Neoarius > Neoarius graeffei. The sequence continues at coordinate 109,852,850 of NC_083573.1, read as the reverse complement.
TACCTCAGATATGTTGAAAAACTAATAAGAAAATACCTACATTACACTGCGATAACATTTAGCATCAAACTGCTAACACAGTGACAGTGGAAATGACATAGTCATCCAGAAGTTCAACATTTACCTCAGATGTGTTGAAAAATTATTATGAAAATACTTAAATTACACTGTAATTACACTTGACATCAAGCTGCTAACACAGTGACAGTGGAAATGACACAGAATTACCTACAATGTTAACATTTACCTCAGATATGTTGAAAAATTAATAAGAAATTACCTACATTACACTGTAATAACATTTAGCATCAAAGTGCTAACACAGTGACAGTGGAAATGACATAGAGTCATCCAGAACGTAAACATTTACCTCAGATGTGTTGAAAAATTATTACGAAAATACTTAAATTACACTGTAATTACACTTAACATCAAACTGCTCACCCAGTGACAGTGGAAATGACATAGTGTCATCCAGAACGTCAACATTTACCTCAGATGTATTGAAAAATTATTACGAAAATACTTAAATTACACTGTAATGACACTTAACATCAAACTGCTAACACAGTGACAGTGGAAATGACATAGAGTCATCCAAAACGAAAATACTTAAATTACACTGTAATTACACTTAACATCAAACTGCTAACACAGTGACAGTGGAAATGACACAGAATTACCTACAATGTTAACATTTACCTCATATATTGAAAAATTAATAAGAAAATACCAACATTACACTGTAATAACATTTAGCATCAAACTGCTAACACAGTGACAGTGGAAATGACAGAGTCATCCAGAACGTCAGCATTTACCTCAGATGCGTTGAAAAATTATTACGAAAATACTTAAATTACACTGTAATGACACTTAACATCAAATGCTAACACAGTGACAGTGGAAATGACAGAGTCATCCAAAACGTCAACATTTACCTCAGATGTGTTGAAAAATTATTACAAAAATACTTAAATTACACTGTAATTACACTTAACATCAAACTGCTAACACAGTGACAGTGGAAATGACACAGAATTACCTACAATGTTCACATTTACCTCAGATATGTTGAAAAATTAATAAGAAAATACCTACATTACACTGTAATAACATTTAGCATCAAACTGCTAACACTGTGACAGTGGAAATGACAGAGTCATCCAGAATGTCAACATTTACCTCAGATGTGTTGAAAAATTATTACGATAATACTTAAATTACACTGTAATTACACTTAACATCAAACTGCTAACACACTGACAGTGGAAATGACATAGTGTCATCCAGAACGTCAACATTTCCCTCAGATGTACTGAAAAATTATTACAAAAATACTTAAATTACACTGTAATGATACTTAACATCAAACTGCTAACACAGTGACAGTGGAAATGACATAGAGTCATCAAAAACGTCAACATTTACCTCAGATGAGTCGAAAAATTATTACGAAAATACTTAAATTACAATGTAATTACACTTAACATCAAACTGCTAACACAGTGACAGTGGAAATGACACAGAATTACCTACAATGTTAACATTTACCTCAGATATGTTGAAAAATTAATAAGAAAATACTTACATTACACTGTAATAACATTTAGCATCAAAATGCTAACACAGTGACAGTGGAAATGACACAGAATTACCTACAATGTTAACATTTACCTCAGATATGTTGAAAAATTAATAAGAAAATACCTACATTACACTGTAATAATATTTAGCATCAAACTGCTAACACAGTGACAGTGGAAATGACATAGAGTCATCCAAAACGTCAACATTTACCTCAGATGTGTTGAAAAATTATTACAAAAATACTTAAATTACACTGTAATTACACGTAACATCAAACTGCTAACACAGTGACAGTGGAAATGACATAGAGTGATCCAGAACGTCAACATTTACCTCAGATGTGTTGAAAAATTATTACGAAAATACTTAAATTACACTGTAATTACACTTAACATCTAACTGCTAACACAGTGACAGTGGAAATGACACAGAATTACCTACAACGTTAACATTTACCTCAGATATGTTGAAAAATTAATAAGAAAATAACAACATTACACTGTAATAACATTTAGCATCAAACTGCTAACAAAGTGACAGTGGAAATGACACAGAATTGCCTACAATGTTAACTTTTACCGCAGATATGTTGAAAAACTAAGAAAATACCTACATTACACTGTAATAACGTTTAGCATCAAACTGCTAACACAGTGACATTGGAAATGACACAGAGTCATTCAGAACGTCAACATTTACCTCAGATGTGTTGTAAAATTATTACGAAAATACTTAAATTACACTGTAATAACGTTTAACATCAAACTGCTAACACAGTGACAGTGGAAATGACATAGTGTCATCCAGAATGTGAACATTTACCTCAGATATGTCGAAAAATTAATAAGAAAATACCTACATTACACTGTAATAACGTTTAGCATCAAACTGCTAACACAGTGACATTGGAAATGACACAGACTCATCCAGAACGTCAACATTTACCTCAGATGTGTTGACAAATTTTGATGAAAATACTTAAATTACACTGTAATTACACTTAACATCAAACTGCTAACACAGTGACAGTGGAAATGACATAGTGTCATCCAGAATGTCAACATTTACCTCAGATGTATTGAAAAATTATTACGAAAATACTTAAATTACACTGTAATTACACTTAACATCAAACTGATAACACAGTGACAGTGGAAATGACATAGTGTCATCCAGAATGTTAACATTTACCTCAGATGTATTGAAAAATTATTACGAAAATACTTAAATTACACTGTAATGACACTGAACATCAAGCTGCTAACACAGTGACAGTAGAAATGACATAGAGTCATCCAAAACGTCAACATTTACATCAGATGTGTTGAAAAATTAATAAGAAAATACCTACATTACACTGTAATAACATTTGGCATCAAACTGCTAACACAGTGACAGTGGAAATGACACAGAATTACCTACAATGTTAACATTTACCTCAGATATGTTGAAAAACTAATAAGAAAATACCTACATTACACTGCGATAACATTTAGCATAAAACTGTTAACACAGTGACAGTGGAAATGACATAGTCATCCAGAACGTCAACATTTACCTCAGATGTGTTGAAAAATTATTATGAAAATACTTAAATTACACTGTAATTACACTTGACATCAAGCTGCTATCACAGTGACAGTGGAAATGACACAGAATTACCTACAATGTTAACATTTACCTCAGATATGTTGAAAAATTAATAAGAAATTACCTACATTACACTGTAATAACATTTAGCATCAAAGTGCTAACACAGTGACAGTGGAAATGACATAGAGTCATCCAGAACGTCAACATTTACCTCAGATGTGTTGAAAAATTATTACGAAAATACTTAAATTACACTGTAATTACACTTAACATCAAACTGCTAACACAGTGACAGTGGAAATGACATAGTGTCATCCAGAACGTCAACATTTACCTCAGATGTATTGAAAAATTATTACGAAAATACTTAAATTACACTGTAATGACACTTAACATCAAACTGCTAACACAGTGACATTGGAAATGACAGAGTCATCCAAAACGTCAACATTTACCTCAAATGTGTTGAAAAATTATTACGAAAATACTTAAATTACACTGTAATTACACTTAACATCAAACTGCTAACACAGTGACAGTGGAAATGACACAGAATTACCTACAATGTTAACATTTACCTCATATGTTGAAAAATTAATAAGAAAATACCAACATTACACTGTAATAACATTTAGCATCAAACTGCTAACACAGTGACAGTGGAAATGACAGAGTCATCCAGAACGTCAGCATTTACCTCAGATGCGTTGAAAAATTATTACGAAAATACTTAAATTACACTGTAATGACAACATCAAGTGCTAACACAGTGACAGTGGAAATGACAGAGTCATCCAAAACGTCAACATTTACCTCAGATGTGTTGAAAAATTATTACAAAAATACTTAAATTACACTGTAATTACACTTAACATCAAACTGCTAACACAGTGACAGTGGAAATGACACAGAATTACCTACAATGTTCACATTTACCTCAGATATGTTGAAAAATTAATAAGAAAATACCTACATTACACTGTAATAACATTTAGCATCAAACTGCTAACACTGTGACAGTGGAAATGACAGTCATCCAGAATCTCAACATTTACCTCAGATGTGTTGAAAAATTATTACGATAATACTTAAATTACACTGTAATTACACTTAACATCAAACTGCTAACACACTGACAGTGGAAATGACATAGTGTCATCCAGAACGTCAACATTTCCCTCAGATGTACTGAAAAATTATTACAAAAATACTTAAATTACACTGTAATGATACTTAACATCAAACTGCTAACACAGTGACAGTGGAAATGACATAGAGTCATCCAAAACGTCAACATTTACCTCAGATGAGTCGAAAAATTATTACGAAAATACTTAAATTACACTGTAATTACACTTAACATCAAACTGCTAACACAGTGACAGTGGAAATGACACAGAATTACCTACAATGTTAACATTTACCTCAGATATGTTGAAAAATTAATAAGAAAATACTTACATTACACTGTAATAACATTTAGCATCAAACTGCTAACACAGTGACAGTGGAAATGACGCAGAATTACCTACAATGTTAACATTTACCTCAGATATGTTGAAAAATTAATAAGAAAATACCTACATTACACTGTAATAATATTTAGCATCAAACTGCTAACACAGTGACAGTGGAAATGACATAGAGTCATCCAAAACGTCAACATTTACCTCAGATGTGTTGAAAAATTATTACAAAAATACTTAAATTACACTGTAATTACACGTAACATCAAACTGCTAACACAGTGACAGTGGAAATGACACAGAATTACCTACAATGTTAACATTTACCTCAGATATGTTGAAAAATTAATAAGAAAATACCTACATTACACTGTAATAACATTTAGCATCAAACTGCTAACACAGTGACAGTGGAAATGACACAGAATTACCTACAATGTTTACATTTACCTCAGATATGTTGAAAGACTTATAAGAAAATACCTACATTACACTGTAATAACATTTAGCATCAAACTGCTAACACAGTGACAGTGGAAATGACATAGAGTGATCCAGAACGTCAACATTTACCTCAGATGTGTTGAAAAATTATTACGAAAATACTTAAATTACACTGTAATTACACTTAACATCTAACTGCTAACACAGTGACAGTGGAAATGACACAGAATTACCTACAACGTTAACATTTACCTCAGATATGTTGAAAAATTAATAAGAAAATAACAACATTACACTGTAATAACATTTAGCATCAAACTGCTAACAAAGTGACAGTGGAAATGACACAGAATTGCCTACAATGTTAACTTTTACCGCAGATATGTTGAAAAACTAAGAAAATACCTACATTACACTGTAATAACGTTTAGCATCAAACTGCTAACACAGTGACATTGGAAATGACACAGAGTCATTCAGAACGTCAACATTTACCTCAGATGTGTTGTAAAATTATTACGAAAATACTTAAATTACACTGTAATAACGTTTAACATCAAACTGCTAACACAGTGACAGTGGAAATGACATAGTGTCATCCAGAATGTGAACATTTACCTCAGATATGTCGAAAAATTAATAAGAAAATACCTACATTACACTGTAATAACGTTTAGCATCAAACTGCTAACACAGTGACATTGGAAATGACACAGACTCATCCAGAACGTCAACATTTACCTCAGATGTGTTGACAAATTTTGATGAAAATACTTAAATTACACTGTAATTACACTTAACATCAAACTGCTAACACAGTGACAGTGGAAATGACATAGTGTCATCCAGAATGTTAACATTTACCTCTGATGTATTGAAAAATTTTTACGAAAATACTTAAATTACACTGTAATGACACTGAACATCAAGCTGCTAACACAGTGACAGTAGAAATGACATAGAGTCATCCAAAACGTCAACATTTACATCAGATGTGTTGAAAAATTAATAAGAAAATACCTACATTACACTGTAATAACATTTGGCATCAAACTGCTAACACAGTGACAGTGGAAATGACACAGAATTACCTACAATGTTAACATTTACCTCAGATATGTTGAAAAACTAATAAGAAAATACCTACATTACACTGCGATAACATTTAGCATCAAACTGCTAACACAGTGACAGTGGAAATGACATAGTCATCCAGAACGTCAACATTTACCTCAGATGTGTTGAAAAATTATTACGAAAATACTTAAATTACACTGTAATTACACTTGACATCAAGCTGCTAACACAGTGACAGTGGAAATGACACAGAATTACCTACAATGTTAACATTTACCTCAGATATGTTGAAAAATTAATAAGAAATTAACTACATTACACTGTAATAACATTTAGCATCAAAGTGCTAACACATTGACAGTGGAAATGACATAGAGTCATCCAGAACGTAAACATTTACCTCAGATGTGTTGAAAAATTATTACGAAAATACTTAAATTACACTGTAATTACACTTAACATCAAACTGCTCACCCAGTGACAGTGGAAATGACATAGTGTCATCCAGAACGTCAACATTTACCTCAGATGTATTGAAAAATTATTACGAAAATACTTAAATTACACTGTAATGACACTTAACATCAAACTGCTAACACAGTGACAGTGGAAATGACATAGAGTCATCCAAAACGTCAACATTTACCTCAAATGTGTTGAAAAATTATTACGAAAATACTTAAATTACACTGTAATTACACTTAACATCAAACTGCTAACACAGTGACAGTGGAAATGACACAGAATTACCTACAATGTTAACATTTACCTCATATGTTGAAAAATTAATAAGAAAATACCAACATTACACTGTAATAACATTTAGCATCAAACTGCTAACACAGTGACAGTGGAAATGACAGAGTCATCCAGAACGTCAGCATTTACCTCAGATGCGTTGAAAAATTATTACGAAAATACTTAAATTACACTGTAATGACAACATCAAATGCTAACACAGTGACAGTGGAAATGACAGAGTCATCCAAAACGTCAACATTTACCTCAGATGTGTTGAAAAATTATTACAAAAATACTTAAATTACACTGTAATTACACTTAACATCAAACTGCTAACACAGTGACAGTGGAAATGACACAGAATTACCTACAATGTTCACATTTACCTCAGATATGTTGAAAAATTAATAAGAAAATACCTACATTACACTGTAATAACATTTAGCATCAAACTGCTAACACTGTGACAGTGGAAATGACAGTCATCCAGAATGTCAACATTTACCTCAGATGTGTTGAAAAATTATTACGATAATACTTAAATTACACTGTAATTACACTTAACATCAAACTGCTAACACACTGACAGTGGAAATGACATAGTGTCATCCAGAACGTCAACATTTCCCTCAGATGTACTGAAAAATTATTACAAAAATACTTAAATTACACTGTAATGATACTTAACATGAAACTGCTAACACAGTGACAGTGGAAATGACACAGAATTACCTACAATGTTAACATTTACCTCAGATATGTTGAAAAATTAATAAGAAAATACTTACATTACACTGTAATAACATTTAGCATCAAACTGCTAACACAGTGACAGTGGAAATGACGCAGAATTACCTACAATGTTAACATTTACCTCAGATATGTTGAAAAATTAATAAGAAAATACCTACATTACACTGTAATAATATTTAGCATCAAACTGCTAACACAGTGACAGTGGAAATGACATAGAGTCATCCAAAACGTCAACATTTACCTCAGATGTGTTGAAAAATTATTACAAAAATACTTAAATTACACTGTAATTACACGTAACATCAAACTGCTAACACAGTGACAGTGGAAATGACACAGAATTACCTACAATGTTAACATTTACCTCAGATATGTTGAAAAATTAATAAGAAAATACCTACATTACACTGTAATAACATTTAGCATCAAACTGCTAACACAGTGACAGTGGAAATGACACAGAATTACCTACAATGTTTACATTTACCTCAGATATGTTGAAAGACTTATAAGAAAATACCTACATTACACTGTAATAACATTTAGCATCAAACTGCTAACACAGTGACAGTGGAAATGACATAGAGTGATCCAGAACGTCAACATTTACCTCAGATGTGTTGAAAAATTATTACGAAAATACTTAAATTACACTGTAATTACACTTAACATCTAACTGCTAACACAGTGACAGTGGAAATGACACAGAATTACCTACAACGTTAACATTTACCTCAGATATGTTGAAAAATTAATAAGAAAATAACAACATTACACTGTAATAACATTTAGCATCAAACTGCTAACAAAGTGACAGTGGAAATGACACAGAATTGCCTACAATGTTAACTTTTACCGCAGATATGTTGAAAAACTAAGAAAATACCTACATTACACTGTAATAACGTTTAGCATCAAACTGCTAACACAGTGACATTGGAAATGACACAGAGTCATTCAGAACGTCAACATTTACCTCAGATGTGTTGTAAAATTATTACGAAAATACTTAAATTACACTGTAATAACGTTTAACATCAAACTGCTAACACAGTGACAGTGGAAATGACATAGTGTCATCCAGAATGTGAACATTTACCTCAGATATGTCGAAAAATTAATAAGAAAATACCTACATTACACTGTAATAACGTTTAGCATCAAACTGCTAACACAGTGACATTGGAAATGACACAGACTCATCCAGAACGTCAACATTTACCTCAGATGTGTTGACAAATTTTGATGAAAATACTTAAATTACACTGTAATTACACTTAACATCAAACTGCTAACACAGTGACAGTGGAAATGACATAGTGTCATCCAGAATGTTAACATTTACCTCTGATGTATTGAAAAATTTTTACGAAAATACTTAAATTACACTGTAATGACACTGAACATCAAGCTGCTAACACAGTGACAGTAGAAATGACATAGAGTCATCCAAAACGTCAACATTTACATCAGATGTGTTGAAAAATTAATAAGAAAATACCTACATTACACTGTAATAACATTTGGCATCAAACTGCTAACACAGTGACAGTGGAAATGACACAGAATTACCTACAATGTTAACATTTACCTCAGATATGTTGAAAAACTAATAAGAAAATACCTACATTACACTGCGATAACATTTAGCATCAAACTGCTAACACAGTGACAGTGGAAATGACATAGTCATCCAGAACGTCAACATTTACCTCAGATGTGTTGAAAAATTATTACGAAAATACTTAAATTACACTGTAATTACACTTGACATCAAGCTGCTAACACAGTGACAGTGGAAATGACACAGAATTACCTACAATGTTAACATTTACCTCAGATATGTTGAAAAATTAATAAGAAATTAACTACATTACACTGTAATAACATTTAGCATCAAAGTGCTAACACATTGACAGTGGAAATGACATAGAGTCATCCAGAACGTAAACATTTACCTCAGATGTGTTGAAAAATTATTACGAAAATACTTAAATTACACTGTAATTACACTTAACATCAAACTGCTCACCCAGTGACAGTGGAAATGACATAGTGTCATCCAGAACGTCAACATTTACCTCAGATGTATTGAAAAATTATTACGAAAATACTTAAATTACACTGTAATGACACTTAACATCAAACTGCTAACACAGTGACAGTGGAAATGACATAGAGTCATCCAAAACGTCAACATTTACCTCAAATGTGTTGAAAAATTATTACGAAAATACTTAAATTACACTGTAATTACACTTAACATCAAACTGCTAACACAGTGACAGTGGAAATGACACAGAATTACCTACAATGTTAACATTTACCTCATATGTTGAAAAATTAATAAGAAAATACCAACATTACACTGTAATAACATTTAGCATCAAACTGCTAACACAGTGACAGTGGAAATGACAGAGTCATCCAGAACGTCAGCATTTACCTCAGATGCGTTGAAAAATTATTACGAAAATACTTAAATTACACTGTAATGACAACATCAAATGCTAACACAGTGACAGTGGAAATGACAGAGTCATCCAAAACGTCAACATTTACCTCAGATGTGTTGAAAAATTATTACAAAAATACTTAAATTACACTGTAATTACACTTAACATCAAACTGCTAACACAGTGACAGTGGAAATGACACAGAATTACCTACAATGTTCACATTTACCTCAGATATGTTGAAAAATTAATAAGAAAATACCTACATTACACTGTAATAACATTTAGCATCAAACTGCTAACACTGTGACAGTGGAAATGACAGTCATCCAGAATGTCAACATTTACCTCAGATGTGTTGAAAAATTATTACGATAATACTTAAATTACACTGTAATTACACTTAACATCAAACTGCTAACACACTGACAGTGGAAATGACATAGTGTCATCCAGAACGTCAACATTTCCCTCAGATGTACTGAAAAATTATTACAAAAATACTTAAATTACACTGTAATGATACTTAACATGAAACTGCTAACACAGTGACAGTGGAAATGACATAGAGTCATCCAAAAAGTCAACATTTACCTCAGATGAGTCGAAAAATTATTAGGAAAATACTTAAATTACACTGTAATAACATTTAGCATCAAACTGCTAACACAGTGACAGTGGAAATGACGCAGAATTACCTACAATGTTAACATTTACCTCAGATATGTTGAAAAATTAATAAGAAAATACCTACATTACACTGTAATAATATTTAGCATCAAACTGCTAACACAGTGACAGTGGAAATGACATAGAGTCATCCAAAACGTCAACATTTACCTCAGATGTGTTGAAAAATTATTACAAAAATACTTAAATTACACTGTAATTACACGTAACATCAAACTGCTAACACAGTGACAGTGGAAATGACACAGAATTACCTACAATGTTAACATTTACCTCAGATATGTTGAAAAATTAATAAGAAAATACCTACATTACACTGTAATATCATTTAGCATCAAACTGCTAACACAGTGACAGTGGAAATGACACAGGATTACCTACAATGTTTACATTTACCTCAGATATGTTGAAAGACTTATAAGAAAATACCTACATTACACTGTAATAACATTTAGCATCAAACTGCTAACACAGTGACAGTGGAAATGACATAGAGTGATCCAGAACGTCAACATTTACCTCAGATGTGTTGAAAAATTATTACGAAAATACTTAATTTACACTATAATTACACTTAACATCTAACTGCTAACACAGTGACAGTGGAAATGACACAGAATTACCTACAACGTTAACATTTACCTCAGATATGTTGAAAAATTAATAAGAAAATAACAACATTACACTGTAATAACATTTAGCATCAAACTGCTAACAAAGTGACAGTGGAAATGACACAGAATTGCCTACAATGTTAACTTTTACCGCAGATATGTTGAAAAACTAAGAAAATACCTACATTACACTGTAATAACGTTTAGCATCAAACTGCTAACACAGTGACATTGGAAATGACACAGAGTCATTCAGAACGTCAACATTTACCTCAGATGTGTTGTAAAATTATTACGAAATTACTTAAATTACACTGTAATAACGTTTAACATCAAACTGCTAACACAGTGACAGTGGAAATGACATAGTGTCATCCAGAATGTGAACATTTACCTCAGATATGTCGAAAAATTAATAAGAAAATACCTACATTACACTGTAAAAAACGTTTAGCATCAAACTCCTAACACAGTGACATTGGAAATGACACAGACTCATCCAGAACGTCAACATTTACCTCAGATGTGTTGACAAATTTTGATGAAAATACTTAAATTACACTGTAATTACACTTAACATCAAACTGCTAACACAGTGACAGTGGAAATGACATAGTGTCATCCAGAATGTTAACATTTACCTCAGATGTATTGAAAAATTTTTACGAAAATACTTAAATTCCACTGTAATGACACTGAACATCAAGCTGCTAACACAGTGACAGTAGAAATGACATAGAGTCATCCAAAACGTCAACATTTACATCAGATGTGTTGAAAAATTAATAAGAAAATACCTACATTACACTGTAATAATATTTGGCATCAAACTGCTAACACAGTGACAGTGGAAATGACACAGAATTACCTACAATGTTAACATTTACCTCAGATATGTTGAAAAACTAATAAGAAAATACCTACATTACACTGCGATAACATTTAGCATCAAACTGCTAACACAGTGACAGTGGAAATGACATAGTCATCCAGAACGTCAACATTTACCTCAGATGTGTTGAAAAATTATTACGAAAATACTTAAATTACACTGTAATTACACTTGACATCAAGCTGCTAACACAGTGACAGTGGAAATGACATAGTGTCATCCAGAACGTCAACATTTACCTCAGATGTGTTGAAAAATTATTACGAAAATTCTTAAATTACACTGTAATTACACTTAACATCAAACTGCTCACCCAGTGACAGTGGAAATGACATAGTGTCATCCAGAACGTCAACATTTACCTCAGATGTATTGAAAAATTATTACGAAAATACTTAAATTACACTGTAATGACACTTAACATCAAACTGCTAACACAGTGACAGTGGAAATGACACAGAATTACCTACAATGTTAACATTTACCTCATATGTTGAAAAATTAATAAGAAAATACCAACATTACACTGTAATAACATTTAGCATCAAACTGCTAACACAGTGACAGTGGAAATGACAGAGTCATCCAGAACGTCAGCATTTACCTCAGATGCGTTGAAAAATTATTACGAAAATACTGAAATTACACTGTAATGACACTTAACATCAAATGCTAACACAGTGACAGTGGAAATGACAGAGTCATCCAAAACGTCAACATTTACCTCAGATGTGTTGAAAAATTATTACAAAAATACTTAAATTACACTGTAATTACACTTAACATCAAACTGCTAACACAGTGACAGTGGAAATGACACAGAATTACCTACAATGTTCACATTTACCTCAGATATGTTGAAAAATTAATAAGAAAATACCTACATTAAACTGTAATAACATTTAGCATCAAACTGCTAACACTGTGACAGTGGAAATGACAGAGTCATCCAGAATGTCAACATTTACCTCAGATGTGTTGAAAAATTATTACGATAATACTTAAATTACACTGTAATTACACTTAACATCAAACTGCTAACACAGTGACAGTGGAAATGACATAGTGTCATCCAGAACGTCAACATTTCCCTCAGATGTACTGAAAAATTATTACGAAAATACTTAAATTACACTGTAATGATACTTAACATCAAACTGCTAACACAGTGACAGTGGAAATGACATAGAGTCATCCAAAACGTCAACATTTACCTCAGATGAGTCGAAAAATTATTACGAAAATACTTAAATTACACGGTAATTACACTTAACATCAAACTGCTAACACAGTGACAGTGGAAATGACACAGAATTACCTACAAGGTTAACATTTACCTCAGATATGTTGAAAAATTAATAAGAAAATACTTACATTACACTGTAATAACATTTAGCATCAAACTGCTAACACAGTGACAGTGGAAATGACACAGAATTACCTACAATGTTAACATTTACCTCAGATATGTTGAAAAATTAATAAGAAAATACCTACATTACACTGTAATAAGATTTAGCATCAAAGTGCTAACACAGTGACAGTGGAAATGAGAGAGTCATCCAGAACGTCAACATTTACCTCAGATGTGTTGAAAAATTATTATGAAAATACTTAAATTACACTGTAATGACACTTAACATCAAACTGCTAACCCAGTGACAGTGGAAATGACATAGTTTCATCCAGATCGTCAACATTTACCTCAGATGTATTGAAAAATTATTACGAAAATACTTAAATTACACTGCAATGACACTTAACATCAAACTGCTAACACAGTGACAGTGGAAATGACATAGAGTCATCCAAAACGTCAACATTTACCTCAGATGTGTTGAAAAATTATTACAAAAATACTTAAATTACACTGTAATTACACTTAACATCAAACTGCTAACACAGTGACAGTGGAAATGACAAAGAATTACCTACAATGTTAACATTTACCTCAGATATGTTGAAAAATTAATAAGAAAATACCTACATTACACTGTAATAACATTTAGCATCAAACTGCTAACACAGTGACAGTGGAAATGACATAGAGTGATCCAGAACGTTAACATTTACCTCAGATGTGTTGAAAAATTATTACGAAAATACTTAAATTACACTGTAATTGCACCTAACATCAAACTGCTAACACAGTGACAGTGGAAATGACACAGAATTACCTACAACGTTAACATTTACCTCAGATATGTCGAAAAATTAATAAGAAAATACCTACATTACACTGTAATAACATTTAGCATCAAACTGCTAACACAGTGACAGTGGAAATGACATTCATCCCGAACGTCAACATTTACCTCAGATCTGTTGAAAAATTATAACTAAAATACTTAAATTACACTGTAATTACACTTAACATCAAACTGCTAACACAGTGACAGTGGAAATGACACAGAATTACCTACAATGTTCACATTTACCTCAGATATGTTGAAAAATTAATAAGAAAATACCTACATTACACTGTAATAACATTTAGCATGAAACTGCTAACACTGTGACAGTGGAAATGACACAAAATTACCTACAATGTTAACTTTTACCGCAGATATGTTGAAAAACTAATAAGAAAATACCTACATTACACTGTAATAACATTTAGCATCAAACTGCTAACACAGTGACAGTGGAAATTACACAGAGTCATTCAGAACGTCAACATTTACCTCATATGTATTGAAAAATTTATTACGAAAATACTTAAATTACACTGTAATGATACTTAACATCAAACTGCTAACACAGTGACAGTGGAAATGACATAGAGTCATCCAAAACGTCAACATTTACCTCAGATGTGTCGAAAAATTATTACGAAAATACTTAAATTACACTGTAATTACACTTAACATCAAACTGCTAACACAGTGACAGTGGAAATGACACAGAATTACCTAGAATGTGAACATTTACCTCAGATATGTCGAAAAATTAATAAGAAAATACCTACATTACACTGTAATAACGTTTAGCATCAAACTGCTAACACAGTAAAAGTGGAAATGACAATCATCCTGAATGTCTTCATTTACCTCAGATGTGTTGAAAAATTATTACTAAAATACTTAAATTACACGATAATTACACTTAACATCAAACTGCTTACACAGTGACAGTGGAAATGACACAGAATTACCTACAATGTTAACATTTACCTCAGATATGTTGAAGAATGAATAAGAAAATACCAACATTACACTGTAATAACATTTAGCATCAAACTACTAACACTGTGACAGTGGAAATGACACAGAGTCATTCAGAACGTCAACATTTACCTCAGATGTGTTGAAAAATTATTATGAAAATACTTAAATTACACTGTAATAACGTTTAGCATCAAACTGCTAACACAGTGACAGTGGAAATGACACAGAGTCATCCAGAACGTCAACATTTACCTCAGATGTGTTGAAAAATTATTACGAAAATACTGAAATTACACTGTAATTACACTTAACATCAAACTGCTAACACAGTGACAGTGGAAATGACACAGAATTACCTACAATTTTAACATTTACCTAAGATATGTTGAAAAATTAATAAGAAAATACCTACATTAAACTGTAATAACATTTGGCATCAAACTGCTAACACAGTGACAGTGGAAATGACACAGAATTACCTACAATGTTAACATTTACCTCAGATATGTTGAAAAACTAATAAGAAAATACCAACATTACACTGTAATAACATTTAGCATCAAACTGCTAACACTGTGACAGTGGAAATGACACAGAGTCATTCAGAACGTCAACATTTACCTCAGATGTGTTGAAAAATTATTATGAAAATACTTAAATTACACTGTAATAACGTTTAGCATCATACTGCTAACACAGTGACAGTGGAAATGTCATAGAGTCATCCAGAACGTCAACATTTACCTCAGATGTCTTGAAAAATTATTACGAAAATACTTAAATTACACTGTAATTACACTTAACATCAAACTGCTAACACAGTGACAGTGGAAATGACACAGAATTACCTACAATGTTAAAATTTACCTCAGATATGTTGAAAAATTAATAAGAAAATACCTACATTACACTGTAATAACATTTAGCATCAAAGTGCTAACACAGTGACAGTGGAAATGACAGAGTCATCCAGAACGTCAACATTTACCTCAGATGTGTTGAAAAATTATTACGAAAATACTTAAATTACACTGTAATTACACTTAACATCAAACTGCTAACACAGTGACAGTGGAAATGACATAGAGTCATCCAAAACGTCAACATTTACCTCAGATGTGTTGAAAAATTATTACAAAAAAACTTAAATTACACTGTAATTACACTTAACATCAAACTGCTAACACAGTGACAGTGGAAATGACATAGTGTCATCCAGATCGTCAACATTTACCTCAGATGTATTGAAAAATTATTACGAAAATACTTAAATTACACTGTAACGACACTTAACATCAAACTGCTAACGCAGTGACAGTGGAAATGACATAGAGTCATCCAAAACGTCAACATTTACCTCAGATGTGTTGAAAAATTATTACAAAAATACTTAAATTACACTGTAATTAAACTTAACATCAAACTGCTAACACAGTGACAGTGGAAATGACAAAGAATTACCTACAATGTTAACATTTACCTCAGATATGTTGAAAAATTAATAAGAAAATACCTACATTACACTGTAATAACATTTAGCATCAAACTGCTAACAGAGTGACAGTGGAAATGACACAGAATTACCTACAATGTTTACATTTACCTCAGATATGTTGAAAAACTTATAAGAAAATACCTACATTACACTGTAATAACATTTAGCATCAAAGTGCTAACACAGTGACAGTGGAAATGACATAGTCATCCAGAACGTCAACATTTAACTCAGATGTGTTGAAAAATTATTACGAAAATACTTAAATTATACTGTAATGACACTTAACATCAAACTGCTAACACAGTGACAGTGGAAATGACATAGAGTCATCCAGAACGTCAACATTTACCTCAGATGTGTTGAAAAATTATTACGAAAATACTTAAATTACACTGTAATTACATTTAACATCAAACTGCTAACACAGTGACAGTGGAAATGACACAGAATTACCTACAATGTGAACATTTACCTCAGATATGTTGAAAAATTAATAAGAAAATACCTACATTACACTGTAATAACGTTTAGCATCAAACTGCTAACACAGTGACAGTGGAAATGACATAGAGTCATCCAGAACGTCAACATTTACCTCAGATGTGTTGAAAAATTATTACTAAAATACTTAAAATACACTATAATTACACTTAACACCAAACTGCTAACACAGTGACAGTGGAAATGACACAGAATTACCTACAACGTTAACATTTACCTCAGATATGTTGAAAAATTAATAAGAAAATACCAACATTACACTGTAATAACATTTAGCATCACACTGCTAACAGAGTGACAGTGGAAATGACACAGAATTACCTACAATGTTTACATTTACCTCAGATATGTTGAAAAACTTATAAGAAAATACCTACATTACACTGTAATAACATTTAGCATCAAAGTGCTAACACAGTGACAGTGGAAATGACATAGTCATCCAGAACGTCAACATTTAACTCAGATGTGTTGAAAAATTATTACGAAAATACTTAAATTATACTGTAATGACACTTAACATCAAACTGCTAACACAGTGACAGTGGAAATGACATAGAGTCATCCAGAACGTCAACATTTACCTCAGATGTGTTGAAAAATTATTACGAAAATACTTAAATTACACTGTAATTACATTTAACATCAAACTGCTAACACAGTGACAGTGGAAATGACACAGAATTACCTACAATGTGAACATTTACCTCAGATATGTTGAAAAATTAATAAGAAAATACCTACATTACACTGTAATAACGTTTAGCATCAAACTGCTAACACAGTGACAGTGGAAATGACATAGAGTCATCCAGAACGTCAACATTTACCTCAGATGTGTTGAAAAATTATTACTAAAATACTTAAAATACACTATAATTACACTTAACACCAAACTGCTAACACAGTGACAGTGGAAATGACACAGAATTACCTACAACGTTAACATTTACCTCAGATATGTTGAAAAATTAATAAGAAAATACCAACATTACACTGTAATAACATTTAGCATCACACTGCTAACACAGTGACAGTGGAAATGACACAGAATTACCTACAAGGTTAACTTTTACCTCAGATATGTTGATAAACTAATAAGAAAATACCTACGTTACACTGTAATAACATTTAGCATCAAACTGCTAACACAGTGACAGTGGAAATGACACAGAGTCATTCAGAACGTCAACATTTACCTCATATGTATTGAAAAATTTATTACGAAAATACTTAAATTACACTGTAATGATACTTAACATCAAACTGCTAACACAGTGACAGTGGAAATGACATAGAGTCATCCAAAACGTCAACATTTACCTCAGATGTGTCGAAAAATTATTACGAAAATACTTAAATTACACTGTAATTACACTTAACATCAAACTGCTAACACAGTGACAGTGGAAATGACACAGAATTACCTAGAATGTGAACATTTACCTCAGATATGTCGAAAAATTAATAAGAAAATACCTACATTACACTGTAATAACGTTTAGCATCAAACTGCTAACACAGTGAAAGTGGAAATGACAGTCATCCTGAACGTCTTCATTTACCTCAGATGTGTTGAAAAATTATTACTAAAATACTTAAATTACACGATAATTACACTTAACATCAAACTGCTTACACAGTGACAGTGGAAATGACACAGAATTACCTACAATGTTAACATTTACCTCAGATATGTTGAAAAATGAATAAGAAAATACCAACATTACACTGTAATATCATTTAGCATCAAACTGCTAACACTGTGACAGTGGAAATGACACAGAGTCATTCAGAACGTCAACATTTACCTCAGATGTGTTGAAAAATTATTATGAAAATACTTAAATTACACTGTAATAACGTTTAGCATCAAACTGCTAACACAGTGACAGTGGAAATGACACAGACTCATCCAGAACGTCAACATTTACATCAGATGTGTTGAAAAATTATTACGAAAATACTGAAATTACACTGTAATTACACTTAACATCAAACTGCTAACACAGTGACAGTGGAAATGACACAGAATTACCTACAATTTTAACATTTACCTCAGATATGTTGAAAAATTACTAAGAAAATACCTACATTAAACTGTAATAACATTTGGCATCAAACTGCTAACACAGTGACAGTGGAAATGACACAGAATTACCTACAATGTTAACATTTACCTCAGATATGTTGAAAAACTAATAAGAAAATACCTACATTACACTGCAATAACACTTAGCATCAAACTGCTAACACAGTGACAGTGGAAATGTCATAGAGTCATCCAGAACGTCAAAATTTACCTCAGATGTCTTGAAAAATTATTACGAAAATACTTAAATTACACTGTAATTACACTTAACATCAAACTGCTAACACAGTGACAGTGGAAATGACACAGAATTACCTACAATGTTAAAATTTACCTCAGATATGTTGAAAAATTAATAAGAAAATACCTACATTACACTGTAATAACATTTAGCATCAAAGTGCTAACACAGTGACAGTGGAAATGACAGAGTCATCCAGAACGTCAACATTTACCTCAGATGTGTTGAAAAATTATTACGAAAATACTTAAATTACACTGTAATTACACTTAACATCAAACTGCTAACACAGTGACAGTGGAAATGACATAGAGTCATCCAAAACGTCAACATTTACCTCAGATGTGTTGAAAAATTATTACAAAAAAACTTAAATTACACTGTAATTACACTTAACATCAAACTGCTAACACAGTGACAGTGGAAATGACACAGAATTACCTACAATGTTAACATTTACCTCAGATATGTTGAAAAATTAATAAGAAAATAGCTACATTACACTGTAATTACACTTAACATCAAACTGCTAACAGAGTGACAGTGGAAATGACACAGAATTACCTACAATGTTAACATTTACCTCAGATATGTTGAAAAATTAATAAGAAAATACCTACATTACACTGTAATAACATTTAGCATCAAACTGCTAACACAGTGACAGTGGAAATGACATAGAGTCATCCAGAACGTCAAAGTTTACCTCAGATGTATTGAAAAATTATTACGAAAATACTTAAATTACACTGTAATTACACTTAACATCAAACTGCTAACACAGTGACAGTGGAAATGACAAAGAATTACCTACAATGTTAACATTTACCTCAGATATGTTGAAAAATTAATAAGAAAATACCTACATTACACTGTAATAACATTTAGCATCAAACTGCTAACCGAGTGACAGTGGAAATGACACAGAATTACCTACAATGTTTACATTTACCTCAGATATGTTGAAAAACTTATAAGAAAATACCTACATTACACTGTAATAACATTTAGCATCAAACTGCTAACACAGTGACAGTGGAAATGACATAGTCATCCAGAACGTCAACGTTTAACTCAGATATGTTGAAAAATTATTATGAAAATACTTAAATTATACTGTAATGACACTTAACATCAAACTGCTAACACAGTGACAGTGGAAATGACATAGTCATCAAGAACGTCAACATTTACCTCAGATGTGTTGAAAAATTATTACGAAAATACTTAAATTACACTGTAATGATACTTAACATCAAACTGCTAACACAGTGACAGTGGAAATGACATAGAGTCATCCAAAACGTCAACATTTACCTCAGATGTGTCGAAAAATTATTACGAAAATACTTAAATTACACTGTAATTACACTTAACATCAAACTGCTAACACAGTGACAGTGGAAATGACACAGAATTACCTAGAATGTGAACATTTACCTCAGATATGTCGAAAAATTAATAAGAAAATAACTACATTACACTGTAATAACGTTTAGCATCAAACTGCTAACACAGTGAAAGTGGAAATGACAGTCATCCCGAACGTCTTCATTTACCTCAGATGTGTTGAAAAATTATTACTAAAATACTTAAATTACACGATAATTACACTTAACATCAAACTGCTTACACAGTGACAGTGGAAATGACACAGAATTACCTACAATGTTAACATTTACCTCAGATATGTTGAAAAATGAATAAGAAAATACCAACATTACACTGTAATAACATTTAGCATCAAACTGCTAACACTGTGACAGTGGTAATGACACAGAGTCATTCAGAACGTCAACATTTACCTCAGATGTGTTGAAAAATTATTATGAAAATACTTAAATTACACTGTAATAACGTTTAGCATCAAACTGCTAACACAGTGACAGTGGAAATGACACAGACTCATCCAGAACGTCAACATTTACCTCAGATGTATTGAAAAATTATTACGAAAATACTTAAATTACACTGTAATTACACTTAACATCACACTGCTAACACAGTGACAGTGGAAATGACACAGAATTACCTACAATGTTAACATTTACCTCAGATATGTTGAAAAATTAATAAGAAAATACCTACATTAAACTGTAATAACATTTAGCATCAAACTGCTAACACAGTGACAGTGGAAATGACATAGAATCATCCAGAACGTCAGCATTTACCTCCGATGCGTTGAAAAATTATTACGAAAATACTTAAATTACACTGTAATTACACTTAACATCAAACTGCTAACACAGTGACAGTGGAAATGACAGAATTACCTACAATGTTAACATTTACCTCAGATATGTTGAAAAATTAATAAGAAAATACCTACATTACACTGTAATAACATTTAGCATCAAACTGCTAACACAGTGACAGTGGAAATGACATAGTCATCCAGAACGTCAACGTTTAACTCAGATGTGTTGAAAAATTATTATGAAAATACTTAAATTATACTGTAATGACACTTAACATCAAACTGCTAACACAGTGACAGTGGAAATGACATAGTCATCAAGAACGTCAACATTTACCTCAGATGTGTTGAAAAATTATTACGAAAATACTTAAATTACACTGTAATGATACTTAACATCAAACTGCTAACACAGTGACAGTGGAAATGACATAGAGTCATCCAAAACGTCAACATTTACCTCAGATGTGTCGAAAAATTATTACGAAAATACTTAAATTACACTGTAATTACACTTAACATCAAACTGCTAACACAGTGACAGTGGAAATGACACAGAATTACCTAGAATGTGAACATTTACCTCAGATATGTCGAAAAATTAATAAGAAAATACCTACATTACACTGTAATAACGTTTAGCATCAAACTGCTAACACAGTGAAAGTGGAAATGACAGTCATCCCGAACGTCTTCATTTACCTCAGATGTGTTGAAAAATTATTACTAAAATACTTAAATTACACGATAATTACACTTAACATCAAACTGCTTACACAGTGACAGTGGAAATGACACAGAATTACCTACAATGTTAACATTTACCTCAGATATGTTGAAAAATGAATAAGAAAATACCAACATTACACTGTAATAACATTTAGCATCAAACTGCTAACACTGTGACAGTGGTAATGACACAGAGTCATTCAGAACGTCAACATTTACCTCAGATGTGTTGAAAAATTATTATGAAAATACTTAAATTACACTGTAATAACGTTTAGCATCAAACTGCTAACACAGTGACAGTGGAAATGACACAGACTCATCCAGAACGTCAACATTTACCTCAGATGTATTGAAAAATTATTACGAAAATACTTAAATTACACTGTAATTACACTTAACATCACACTGCTAACACAGTGACAGTGGAAATGACACAGAATTACCTACAATTTTAACATTTACCTCAGATATGTTGAAAAATTAATAAGAAAATACCTACATTAAACTGTAATAACATTTAGCATCAAACTGCTAACACAGTGACAGTGGAAATGACATAGAATCATCCAGAACGTCAGCATTTACCTCCGATGCGTTGAAAAATTATTACGAAAATACTTAAATTACACTGTAATTACACTTAACATCAAACTGCTAACACAGTGACAGTGGAAATGACAGAATTACCTACAATGTTAACATTTACCTCAGATATGTTGAAAAATTAATAAGAAAATACCTACATTACACTGTAATAACATTTAGCATCAAACTGCTAACACAGTGACAGTGGAAATGACAGAGTCATCGAGAACGTCAACATTTACCTCAGATGTGTTGAAAAATTATTCCGAAAATGCTTAAATTATACTGTAATTACACTTAACATCAAACTGCTAACACAGTGACTTTGGAAATGGCACAGAATTACCAACAATGTAAACATTTCCCTCAGATATGTCGAAAATTAATAAGAAAATACCTACATTACACTGCAATAAGGTTTAGCATCAAACTGCTAACACAGTGACAGTGGAAATGACAGAGTCATCCAGAATGTCAACATTTACCTCAGATGTGTTGAAAAATTATTACTAAAATACTTAAATTACACTGTAATTACACTTAACATCAAACTGCTAACACAGTGACAGTGGAAATGACACAGAATTACCTACAATGTTAACATTTACCTCAGATATGTTGAAAAACTAATAAGAAAATACCAACATTACACTGAAATAACATTTAGCATCAAACTGCAAACACAGTGACAGTGGAAATGGCACAGAATTACCTACAATGTTAACATTTACCTCAGATATGTCGAAAAATTAATAAGAAAATACCTACATTACACTCTAATAACATTTAGCATCAAACTGCAAACACAGTGACAGTGGAAATGACACAGAATTACCTACAATGTTAACATTTACCTCAGATATGTTGAAAAACTAATAAGAAAATACCTACATTACACTGAAATAACATTTAGCATCAAACTGCTAACACAGTGACAGTGGAAATGACAGAGTCATCCAGAATGTCAACATTTACCTCAGATGTGTTGAAAAATTATTACTAAAATACTTAAATTACACTGTAATTACACTTAACATCAAACTGCTAACACAGTGACAGTGGAAATGACACAGAATTACCTACAATGTTAACATTTACCTCAGATATGTTGAAAAACTAATAAGAAAATACCTACATTACACTGTAATAACATTTATCATCAAACTGCTAACGCAGTGACAGTGGAAATGACACAGAATTACCTACAATGTTAACATTTACCTCAGATATGTTGAAAAACTAATAAGAAAATACCTACATTACACTGCAATAACGTTTAGCATCAAACTGCTAACACAGTAACAGTGGAAATGACAGTCATCCCGAACGTCAACATTTACCTCAGATGTGTTGAAAAATTATTACTAAAATACTTAAATTACACTGTAATTACACTTAACATCAAACTGCTAACACAGTGACAGTGGAAATGACACAGAATTACCTACAACGTTAACATTTACCTCAGATATGTTGAAAAACTAATAAGAAAATACCTACATTACACTGTAATAACATTTAGCATCAAACTGCTAACACAGTGACAGTGGAAATGACACAGAGTCATCCCGAACGTCAACATTTACCTCAGACGTGTTGAAAAATTATTATGAAAATACTTAAATTACACTGTAATTACACTTAACATCAAACTGCTAACACAGTGACAGTGGAAATGACAGAGTCATCCCGATCGTCAACATTTACCTCAGATGTATTGAAAAATTATTAAGAAAATACTTAAATTACACTGTAATTACACTTAACATCAAACTGCTAACACAGTGACAATGGACATGAGACAGAATTACCTACAACGTTAACATTTACCTCAGATATGTTGAAAAACTCATAAGAAAATACCTACATTACACTGTAATAACATTTAGCATCAAACTGCTAACACAGTGAAAGTGGAAATGACACAGAGTCATCCCGAACATCAACATTTACCTCAGACGTGTTGAAAAATTATTACGAAAATACTTAAATTACACTGTAATTACACTTTACATCAAACTGCTAACACAGTCACAGTGGAAATGACATAGAGTCATCCAGAACGTCAACATTTACCTCCGATGTATTGAAAAATTATTACGAAAATTCTTAAATTACACTGTAATTACACTTACCATCAAACTGCTAACACAGTGACAGTGGAAATGACACAGAATTACCTACAATGTTAACATTTACATCAGATATGTTGAAAAATTAAGAAGAAAATACCTACATTACACTGTAATAACGTTTAGCATCAAACTGCTAACACAGTGACAGTGGAAATGACACAGACTCATCCAGAACGTCAACATTTACCTCAGATGTGTTGAAAAATTATGACGAAAATACTTAAATTACACTTTAATTACACTTAACATCAAACTGCTAACAGAGTGACAGTGGAAATGACATAGAGTAATCCAGAACGTCAAAATTTACCTCAGATGTGTTGAAAAATTATTACGAAAATACTTAAATAACACTGTAATTACACTTAACATCAAACTGCTAACACAGTGACAGTGGAAATGACATAGTGTCATCCAGAACGTCAACATTCACCTCAGATGTGTTGAAAAATTATTACGAAAATACTTAAATTACACTGTAATTACACTTAACATCAAACTGCTAACACAGTGACAGTGGAAATGACATAGAGTCATCCAGAACGTCAACATTTACCTCAGACGTGTTGAAAAATTATTACGAAAATACTTAAATTACACTGTAACGACATTTAACATCAAACTGCTAACACAGTGACAGTGGAAATGACATAGAGTCATCCAAAACGTCAACATTTCCCTCAGATGTGTTGAAAAATTATTACGAAAATACTTAAATTACACTGTAATTACACTTAACATCAAACTGCTAACACAGTGACAGTGGAAATGACACAGAATTACCTATAATGTTAACATTTACCTCAGATATGTTGAAAAACTAATAAGAAAATAGCTACATTACACTGTAATAACATTTAGCATCAAACTGCTAACACAGTGACAGTGGAAATGACATAGAATCATCCAGAACGTCAGCATTTACCTCAGATGCGTTGAAAAATTATTACGAAAATACTTAAATTACACTGTAATTACACTTAACATCAAACTGCTAACACAGTGACAGTGGAAATGACAGACTCATCCAGAACGTCAACATTTACCTCAGATGTATTGAAAAATTATTACGAAAATACTTAAATTACACTGTTATTACACTTAACATCAAACTGCTTACACAGTGACAGTGGAAATGACACAGAATTACCTACAATGTTAACATTTACCTCAGATATGTTGAAAAATGAATAAGAAAATACCTACATTACACTGTAATAACATTTAGCATCAAACTGCTAACACAGTGACAGTCGAAATGACAGTCATCCCGAGCATCAACATGTACCTCAGATGTGTTGAAAAATTATTATGAAAATACTTAAATTACACTGTAATTACACTTAACATCAAACTGCTAACACAGTGACAGTGGAAATGACAGACTCATCCAGAACGTCAACATTTACCTCAGATGTATTGAAAAATTATGACGAAAATACTTAAATTACACTGTAATTACACTTAACATCAAACTGCTAACACAGTGACTTTGGAAATGGCACAGAATTACCTACAATGTTAACATTTACCTCAGATATGTCGAAAAATTAATAAGAAAATACCTACATTACACTGCAATAACGTTTAGCATCAAACTGCTAACACAGTGACAGTGGAAATCACAGAGTCATCCAGAACGTCAACATTTACCTCAGATGTGTTGAAAAATTATTACGAAAATACTTAAATTACACTTTAATTACACTTAACATCAAACTGCTAACACAGTGACAGTGGAAATGACATAGAGTCATCCCGATCGTCAACATTTACCTCAGATGTGTTGAAAAATTATTACGAAAATAATTAAATAACACTGTAATTACACTTAACATCAAACTGCTAACACAGTGACAGTGGAAATGACATAGTGTCATCCAGAACGTCAACATTCACCTCAGATGTATTGAAAAACTATTAAGAAAATACTTAAATTACACTGTAATTACACTTAACATCAAACTGCTAACACAGTGACAGTGGAAATTACAGAGTCATCCCGATCGTCAACATTTACCTCAGATGTGTTGAAAAATTATTACGAAAATACTGAAATTACACTGTAATTACACTTAACATCAAACTGCTAACACAGTGACAGTGGAAATGACAGTCATTCCGATCTTCAACATTTACCTCAGATGTGTTGAAAAACTATTAAGAAAATACTTAAATTACACTGTAATTACACTTAACATCAAACTGCTAACACAGTGACAGTGGAAATTACAGAGTCATCCCGATCGTCAACATTTACCTCAGATGTGTTGAAAAATTATTACGAAAATACTGAAATTACACTGTAATTACACTTAACATCAAACTGCTAACACAGTGACAGTGGAAATGACAGAATTACCTACAATGTAAACATTTACCTCAGATATGTTGAAAAATTAATAAGAAAATACCTACATTACACTGTAATAACATTTAGCATCAAACTGCAAACACAGTGACAGTGGAAATGACACAGAATTACCTACAATGTTAACATTTACCTCAGATATGTCGAAAAATTAATAAGAAAATACCTACATTACACTGCAATAACGTTTAGCATCAAACTGCTAACACAGTAACAGTGGAAATGACAGTCATCCCGAACGTCAACATTTACCTCAGATGTGTTGAAAAATTATTACTAAAATACTTAAATTACACTGTAATTACACTTAACATCAAACTGCTAACACAGTGACTTTGGAAATGGCACAGAATTACCTACAATGTTAACATTTACCTCAGATATGTCGAAAAATTAATAAGAAAATACCTACATTACACTGCAATAACGTTTAGCATCAAACTGCTAACACAGTAACAGTGGAAATGACAGTCATCCCGAACGTCAACATTTACCTCAGATGTGTTGAAAAATTATTACTAAAATACTTAAATTACACTGTAATTACACTTAACATCAAACTGCTAACACAGTGACAGTGGAAATGACACAGAATTACCTACAATGTTAACATTTACCTCAGATATGTTGAAAAACTAATAAGAAAGTACCTACATTACACTGTAATAACATTTAGCATCAAACTGCTAACACAGTGACAGTGGAAATGACATAGAGTCATCGAGAACGTCAACATTTACCTCAGATGTGTTTGGAAAATTATTCCGAAAATACTTAAATTATACTGTAATTACACTTAACATCAAACTGCTAACACAGTGACTTTGGAAATGGCACAGAATTACCTACAATGTTAACATTTACCTCAGATATGTCGAAAAACTAATAAGAAAGTACCTACATTACACTGTAATAACATTTAGCATCAAACTGCTAACACAGTGACAGTGGAAATGACATAGAGTCATCGAGAACGTCAACATTTACCTCAGATGTGATGAAAAATTATTACTAAAATACTTAAATTACACTGTAATTACACTTAACATCAAACTGCTAACACAGTGACAGTGGAAATGACACAGAATTACCTACAACGTTAACACTTACCTCAGATATGTTGAAAAACTAATAAGAAAATACCTACAGTACACTGTAATAACATTTAGCATCAAACTGCTAACACAGTGACAGTGGAAATGACACAGAGTCATCCCGAACGTCAACATTTACCTCAGACGTGTTGAAAAATTATTATGAAAATACTTAAATTACACTGTAATTACACTTAACATCAAACTGCTAACACAGTGACAGTGGAAATGACAGAGTCATCCCGATCGTCAACATTTACCTCAGATGTATTGAAAAATTATTAAGAAAATACTTAAATTACACTGTAATTACACTTAACATCAAACTGCTAACACAGTGACAGTGGACATGAGACAGAATTACCTACAACGTTAACATTTACCTCAGATATGTTGAAAAACTCATAAGAAAATACCTACATTACACTGTAATAACATTTAGCATCAAACTGCTAACACAGTGACAGTGGAAATGACACAGAGTCATCCCGAACGTCAACATTTACCTCAGACGTGTTGAAAAATTATTACGAAAATACTTAAATTACACTGTAATTACACTTAACATCAAACTGCTAACACAGTAACAGTGGAAATGACATAGAGTCATCCAGAACGTCAACATTTACCTCAGATGTATTGAAAAATTATTACGAAAATTCTTAAATTACACTGTAATTACACTTACCATCAAACTGCTAACACAGTGACAGTGGAAATGACACAGAATTACCTACAATGTTAACATTTACATCAGATATGTTGAAAAATTAAGAAGAAAATACCTACATTACACTGCAATAACGTTTAGCATCAAACTGCTACCACAGTAACAGTGGAAATGACACAGAGTCATCCCGAACGTCAACATTTACCTCAGATGTGATGAAAAATTATTACTAAAATACTTAAATTACACTGTAATTACACTTAACATCAAACTGCTAACACAGTGACAGTGGAAATGACATAGAGTAATCCAGAACGTCAACATTTACTTCAGATGTGTTGAAAAATTATTACGAAAATACTTAAATAACACTGTAATTACACTTAACATCAAACTGCTAACACAGTGACAGTGGAAATGACATAGTGTCATCAAAAACGTCAACATTCACCTCAGATGTATTGAAAAATTATTACGAAAATACTTAAATTACACTGTAATTACACTTAACATCAAACTGCTAACACAGTAACAGTGGAAATGACATAGTGTCATCCAGAACGTCAACATTCACCTCAGATGTATTGAAAAACTATCAAGAAAATACTTAAATTACAATGTAATTACACTTAACATCAAACTGCTAACACAGTGACAGTGGAAATTACAGAGTCATCCCGATCGTCAACATTTACCTCAGATGTGTTGAAAAATTATTACGAAAATACTGAAATTACACTGTAATTACACTTAACATCAAACTGCTAACACAGTGACAGTGGAAATGACAGAATTACCTACAATGTAAACATTTACCTCAGATATGTTGAAAAATTAATAAGAAAATACCTACATTACACTGTAATAACATTTAGCATCAAACTGCAAACACAGTGACAGTGGAAATGACACAGAATTACCTACAATGTTAACATTTACCTCAGATGTTGAAAAATTAATAAGAAAATACCTACATTACACTTTAATAACATTTAGCATCAAACTGCAAACACAGTGACAGTGGAAATGACACAGAATTACCTACAATGTTAACATTTACCTCAGATATGTTGAAAAACTAATAAGAAAGTACCTACATTACACTGTAATAACATTTAGCATCAAACTGCTAACACAGTGACAGTGGAAATGACATAGAGTCATCGAGAACGTCAACATTTACCTCAGATGTGTTTGGAAAATTATTCCGAAAATACTTAAATTATACTGTAATTACACTTAACATCAAACTGCTAACACAGTGACTTTGGAAATGGCACAGAATTACCTACAATGTTAACATTTACCTCAGATATGTCGAAAAATTAATAAGAAAATACCTACATTACACTGCAATAACGTTTAGCATCAAACTGCTACCACAGTAACAGTGGAAATGACACAGAGTCATCCCGAACGTCAACATTTACCTCAGATGTGATGAAAAATTATTACTAAAATACTTAAATTACACTGTAATTACACTTAACATCAAACTGCTAACACAGTGACAGTGGAAATGACACAGAATTACCTACAACGTTAACACTTACCTCAGATATGTTGAAAAACTAATAAGAAAATACCTACATTACACTGTAATAACATTTAGCATCAAACTGCTAACACAGTGACAGTGGAAATGACACAGAGTCATCCCGAACGTCAACATTTACCTCAGACGTGTTGAAAAATTATTATGAAAATACTTAAATTACACTGTAATTACACTTAACATCAAACTGCTAACACAGTGACAGTGGAAATGACAGAGTCATCCCGATCGTCAACATTTACCTCAGATGTATTGAAAAATTATTAAGAAAATACTTAAATTACACTGTAATTACACTTAACATCAAACTGCTAACACAGTGACAGTGGACATGAGACAGAATTACCTACAACGTTAACATTTACCTCAGATATGTTGAAAAACTCATAAGAAAATACCTACATTACACTGTAATAACATTTAGCATCAAACTGCTAACACAGTGACAGTGGAAATGACACAGAGTCATCCCGAACGTCAACATTTACCTCAGACGTGTTGAAAAATTATTACGAAAATACTTAAATTACACTGTAATTACACTTAACATCAAACTGCTAACACAGTAACAGTGGAAATGACATAGAGTCATCCAGAACGTCAACATTTACCTCAGATGTATTGAAAAATTATTACGAAAATTCTTAAATTACACTGTAATTACACTTACCATCAAACTGCTAACACAGTGACAGTGGAAATGACACAGAATTACCTACAATGTTAACATTTACATCAGATATGTTGAAAAATTAAGAAGAAAATACCTACATTACACTGTAATAACGTTTAGCATCAAACTGCTAACACAGTGACAGTGGAAATGACACAGACTCATCCAGAACGTCAACATTTACCTCAGATGTGTTGAAAAATTATGACGAAAATACTTAAATTACACTTTAATTACACTTAACATCAAACTGCTAACAGAGTGACAGTGGAAATGACATAGAGTAATCCAGAACGTCAACATTTACCTCAGATGTGTTGAAAAATTATGACGAAAATACTTAAATAACACTGTAATTACACTTAACATCAAACTGCTAACACAGTGACAGTGGAAATGACATAGAGTCATCCAGAACGTCAACATTTACCTCAGACGTGTTGAAAAATTATTACGAAAATACTTAAATTACACTGTAACGACACTTAACATCAAACTGCTAACACAGTGACAGTGGAAATGACATAGAGTCATCCAAAACGTCAACATTTCCCTCAGATGTGTTGAAAAATTATTACGAAAATACTTAAATTACACTGTAATTACACTTAACATCAAACTGCTAACACAGTGACAGTGGAAATGACACAGAATTACCTATAATGTTAACATTTACCTCAGATATGTTGAAAAACTAATAAGAAAATACCTACATTACACTGTAATAACATTTAGCATCAAACTGCTAACACAGTGACAGTGGAAATGACATAGAATCATCCAGAACGTCAGCATTTACCTCAGATGCGTTGAAAAATTATTACGAAAATACTTAAATTACACTGTAATTACACTTAACATCAAACTGCTAACACAGTGACAGTGGAAATGACAGACTCATCCAGAACGTCAACATTTACCTCAGATGTATTGAAAAATTATTACGAAAATACTTAAATTACACTGTAATTACACTTAACATCAAACTGCTAACACAGTGACAGTGGAAATGACACAGAATTACCTACAATGTTAACATTTACCTCAGATATGTTGAAAAATGAATAAGAAAATACCTACATTACACTGTAATAACATTTAGCATCAAACTGCTAACACAGTGACAGTCGAAATGACAGTCATCCCGAACATCAACATGTACCTCAGATGTGTTGAAAAATTATTATGAAAATACTTAAATTACACTGTAATTACACTTAACATCAAACTGCTAACACAGTGACAGTGGAAATGACAGACTCATCCAGAACGTCAACATTTACCTCAGATGTATTGAAAAATTATTACGAAAATACTTAAATTACACTGTAATTACACTTAACATCAAACTGCTAACACAGTGACAGTGGAAATGACACAGAATTACCTACAATGTTAACATTTACCTCATATGTTGAAAAATTAATAAGAAAATACCAACATTACACTGTAATAACATTTAGCATCAAACTGCTAACACAGTGACAGTGGAAATGACTTAGAGTCATCCAGAACGTCAACATTTACCTCAGATGTGTTGAAAAATTATTACGAAAATACTTAAATTACACTGCAATTACACTTAACATCAAACTGCTAACACAGTGACAGTGGAAATGACACAGAATTACCTACAATGTTAACATTTACCTCAGATATGTTGAAAAATTAATAAGAAAATACCTACATTACACTGTAATAACATTTAGCATCAAACTGCTAACACAGTGACAGTGGAAATGACACAGAATTACCTACAATGTTAACATTTACATCAGATATGTTGAAAAATTAAGAAGAAAATACCTACATTACACTGTAATAACGTTTAGCATCAAACTGCTAACACAGTGACAGTGGAAATGACACAGAGTCATCCAGAACGTCAACATTTACCTCAGATGTGTTGAAAAATTATGACGAAAATACTTAAATTACACTTTAATTACACTTAACATCAAACTGCTAACAGAGTGACAGTGGAAATGACATAGAGTAATCCAGAACGTCCACATTTACCTCAGATGTGTTGAAAAATTATTACGAAAATACTTAAATAACACTGTAATTACACTTAACATCAAACTGCTAACACAGTGACAGTGGAAATGACATAGTGTCATCCAGA
Organism: Neoarius graeffei; assembly: GCF_027579695.1. Taxonomy (NCBI): domain Eukaryota; kingdom Metazoa; phylum Chordata; class Actinopteri; order Siluriformes; family Ariidae; genus Neoarius; species Neoarius graeffei. Next base: position 109,818,889 of record NC_083573.1, on the reverse strand, counting down.
ACGTCAACATTCACCTCAGATGTGTTGAAAAATTATTACGAAAATACTTAAATTACACTGTAATTACACTTAACATCAAACTGCTAACACAGTGACAGTGGAAATGACATAGAGTCATCCAGAACGTCAACATTTACCTCAGACGTGTTGAAAAATTATTACGAAAATACTTAAATTACACTGTAACGACACTTAACATCAAACTGCTAACACAGTGACAGTGGAAATGACATAGAGTCATCCAAAACGTCAACATTTCCCTCAGATGTGTTGAAAAATTATTATGAAAATACTTAAATTACACTGTAATTACACTTAACATCAAACTGCTAACACAGTGACAGTGGAAATGACACAGAATTACCTATAATGTTAACATTTACCTCAGATATGTTGAAAAACTAATAAGAAAATACCTACATTACACTGTAATAACATTTAGCATCAAACTGCTAACACAGTGACAGTGGAAATGACATAGAATCATCCAGAACGTCAGCATTTACCTCAGATGCGTTGAAAAATTATTACGAAAATACTTAAATTACACTGTAATTACACTTAACATCAAACTGCTAACACAGTGACAGTGGAAATGACAGACTCATCCAGAACGTCAACATTTACCTCAGATGTATTGAAAAATTATTACGAAAATACTTAAATTACACTGTAATTACACTTAACATCAAACTGCTAACACAGTGACAGTGGAAATGACACAGAATTACCTACAATGTTAACATTTACCTCAGATATGTTGAAAAATGAATAAGAAAATACCTACATTACACTGTAATAACATTTAGCATCAAACTGCTAACACAGTGACAGTCGAAATGACAGTCATCCCGAACATCAACATGTACCTCAGATGTGTTGAAAAATTATTATGAAAATACTTAAATTACACTGTAATTACACTTAACATCAAACTGCTAACACAGTGACAGTGGAAATGACAGACTCATCCAGAACGTCAACATTTACCTCAGATGTATTGAAAAATTATTACGAAAATTCTTAAATTACACTGTAATTACACTTACCATCAAACTGCTAACACAGTGACAGTGGAAATGACACAGAATTACCTACAATGTTAACATTTACATCAGATATGTTGAAAAATTAAGAAGAAAATACCTACATTACACTGTAATAACGTTTAGCATCAAACTGCTAACACAGTGACAGTGGAAATGACACAGAGTCATCCAGAACGTCAACATTTACCTCAGATGTGTTGAAAAATTATGACGAAAATACTTAAATTACACTTTAATTACACTTAACATCAAACTGCTAACACAGTGACAGTGGAAATGACATAGAGTAATCCAGAACGTCAACATTTACCTCAGATGTGTTGAAAAATTATGACGAAAATACTTAAATAACACTGTAATTACACTTAACATCAAACTGCTAACACAGTGACAGTGGAAATGACATAGAGTCATCCAGAACGTCAACATTTACCTCAGACGTGTTGAAAAATTATTACGAAAATACTTAAATTACACTGTAACGACACTTAACATCAAACTGCTAACACAGTGACAGTGGAAATGACATAGAGTCATCCAAAACGTCAACATTTCCCTCAGATGTGTTGAAAAATTATTACGAAAATACTTAAATTACACTGTAATTACACTTAACATCAAACTGCTAACACAGTGACAGTGGAAATGACACAGAATTACCTATAATGTTAACATTTACCTCAGATATGTTGAAAAACTAATAAGAAAATACCTACATTACACTGTAATAACATTTAGCATCAAACTGCTAACACAGTGACAGTGGAAATGACATAGAATCATCCAGAACGTCAGCATTTACCTCAGATGCGTTGAAAAATTATTACGAAAATACTTAAATTACACTGTAATTACACTTAACATCAAACTGCTAACACAGTGACAGTGGAAATGACAGACTCATCCAGAACGTCAACATTTACCTCTGATGTATTGAAAAATTATTACGAAAATACTTAAATTACACTGTAATTACACTTAACATCAAACTGCTAACACAGTGACAGTGGAAATGACACAGAATTACCTACAATGTTAACATTTACCTCAGATATGTTGAAAAATGAATAAGAAAATACCTACATTACACTGTAATAACATTTAGCATCAAACTGCTAACACAGTGACAGTCGAAATGACAGTCATCCCGAACATCAACATGTACCTCAGATGTGTTGAAAAATTATTATGAAAATACTTAAATTACACTGTAATTACACTTAACATCAAACTGCTAACACAGTGACAGTGGAAATGACAGACTCATCCAGAACGTCAACATTTACCTCAGATGTATTGAAAAATTATTACGAAAATACTTAAATTACACTGTAATTACACTTAACATCAAACTGCTAACACAGTGACAGTGGAAATGACACAGAATTACCTACAATGTTAACATTTACCTCATATGTTGAAAAATTAATAAGAAAATACCAACATTACACTCTAATAACATTTAGCATCAAACTGCTAACACAGTGACAGTGGAAATGACTTAGAGTCATCCAGAACGTCAACATTTACCTCAGATGTGTTGAAAAATTATTACGAAAATACTTAAATTACACTGCAATTACACTTAACATCAAACTGCTAACACAGTGACAGTGGAAATGACACAGAATTACCTACAATGTTAACATTTACCTCAGATATGTTGAAAAATTAATAAGAAAATACCTACATTACACTGTAATAACATTTAGCATCAAACTGCTAACACAGTGACAGTGGAAATGACACAGAATTACCTACAATGTTAACATTTACATCAGATATGTTGAAAAATTAAGAAGAAAATACCTACATTACACTGTAATAACGTTTAGCATCAAACTGCTAACACAGTGACAGTGGAAATGACACAGAGTCATCCAGAACGTCAACATTTACCTCAGATGTGTTGAAAAATTATGACGAAAATACTTAAATTACACTTTAATTACACTTAACATCAAACTGCTAACAGAGTGACAGTGGAAATGACATAGAGTAATCCAGAACGTCCACATTTACCTCAGATGTGTTGAAAAATTATTACGAAAATACTTAAATAACACTGTAATTACACTTAACATCAAACTGCTAACACAGTGACAGTGGAAATGACATAGTGTCATCCAGAACGTCAACATTCACCTCAGATGTGTTGAAAAATTATTACGAAAATACTTAAATTACACTGTAATTACACTTAACATCAAACTGCTAACACAGTGACAGTGGAAATGACATAGAGTCATCCAGAACGTCAACATTTACCTCAGACGTGTTGAAAAATTATTACGAAAATACTTAAATTACACTGTAACGACACTTAACATCAAACTGCTAACACAGTGACAGTGGAAATGACATAGAGTCATCCAAAACGTCAACATTTCCCTCAGATGTGTTGAAAAATTATTATGAAAATACTTAAATTACACTGTAATTACACTTAACATCAAACTGCTAACACAGTGACAGTGGAAATGACACAGAATTACCTATAATGTTAACATTTACCTCAGATATGTTGAAAAACTAATAAGAAAATACCTACATTACACTGTAATAACATTTAGCATCAAACTGCTAACACAGTGACAGTGGAAATGACATAGAATCATCCAGAACGTCAGCATTTACCTCAGATGCGTTGAAAAATTATTACGAAAATACTTAAATTACACTGTAATTACACTTAACATCAAACTGCTAACACAGTGACAGTGGAAATGACAGACTCATCCAGAACGTCAACATTTACCTCAGATGTATTGAAAAATTATTACGAAAATACTTAAATTACACTGTAATTACACTTAACATCAAACTGCTAACACAGTGACAGTGGAAATGACACAGAATTACCTACAATGTTAACATTTACCTCATATGTTGAAAAATTAATAAGAAAATACCAACATTACACTGTAATAACATTTAGCATCAAACTGCTAACACAGTGACAGTGGAAATGACTTAGAGTCATCCAGAACGTCAACATTTACCTCAGATGTGTTGAAAAATTATTACGAAAATACTTAAATTACACTTTAATTACACTTAACATCAAACTGCTAACACAGTGACAGTGGAAATGACACAGAATTACCGACAATGTTAACATTTACCTCAGATATGTTGAAAAATTAATAAGAAAATACCTACATTACACTGTAATAACATTTAGCATCAAAGTGCTAACACAGTGACAGTGGAAATGACATAGAGTCATCCAGAATGTCAACATTTACCTCAGATGTGTTGAAAAATTATTACGAAAATAATTAAATTACACTGTAATTACACTTAACATCAAACTGCTAACACAGTGAGAGTGGAAATGACACAGAATTACCTACAACGTTAACATTTACCTCAGATATGTTGAAAAATTAATAAGAAAATACCTACATTACACTGTAATAACATTTAGCATCAAACTGCTAACACAGTGACAGTGGAAATGACACAGAGTCATCCCGAACGTCAACATTTACCTCAGATATGTTGAAAAATTATTACGAAAATGCTTAAATTACACTGTAATTACACTTAACATCAAACTGCTAACACAGTGACAGTGGACATGACAGAATTATCTACAATGTTAACATTTACCTCAGATCTGTTGAAAAATTAATATGAAAATACCTATATTACACTGTAATAACATTTAGCATCAAACTACTAACACAGTGACCGTGGAAATGACACAGAGTCATCCCGAACGTCAACATTTACCTCAGACGTGTTGAAAAAATATTACGAAAATACTTAAATTACACTGTAATTACACTTAACATCAAACTGCTAACACAGTGACAGTGGAAATGACACAGAATTACCAACAATGTTAACATTCACCTCAGATATGTTGAAAAATTACGAAGAAAATACCTACATTACACTGTAATAAAGTTTAGCATCAAACTGCTCACCCAGTGACAGTGGAAATGACACAGAGTCATCCAGAACGTCAACATTTACCTCAGATGTGTTGAAAAATTATTACGAAAATACTTAAATTACACTGTAATTACACTTAACATCAAACTGCTAACACAGTGACAGTGGAAATGACATGGAGTAATCCAGAACGTCAACATTTACCTCAGATGTGTTGAAAAATTATTACGAAAATACTTAAATTACACTGTAATTACACTTCACATCAAACTGCTAACACAGTGACAGTGGAAATGACATAGTGTCATCCAGAACGTCAACATTCACCTCAGATGTATTGAAAAATTATTACGAAAATACTTAGATTACACTGTAACGACACTTAACATCAAACTGCTAACACAGTGACAGTGGAAATGACACAGAATTACCTACAATGTTAACATTTACCTCAGATATGTTGAAAAATTAATAAGAAAATACCTACATAGAATAGAATAGAATAGAATAGAATAGAATAGAATAGAATAGAATACCTTTATTGTCACTATACACAAGAAAGTTCAGATTTCAGCGCGAGGAGAGATAGCAGTGCCCATCTCGTCAGTAGCTAATGAAGAGGACCTAACAGCCAGTGTTGGGAAGGTTACTTTTAAAATGTAATCCCCTACAAATTACAGCTTCCATGCTCCAAAATGTAATTTGTACCGTAATCCATTAGGTTACTTAAGGTGAGTAACGTAATCTGATTACTTTGGATTACTTGACATTACCATCTTTTTAAAGACTACATGAATGTGTTGAAAACTGCCCAACACATTAGAGGCACTTCACTTCTTTTGAGGAGGCCGAAGAAGGGATGCCTGCACAGAGTGTGCAGCATTCTCAAAGACTCCTCTCATCTGGCAAAGAGACTCTTCTAGATCCTTCCCTCCAAGAGACGCTTCAGGAGCCTATCCACCAAAACCACCAGATACAGAAAGAGCTTTTTCTCCACAGCAGTCACCCTACTGAACTTTGTTTAAAGATGATCTTCCCCTTCCTCCTTCCACACTGGTCACTCCAATTCTGCATTTCACTGCTGCGTATCTGCTCATTCCTCCTAATTCTTTAGAATCTGCATTTACTGTATGCCATTTGTTTGCAGAAGAGAGTATGTTACGGGAGGGGATGGTGGAGGTGGCGGATAATTTTTTCAATGTTTTAGAATTTCCATCAAAATATATATGGCAAACATGTACTGTTTGAAACCTTAGACCCTCAGGAATCTATTTATACCCACCAGTAGTGATATTGTTTTGTGCATTTACAAAATGTGGGGTGTGCAACAAAAGGTTTATTATATGTTTCATTTGTTGAAAGACAATAAAAAAGCCCAATTTTTCCTTAACGACTTCTTTAGTTCCAACACTTGAAAGTGGAAGAGTATTAGATAGACATAAAGTGTTTTTATAAAACAATTATCAAAAATGAAACTTATTTTTCCATTTACTGTCAGTATTCTTTTAATGACTAAACTGAGCTTATTAAATATCCTATTAAACATCCTATTAAACTTGATGTGACAATGACAAAAATGCCCTTTTCCACATTTTTATTTCCAAAACTGCAGTGGTGGTACTTTGTACTGAAATTAGGCAAACAAATGCCATTGAAAAGTATTTACAGCTATGGTTACCAACACTTTCTATCACTATGACTAGAGTTAAAATAAAGTAGCAATAAAAAAAGTAATAAAACATGGATTTTCAATTTCCCTTTCCCTATAAGGACAAAAAAATAGCTTTTATAAAACAATTATCAAAAGTGAAATATTTGAATTACAGTCAGTCGTATTCATCCACCAATAATTTCAAAGGACTAAATGTCCGTCAAACTTTGTGACACTGACAAAAACGCTGTTTGCCACAAACCTCGTCACCAGATGTACATTTTAAACAAATATGACATATATTTTCCTTTTATCTGTTAGCAAAACCGCAATATTTTCAGCTTGCTTTTCAGCAACCTACTTAAATCTGTCTCGCTTAGTCTAGAGTCCAGTAAAGGTGGTTGTAGCGCAGCAAGAGCACCTGTTCAAAGTGCTTGTCTGTCATGCGGTTTCGGTGAGGGCTGAAAACAAGTCCTCCATGGCTAAACAGCCGTTCAACAGGAGCACTTGATGGCAGAGTGGTATTATACTTTAAGAAGAGAGCTCTGATTGTTGGGTATGTTTTTAATGAGGCCAATGTCTTATCTGGATCCTGAAGGTACCGTTGCACTTCTTCCTCTGCTGTAGTGACATGCTTTCTATATGAGATCACAGCTGCCTTTAATCATGTCCAGTTGGCATTCCTTTCAGAACAAATTAACATACTTGGAGTGTACTACATTAACCAACACTGTAATTCCAAATACACACAAGGGAAATAATTCTATATCTAAACTAAAAGTATATTGCTAGCTAATGTTAACCACATACCATAAACCATACCATGTATGTTATTTGCTAATGTTAACCACAAATAGCCTACACAAAGGCTAGAGAATCGTTTTGTCAATCTCTTTAAAGAACATTATCATCATCATCATCATTATCAACAACAAGTAGATTCAACAAGGGCAGACCTGTACTAAATGAGTGCAATATTCCAAAATTACCACTCGTGACATTATAGGCTAGTAGCATATCGGGACAACTTGCTAGTTGAATATGAAAGGACTAAATATGAGAGGACTAAAGCGGCGTCCATCAGAATTTTGGTTCCACAAGGCAACATAATGTTTGAACGTAGCTAAGTCCTGTTATATTACTAAGGCCAAATAAAAAAAATAGTGTGTTTCCGGTAACCCGACCGATCGAGAATTTCTGCGTCGAAATTGCCGACCGTAAAGTTTTTATTACAAATTTCCCACGATATTTTAGTGTAAGCGGCGTTAGTTTGTCATAATTTTTTGTTTCAACGCATTCAAGTTGTGAAAGAAACGATAAAAAGTAAAATGTTTCGCCACTTCTACCAGCCCTCCTGCATAAACATGGAAGCACACTTGTATACTGAAGGAGGAAGGAAAACTGAGCCGAGCTGCCATTTTGAATCCTCATTCAAGGCTGTAATGCAAATTGCTTCCTTTTCAGTATACAAGTGCACTTCCATGGCAGGGAAAAACACTACATTTTGCTGCCTATGTAGTCCCCTATTTATACAAATAGGAGTCATTCAGGATTCAGCCATGTTTTTGCTCGGTGTTTTTGCTCGACCCAAGTTCTACAGTAGGCTAGGCTAGGCCGTCTGCTTTTAATGGAAGTAGCCTAGCCTAGGACGTTATTTTCATGTTATTTCTTGATAAGGTGTTTTCACATTATTACATGAAAATATCATGAAATATCGCTTCCGTAGATCATAACTCGAACTCTCGTGATATTTTTTTTATTCGTTTAAAGATTTAAAACACTTATTTTATTATGATGTGTGGTATAAAGGATTCTGTGCCAAAATACTATTTTGTAAGATGTTTACTTGTGTTAATTTTTTTGAACAAAATAAAAAAAAATTAAGAAAAAAAAAACTTTCCTACCTACCGACCTTATTTAAGTATTTCATGTTACCGGAAACACACTATTTTTTTTTTTTTTGGCCTAATACTCGATAAGACCCACCTAGTTTGGTTTCATAAAAAGCAAGCACATGACAAAAACGGATGATTGTTTGCTAACGCCAGCTAGCAAGATTTGCTTGATGGAGTAGCCTTTATGCTAATGTTAAAATCACGCAAATAGGCTACTATTATGTTCCTGAAGTGGCACACAACCTACATTACCAGATACACACAACTAAAACAATCTAGTTGCAGTAGGCTAATGTTTGATTTTTAAAACTTACTGTTAGATGTTTGCTCAGGTTAGATGTAGAGTCTCTGGATGTGGACAGCAGCTTGGTTGCTGGCAGGCAGAGTTTACACTGCATGGCCAGATTCCGCTCATCTTTGTGTCCTTTAAATATAAAGTGGTACCTTAATTTCCAGGAGAAAAACGCGTTCTTGCCCGTGAGGTGGCTCTGCTCTTGCTCCTCATGGTGGGTTGGTTTGGGCTCCTCTTCCATTGTGTGATTGTGACTGACTGACGCTGCCAACGTTAACTGCTCTTGCTTGCGTTCTATTTCTGTTTGGGTTTTCGGCAGCCGCGGCTATCACTGTTTTTCCAGCGGCGCAGTGATGTCATGCGGTAGCCCTCTATAGCCTAAAATGTGAAAAGGGAAGTACTGCCGTGTTATCCATTTATTTCAACAAAGTAACTGTAATCCGATTACCACTTATTAAAACAGTAACTGTAACGGATTACAGTTACTCATGATTTGTACTCTGATTACGTTACGCCGGTACATGTAATCCGTTACTCCCCAACACTGCTAACAGCAAGTTGAAAACATGTCTGAACAAGTTTGTGCCTGTGTTATTTGTGGCAGTAACACATCAACGTTGCATTTCTTGCTCAAGATAGAAGAGCTGAAGAAGAAATGGTTGGAATTTATCTTTGGAACACCACCAGTGAAGTATAATGCAACGTTAGTACTGTGTTCTGATCATTTCAACCACAGTGACTTTTCAAACTTCGGTGCCTTCAATAGTGGTTTTAATTCGAGGTTGTTTTTAATACCTGGATCTGTACCGTCAAGACGATCGACCACCAGCTCACAAGCTGTAAGTAAAACATGAACTTTTTGTTCGAAGGGTTTTGTTCCAAAATAGAATGTTCATATTCTCCACGTTAGCATGCATGTCATGGTCACAAGCTCGGCAAGGATGAGAGTTTTCCGCTTTTTGGCGGATTTCCGCTTTTTCTGAGTAAAAAACGACCTTTTTATATTATGCCAAATCCGTTGAGAATTTTTTTTTTATTAATTTCGGGGGGTTGGGGTATGTTCCTTCATGCTGTTCAAACTTTATTAACTCCAACGATGTTTACACATTATTTGTAAGTCGCCATCTTTAGTCTCATTTAATCTCATTGAATGTGATGTAAAATTCATGTTATCTACATTGTTATTGGTCAAAACATCAATGTCGAGACCATAATAGCCAATCAAAACAGTTTTTACAGACACCCACATCTGCTTGTTCTGACCCACTGGAGGTAGCGTCACAGTGCTGTTAGCCAATCAGAAGTAACACGTTTACTGATTGCTGTTAGCAAATCAGAGGGAACACGTTTACATGTCATGAATATTAATGAGTAAGAGCTGAAATCCTGTCGTTCTCCCGCCACCCACTCCTCCACCAAACTAGAACAGCCTGAAACAGGAGAACCACAGCATTTTTTTCACCAAAACCGGCTCACAGGGCATTCATTCATACTCGAGAACACCGCACAATTAATGAAAAAACGATGCAATGAGACCTTTAAATAAAATACAGAACTCTGTAGTTTTAATTTAGTTTTTATTGAGTCAGTGTCATGTGCTGTGAAGTAATCTCATCTCATTATCTGTAGCCACTTTATCCTGTTCTACAGGGTCGCAGGCAAGCTGGAGCCTATCCCAGCTGACTACGGGCGAAAGGCGGGGTACACCCTGGACAAGTCGCCAGGTCATCACAGGGCTGACAATCTCCCTTTTCAAATAAATAAAACATGGCATTTTACCTAAATATTTACATTTATTAATATGAAATATATCCATTATTGCTATAAGATTCATCATTTACTCGTGTGTAAATCTGCATCTGGTTTTAGGAGATAAAACATCTAAAATATTCAATGTTTTCAGTGATGAAGGTTTATGATGACGCTTTTCTGATGTATTTAATTAAATAAATGTTAGCTGGGTGGATTATATTCTGTTCTTAGTCCAGTTTAGTCATTTTCAGTTTCAGACTGCCTCCCCCTCCTCTCCCATCCCTGTCCCTTCCCTCCTGCTCTCTGCTTTTTCCCCTCTTTCCACAGCTGATGTCACCCAGCTCCTGCTCTCTCACCGTCCTACCACCTGTGCTCTTGATCACATCCCCTCATCTCCCCTCCAGACTATCACTCCTGACATCCTCCCATTTATCAACTCCTCCTTGTCCTCCGGATAGTTTCCCTCCAGCTTCAAACAAACCCACATCACCCCACTGCTGAAAAACCCGCCCTAGACCCCGCTGTCATCCAGAACTACCACTCGGCTTCTCTTCTCCCTTCCTATCAATGACACTTGAGCGTGCTGTTGTGAACCATCTCTCCCCAGGTGATGAAGAAAACTGAGTGGTTTTCACAGGTGAGATGTGGTTTCATCCATCAACACACTGAGTTCTGATTGGTAACGCCAGTGTTTAGGAAAAACGAGACAATGAGAAGTACATAGTGGGTTGAGAAGTGTGTATAGAAGTTTGCAAAATGAATGCAGTGTAACTGCAAACTGTGCTGAACAATAAGAATGTGTTTATTGTTGTGAAGGAATATTGTGTGGTTCAGAGATTTGAGCAGAATGAATCAGTTATTTGGTGAATTCATTCCGTTACAGTGTGTATCCGAATGAGAGAAACTGGAAAACACCACAACACAGTGTCATATCAGGAAGAGCCACTAGATGGAGCTGTATTATGTGTCACAGGGTTGATGGGGATCAGTTCCATCTCCAGGATCTGTTCTGTTCCCCTCCTGTGGTCACCCAAAGCTATTATGCTTATAACGCAATATTAAATGGGAGTATAATAGTCTACAATGTGAAACAGCGATTTACAGCAAATTATTCATTTCAATGTAATTTTAAACCATCAGTGTCTCAAAGATGCTTCGAGAAAATAACATGTTGATCAATAATCAGTATATCGATGTGTATTGACACACACACAGTACAGATACACAATGAAGTGTCTTCACACAAATATTTCTAACATTTCAATACAGAATTGATAATCATCTGCATTTTTATATAACACCTAAAGCTATTATGCTTATAACGGAATATTAAATGGGAGTATAATAGTCTACAATGTGAAACAGCGATTTACAGCAAATTATTCATTTCAATGTAATTTTAAACCATCAGTGTCTCAAAGATGCTTCGAGAAAATAACATGTTGATCAATAATCAGTATATCGATGTGTATTGACACACACACAGTACATATACACAATGAAGTGTCTTCACACAAATATTTCTAACATTTCAATACAGAATTGATAATCATCTGCATTTTTATAAACACAGCATTTAAAAATTGATTAAAACATTAGTTATGTACAGAGTCAACCAAATTAAACCTCTCATCTGAAATTTAACAACTCCAGGAGGAAAATAATTTACTTTACGCAGTTATAAACAGTGTGTAACTTTGTGCAATGATCAAATTACTGCAGTGAACTGATACTATAAGATATTTATGATGTGTTTTAAACATAAATGTGACCTTCTGCTGCATGTAAATGGAAAAACAGAAGCATACTGTACATACAAAACTATTAAATGATGTTCGATGTGCATTAACAGTTTCTGTTTTGCTGTAAAAGATATGAATAAGAAAATATTTATGATTGTTGAGTTCATTAAAGTTTATTTATCTCAGCTGGCGTATTTTTACAAACAACTAGAGAAGTGGAAGTGCTGACATGTTGTACACATCTGATTATCACTAAATGATGATGATTTTCAAATCACTTTGTACTGTAAGGGTTTATCCTCATCATCCTCTGTGTGTGAGACTCAGATCAGATCAGGATGAAAATCTAAATCTGGAAAGAAGGAGAAAAGGGCAGAACAATCAGATTTGAACATGTTTTTATCAGAATCAGTCATCAGGTTCATGACAAGAAAAATATGTCGCAGAACACACAAAGCACAGATTCAAGTTTACAAAATACAAAACCATAAATGATCTCAAAGTGTGTGTAAATGAAAGGGGAGGGGATCCATTCTTTCTCAGTGAAACACTGTTGCCTGATACAGCCATCAGGGGCAGGCTCTCTTCCACTCTTTTCAGAGAGAGAACACCAACCACACAACAGTGTTTTTATTTATTACTGTACCAACCCATTCAGATACAGAATCTCCTCTGGAGTGGATAAAGAGACATCAAACCACCAAATCACTCTTACTGTGTGTGTGTGTGTGTGTGTGTGTGTGTGTGTGTGTGTGTGTGTGTGTGTGTGAGAGAGAGAGAGAGAGTGTACTGGGTGTGTGTGTGTGTGTGTGTGTGTGTGTGTGTGTGTGTGTGTGTGTGTGTGTAGAGACAGTCAGTAACTCACTGTAGTTTCTCCAGTGTACAGTGTGGATCCTTCAGTAGATCAGAGAGCAGCTTCACTCCTGATTCTCCTGGTTTATTGCAGTTCAGATCCAGTTCTCTCAGGTGTGATGAGGGATTTGACCTCAGAGCTGAAACCAGAGCAGCACAACCTTCACCTGTAATCCTGCAGCCAGACAACCTGTAGAGAGAAACATCTCACAGTCACAGCATAAATCACTCAGCTTTACTACACAACACACACAATCTTTATACACAGTACACTTACTCTGTGTGTGTGTGTGTGTGTGTGTGTGTGTGTGTGTGTGTGTGTGTGTGTGTGTGTGTACCTCAGTGTCTCCAGTGTACAGTGTGGATTCTCCAGTCCAGCAGAGAGCAGCTTCACTCCTGAATCCTGCAGGTTATTGTAACTCAGGTTCAGTTCTCTCAGTCTGGAGGAGTTTGAGCTGAGAACTGAGGACAGAACTCTACAGCTTTCCTCTGTCAGTTTACACCCCCACAGACTGGAAGAGAAATGATGAAATCTGTGAATATCTGATGGATAAATGCAGTGTGTTCCATCAGTCGTGAAATAAAGTGTCTCCCTGAACACAAGGTTCTGATGTCAGAATAAAAATATAAAATAAAGAGACTGTGTGTTTGTACTTGGACAGATCCACGTGTCTCAGCTCATATGAGATGATGGATTTAACTAGAAGAAAGGGAAAGGGACAGATAGAGGTGGAGACACAAGATCTCTCTCTCACACACACACGCAGTACAAAGACACCAATGATAACACTGAAGGAGCTGCAAAGATCCACAGTGGAGATGGGAGTATCTGTTCATAGGACCACTTTAAGCTGTGCACTCCAGAGAGTGGGCGGGGCTTTAGGGAAGAGCAGCCAGAAAAAAGCCATTGCTGAAGAAAACACGTTTGGAGTTTGCCCAACAGCATGTGGCAGACTCCCCAAACACATGGAAGATTCTCTGGTCAAATGAGACTAAAACAGAACTTTGTGGCCATCATGGGAAATGCCATGTGTGACGCAAACCCATCACCCTGAGAACATCATTCCGACAGTGAAGCATGGTGGTGGCAGCATCATGCTGTGGGGATGATTTTCATCCGCAAGGACAGGAAAGCTAGTCAGGACTGAAGGAAAGATCTCTGTTCGAGTCGTCCAGAGGTTTGAGACTGGGACGAAGGTTCACGTTCCAGCAGGACAATGACCCTAAACATACTGCTAAAGCTACACTGGAGTGATTTAAAGGGAAACATTTAAATGTCTTGGAATGGTCTAATCAAAGCCCAGACCTCAATCCAATTGAGAATCTGTGGCACAATTGGGGATCTGTTTTAATGGGCCCCGACTCGGTACAAGTATGAATAGGTGGGCCTCGAAGCAGAAAAGGTTGAGAACCCCTGTGCTAAGCTAATCGAGACATTCCCGAAGAGACTTGCAGCTGGAATTGCAGCAAAAGGTGGCTCTACAAGGTACTGACTTTGGGGGTTGAATACCTATGCCCACTCCAGACTTCTGTTTTTTTTTTTTTGGGGGGGGGGGGGGGGGGTGTCATCGTATTAATTGTTTGTGTCACAATAAAACAGCAATTTTCAGCTTTAAAGTGGTCGGCATGTTGTGTACATCAAATGGTGCTAACCCTCCAAACATCCATTTTAATTCCAGCTCGTAATGCGACAAAACAGGACAAACTCCAAGGGGGTGAATACTTTTGCAAGACACTGTCCATGAGGGTGTTCTCTGATTGGTCAGGAGTTTGTCAGGGTGGGGTTTGATGGACACTTCTTATTGAGGTTGTTTTACTGCTGGAGGTCAAGATTTTGGGAAAAATATGATGTAATTATTTGAACTGAACACAAAGTTGTGTGTTGAGTTTCAAACAGACAGTAAAACAGTTGGTGTGTATCATTCTCTGCTCACCCCCCCCCCCCCCCCCCCCCCGATTTCTGGGGGTTTGGAGTGGACCTGAGTACAGGTGGTGTGTTCACGTGTGTGAATGAATACTTTTGCAAGACACTACAAAAATCAGTTCAATGTGAAATTAACCAAACCAAATGACAGAGAGAGAGAGAGAGAGAGAGAGAGAGAGAGAGAGAGAGAGAGAGAGAGAGTACTGTGTGTGTGTGATAGAGAGAGAGTACTGTGTGTGTGTGATAGAGAGAGAGAGAGAGAGAGTAATGTGTGTGTGTGTGTGTGTGTGAGTGAGAGAGAGAGAGAGAGAACTGTGTGCGCGTGTGTGTGTGTGTGT
Organism: Neoarius graeffei; assembly: GCF_027579695.1. NCBI lineage: Eukaryota > Metazoa > Chordata > Actinopteri > Siluriformes > Ariidae > Neoarius > Neoarius graeffei. Next base: position 109,803,491 of record NC_083573.1, on the reverse strand, counting down.
GTGTGTGTGTGTGTGTAGAGACAGTCAGTAACTCACTGTAGTGTCTCCAGTGTACAGTGTGGATCCTTCAGTAGATCAGAGAGCAGCTTCTCTCCTGATTTTCCTGGATTATTGCGGTTCAGATGCAGTTCTCTCAGGTGTGATGAGGGATTTGACCTCAGAGCTGAAACCAGAGCAGCACAACCTTCACCTGTAATACTGCATTTACACAACCTGTAGAGAGAAACATCTCACAGTTACAGCACAAATCACTCAGCTTTACTACACAACACACAATCTTTATACACAGTACACTTACTCTGTGTGTGTGTGTGTGTGTGTGTGTGTGTGTGTGTGTGTGTGTGTGTGTGTGTGTGTGTGTACCTCAGTGTCTCCAGTGTACAGTGTGGATTCTCCAGTCCAGCAGAGAGCAGCTTCACTCCTGAATCCTGCAGGTTATTGTCTCTCAGGTTCAGTTCTCTCAGTCTGGAGGAGTTTGAGCTGAGAACTGAGGACAGAACTCTACAGCTTTCCTCTGTCAGATTACACCCACACAGACTGGAAGAGAAATGATGAAATATCAGAACACTGATCTCAAACACACGAACACAGCCATAATCCAGCTAAACTTTAGCATGGAACAGAAATGCGAGTGTGTTTCTCTCACACACAGAAATCAGAGGACAGGACGCCACATCAGCACATTTACAGGAGCAGCGACGTCTTTCTGCACTCCACAATCTCTCAGCTACAATTTATTATCACACCATTAGCTCATGGACAGAACACACACGTGTGAGAGCGAGCAGCCGACAAACACTCCACTCTGATCTGTGTTCAAGTTTCTACAAACTAAACACACACACTACTCTCTCACACACACACACACACACACACACTACTCTCTCTCTCTCACACACACACACACACACACACACACACACACACACTACTCTCTCTCTCACACACACTCTCTCTCACACACACACTACTCTCTCTCTCACACACACACTACTCTCTCTCTCACACACACACACACAACTCTCTCTCTCTCACACACACACTACTCTCTCTCTTTCTCACACACACACACACACACACACACACACACACACACACACACACACACACACACACTACTCTCTCACACACACACACACACACTACTCTCTCTCTCACACACACACACTACTCTCTCTCACACACACACACTACTCTCTCTCTCACACACACACTACTCTCTCTCACACACTACTCTCTCTCACACACTACTCTCTCTCTCACACACACACTACACTCTCTCACACACACACACTACTCTTTCTCTCACACACACTACTCTCTCTCTCACACACACTACTCTCTTTCTCTCACACACACACACTACTCTCTCTCTCACACACACACTACTCTCTCTCTCACACACACACTACTCTCTCTCTCACACACACACTACTCTCTCTCTCACACACACTACTCTCTCTCTCACACACACTACTCTCTCACACACACTACTCTCTCACACACACTACTCTCACACACACACACTACTCTCTCTCACACACACTACTCTCTCTCTCACACACACACACTACTCTCTCTCTCACACACACACTACACTCTCTCTCACACACACACTACACTCTCTCACACACACACACTACACTCTCTCACACACACACTACACTCTCTCACACACACACTACACTCTCTCACACACACACACTACTCTCTTTCTCTCACACACACTACTCTCTTTCTCTCACACACACTACTCTCTCACACACACAACTCTCTCTCTCACACACACTACTCTCTCTCACACACACACACTACTCTCTCTCTCTCTCACACACACACACTACTCTCACACACACACACACTACTCTCTCTCACACACACACACACACACACACACACACACTACTCTCTCTCTCACACACACACACTACTCTCTCTCTCACACACACACACTACTCTCTCTCTCACACACACACACACACACACACACTACTCTCTCTCTCACACACACACACACACAACTCTCTCTCACACACACACACACACACACACACACACACACACACACACACACACACTACTCTCTCTCTCTCACACACACAGAACTCTCTCTCTCTCACACACACAGTACTCTGTCATTTGGTTTGGTTCATTTCACATTGAACTGATTTTTGCACAGTGTCTTGCAAAAGTATTCATTCACACACGTGAACACACCACCTGTACTCAGGTCCACTCCAAACCCCCAGAAATCAGAGGTGTGTGTGTGAGCAGAGAATGATACACACCAACTGTTTTACTGTCTGTTTGAAACTCAACATACAACTTTGTGTTCAGTTCAAATAATTACATCATATTTTTCCCAAAATCTTGACCTCCAGCAGTAAAACAACCCCAATAAGAAGTGTCCATCAAACCCCACCCTCACAAACTCCTGACCAATCAGAGAACTCCCTCATGGACAGTGTCTTGCAAAAGTATTCATCCCCCTTGGTGTTTGTCCTGTTTTGTTGCATTAAAAGCTGGAATTAAAGTGGAGTTTTGGAGGGTTAGCACCATTTGATTTACACAACATGCCGACCACTTTAAAGGTACATTTTTTTTTATTTGACACAAACAATAATTCAGATGAAAAAACAGAAATCTGGAGTGTGCATAAGTATTCACTCCCTTTCATATGAAACCCCTAAATAAAAGCTGGTCCAACCAATTCACTTCATAAGTCACATAATTAGTTGATTAAGATCCAGCTGTGTGCAATCAAAGTTACATGATATCTCTATCAAGCAACCTGTTCTGGAAGGACCCTGACTCTGCAACACGACTAAGCAAGCAACTTGAAAACTAAGAAGCCTCCAAACAGGTCAGAGACAAAGTTGTGGAGAAGTATAGATCAGGGTTGTTTGATAAAAAATATCCGCAACTTTGAATATCCCAGAGAGCTTCATTAAATCCATCCATCCATCCATTATCTGTAGCCGCTTATCCTGTCCTACAGGGTTGCAGGCGAGCTGGAGCCTATCCCAGCTGACTATGGGTGAGAGGTGGGGTTCACCCTGGACAAGTCGTGACCTACGGTCAATTTAGAGCCACCAATTATCCTAACCTGCATGTCTTTGGACTGTGGGGGAAACCGGAGCACCCGGAGTAAACCCACGCGGACACGGGGAGAACATGCAAACTCCATACAGAAAGGCCCTTGCCGGCCCCATTAAATCCATTATAGGAAAATGGAAAGAATATGGCACCACTACAAACCTGACAAGGGAAGGCCCCGCCCACCAAAATTCACAGACCGGTCAAGGAGGACATTAATCAGAGATGCGATAAAGACACCAATGATAACACTGAAGGAGCTGCAAAGATCCACAGTGGAGATGGGAGTATGTGTCCATTGGACCACTTTAAGCCGTACACTCCACAGAGTGGGCGGGGCTTTATGGAAGAGTGGCCAGAAAAAAAGCCATTGCTGAAGAAAACCCATTTGGAGTTTGCCCAACAGACTCCCCAAACACATGGAAGATTCTCCGGTCAAATGAGACTAAAACTGATCTTTTTGGCCATCATGGGAAATGTCATGTGTGGTGCAAACCCAACATCCTGAGAACACCATTCCTACAATAAAGCATGGTGGTGGCAGCATCATGCTGTGGGGATGTTTTTCATCTGCAGGGACAGGAAAGCTGGTCAGGACTGAAGGAAAGATGGATGGCACTAAATACAGGGCAATTCTGGAGGAAAACCTGTTCGAGTCGGCCAGAGGTTTGAGACTGGGACGAAGGTTCACATTCCAGCAGGACAATGACCCTAAACATACTGCTAATGCTACACTGGATTTGATTAAAGGGAAACATTTAAATGTCTTGGAATGGCCTAATCAAAGCCCAGACTTCAATCCAACTGAGAATCTGTGGCATAACTTGAAGATTGCTGTACACCAACACAACCCATCTAACCTGAAGGAGTTGGAGCAGTTTTGCCTTGAGGAATGGGCAAAAATCCCAGTGGCTAGATGTGCTAAGCCAGTGTTTCTCAATCACTGGGCTGCAGCCCATTAGTGGACCGTGAAACGCCAGCTAGTGGGCTGTGAATTTTTTTCCTCAAGTTTAAAGCCAACTACTAAATAGTTCAGGATGTCGTCGTGTCCCAAATTCAGTAGCTGGTTTGCCGTGCACTTTTCAAGTAGAATAAATACATTTGTGGGTAAATTAAGAAGCCTTTATTTTTGTCACATTACTACTCTACATTTAACTCGCATACACAGAGAGAGAGAGAGAGAGAGAGAGAGAGAGAGAGAGAGAGAGAGAACAGAATAAATAAATATGTTTGTGGGTAAATTATATGGATCTGTGATGCCTGCTGGAAGAGAAGAGCAGGGAGGTTTGAGAATCGAGCGGCTGTCATTTGTTTACACTCGATATTAAAACTTGTAGCGTCTTCGCAACCATCGCAAAGACACGGACAAAAAGCCCAGAAATTTCTCCTTATTTGGGCAAAAACAATACAGGATTTATCTTGTAGTGTCCTGATGCCCAGATCTTTAACCCAGCCACAAATAAAAAGTTGTTCTCCTCCATCCTCTTCCAGGTTTTCATTTGTGTGTCTGTGTAGAACGATGTCTGCAGCACCAGGGAGTCTGGAATGTCGGGGAACTCAACGGATGGATAATTTTCCAACTCATAATGAATGAATGAACGAATGACTTTATATAAAGACGATAAATTGATCAGCAGAGCTGGTGGGGTCGTGCACAGATACAAACCATTACAAATAGAAAAGATTAAAAATATACACAATCTTTAAAAAAATCCTTAAAATCTGTTGATTCTCTGTTGATTATCTTCACATTAAGTTCATTAATATTATGCTTAACTATTGTCTTTGTATTTAGTTACGGCTACAAGAGGATCAAAATTTATTCTCCTAATGTCAAATTTAGCGAGTAAACTTTTGTTTCACAAGAAAATTCCTTCTTTGTTCGTGTGTAAGGATCGAATCCCACTGAGTGGTTCAGGGTTCCCACAGTTTTTCAGGCTTCTTTTTTAATGACTTTTACGGACCAATTTTCATTTTTTTTTAAGGACCCAGTGACCAAAACTGAATATCACTGGTGTGAAATTGCCTATTGTAACAATCACTTGCTTGTTTTCCCACACTTTGTCTGCTTGTTTTCTTTATGACTCTTAAAAGGACTTTTCTTGACCAAATCTTGCAACAAGTGCAGCAATTCCTGATATGTCTGATATTTAAAACGATTTTAAGAAAACCTCAACGGTGGGTGAGGAAATGGTTAGTGGCTAAAAACAAAAAATATAAAGAACATTCCATTTAGAGTAAAATTTTTTTCACAAGATTTTCATTTTGTTCAGGAACAATTGAAACTAAAAGTATTAAATTGACACAGGGTGGCCCAGAACCCCCCCTTGCTATGTTTTGTTAATCCATGTTTCCATTAATACGCATCAATGGTGGGCGACCGAGCTGATACGAAGTAGTCACGTGACCCTGTTCGGGACTGATCCCGAACAGCGCCACGTGGTTCCGGGCTATTCTCAAAAGCAGACACCAGGGGTCGCCACTATACACTTTGTTCAGGCCCTGACCACTAGTGCAGTTCGCCTGTGAAACAGGGTCGTTTGCGCGAATTGGGGCAGCAGGAACAGCGTTTTCAGAAATTAAAAATGTGTTATTAGAAGGCAGACGAAAAAAACCCCTGATTTTTAAGGACTTTTATTGACTTTAACATATTTTCATCAATTTTATGGATAATTAAGTACTTAATTTTACAAATTCATTTTTTTAGGACTTTTATGGACTTTAAGGACCTGTACGAACACTGTGGTTTCTATATCCAATTCTTGGGTTGAATAAATTGCTTTTTTGCTGAACACAAACATGGCAATAAGTTCCTGTGTTAATGGACCAGACTCCACTTTTGGATCATTAATCCCTTTTGGCTGAGAATGAACTGCATGCATGGTTTGGCTTCTGCAGGGTTTCCCGCAGCGCTTTATAGTTAGGGCGGCCGCCTTGACAACAACTGCCCCCCGCCTTGACTACGTCCCCCCGGAAAAAAAAAAATCTGCCGCATCCACGCATGCATAGACAATTAAAATACGGCCGCATCGCAATGAGGCCGAATAGCGGCATCTGCTGGTTAAATATGTTACTGCGCCATCTATCACCTGTATGTGAAGTTGTATCACACTAGAATACTTGCACATGTTGTGTGATTGCATGTTGTTATCGTGTTAGTGTGCTTGCTCAAGCAAAGGTAAAGCACACGATTGTTCTTAAGTTTACTTATTCTGCCTTATTCCGACATGTTTGTTGGATCCACTACTCCTCCTAGGGCGTTCAAGATAGAGACACCGTTCCAACTCTGAGACGTCTGGCCCGAAGTGGTGTAGTGTGCTTGTATACAGCTTTTGGATCAACGTGCCCGTTCTCTTGTTCTTGTCGTTTTTCTTTTGGTTTTTCCCATAGAGAATGAATAGGGCTCATGAATCGAATCGTCCTACTCAGACACGCTCCATCGCAGATGCACCAAACCTCATGTGATACTTCAGGCCAACTCCCCCGACACATACATGCAATCGGTTCTGACCCGCACTCATATTTTTCCTTTCTTTTTGCTCATCCCTTTTTCCTCCATAGGCTTGCATTGATTTTTGGCCCCATTCAAATGAATAGAGTTTTGCTCAGTAACACTTCACCACACATCCACCAAACTTCATATGGCACCTCAGGCCAAATCACCATCACACACATAATATCGGTTCTGACCCGCACTCGCCTTTGTCTCGCCTTTCATCCGTCCAGTTTTTCTCCATTTTGCCACTAATCAATGGAAGCTTGACTGAGTCATTCCTCCCTTCCCCCATAGGTGATGATGCATTTGGCAAGGATCTGCTCATTTGAGACTTTGACAGCAAATCAGCTTCAACTCAATGGCCACTTTATTAGGAATACTTACATGCACACGATAGCAATTAGCATATAAGCATTCAAGTGTCACTATGCTAGCTGTTAGCATATTACCCATTACGATATCATGCCTGCTGTTAGCTTGCGAGTTGTTAGCATGTTCACCATTAGCATGTTATCATGAGAGCTGTTAACATGTTAGGATTAGCATGGTAGCATGCAGAGTTCGCATGTTTGCTGTTAGCGAGTTCGCCTGAGCATGTTAGCATGCTAACTGTTAAAATGTTAGCTGTTAGCATGTCACCCTCAGCATGTTAGCATTCTAAAAGTTAACATACTAGCCATTAGCATGTTAGCCTGTTAGCATGATAACTGTCAACATAGCCTTAAAGTGTTAGAATTTTAACAAATAGCATGTTAATCATTGGCATGTTAGAATGCTAGCTGGTAGCATGTTATCTATTAGCATGTTGGCATGCTAACTGTTAGCATGCTAGCTGTTAGCATGTTGGCATTAGCATGTTGGCATGCTAGCTTTTAGCTGTTCTGCTGCAGCTCAGCAAGCACACTTTGCATTTTCTCTGCGGAAATGCAGTCTAGTTATTGTTTATTTTGTTATTGCACTTTGATTGTATGTTATCTTGTTATTGTGTTATTGCACTTTAACTGTTTATTTATAAAAAAAAAAAAAAAAAAAAAAAAAAAGAGTTCAGTAAATAAAAGAAGGCTGTTGCCCTTAAAGGAATACTCCAGAGTGAAATGCTTTTTAGGTCTATTTTCGCATTATTGGGAGTGCATACGTTGAGTTGCTACCACAATCACATCAATTGGTTGTGTTTTGAGAAAATCCGTTTTTTTTGTGATTTCAACCGGAAAGCGCTAACACGGCAGTGGCCGGGGCATGTCTTTTTGCCAATACAAAACGCTAGTTTTAAAATCATTGCAAAGCTCAAAACAACAAAACAGTTCTGTGGAAGTGAGTAGAGGGTTCCTACAAACAAAACGAAGTGTCCCTGGCTCTGTAAGTGCACTGACAGTGTGTGTAGAAGAGTAAATAAAAAGCCAGTGACCTTACCTGAAGTTGGTCTTCCTCAGATGCCATCTTCAGTGGACAGTCCGTAAAAGTCGAGTGCCGAGTGCAGAGCCCATCCCGCTAATGCATTTCCATCCCGCTGCACTCGGCACTCGACTTTTACGGACTGTCCACTGAAGATGGCGTCTGAGGAAGACCGACTTCAGGTAAGGTCACTGGCTTTGAATTTACTCTTCTACACACACTGTCAGTGCACTTACAGAGCCAGGGACACTTCGTTTTGTTTGTAGGAACCCTCTACTCACTTCCACAGAACTGTCATGTTGTTTTGAGCTTTGCAATGGTTTTAAAACTAGCGTTTTGTATCGGCAAAAAGACATGCCCCGGCCACTGCCGTGTTAGCATTTTCCGGTTGAAATCACAAAAAACGGATTTTCTCGAAACACAACCAATTGATGTGATTGTGGTAGCAACTCAACGTATGCACTCCCAATAATGCGAAAATAGACCTAGAAAGCATTTCACTCTGGAGTATTCCTTTAAACAAGTTGTTGGCCCTGTGATCCAGATTTCTCGCCAACGTCGCCCAAACAGGACACCGCCCGCCCAACCCCCCCCCCGGCTCGACTGTCGCCGCCGCCACTGCCCCCCAGGCGACGCCCCCTCCCCCTTGGTCCCACCTTGACGACCTGATTTTCTGCGGGAAACCCTGCTCTGTCACATCCATACAGTTTTAAATACAACACCTACAATTAAAAACAGTTTTTATCTGATTTATTTAATTCCTGGGCTCCCATCTGTAACAGGGAGTGATGTCGCATCCCATTAACAACACTTTACAGGAGATTATTAGATTCTAATAGAATAGATGAGCCAAAATAATTGGGGATCTGTTTTAATGAGCCCCGACTCGGTACAAGTATGAATAGGTGGGCCTCGAAGCAGAAAAGGTTGAGAACCCCTGTGCTAAGCTAATCAAGACATTCCCGAAGAGACTTGCAGCTGGAATTGCAGCAAAAGGTGGCTCGACAAGGTACTGACTTTGGGGGTTGAATACCTATGCCCACTCCAGACTTCTGGTTGTTTTTTTTTGTTTTTTTTTTTTGGGGGGGGGGGGGGGGGGGGGGTCATTGTATTAATTGTTTATGTCACAATAAAACAACCATTTTCAGCTTTAAAGTGGTCGGCATGTTGTGTAAATCAAATGGTGCTAACCCTCCAAAACTCCATTTTAATTCCAGCTTGTGATGCAACAAAACAGGACAAACTCTAAGGGGGATGAATACTTTTGCAAGACACTGTCCATGAGGGAGTTCTCTGATTGGTCAGGAGTTTGTCAGGGTGGGGTTTGATGGACACTTCTTTTTGGGGTTGTTTTACTGCTGGAGGTCAAGATTTTGGGAAAAATATGATGTAATTATTTGAACTAAACACAAAGTTGTGTGTTGAGTTTCAAACAGACAGTAAAACAGTTGGTGTGTATCATTCTCTGCTCACACACACACACACCTCTGATTTCTGGGGGTTTGGAGTGGACCTGAGTACAGGTGGTGTGTTCACGTGTGTGAATGAATACTTTTGCAAGACACTGTGCAAAAATCAGTTCAATGTGAAATTAACCAAACCAAATGACAGACAGAGAGAGAGAGAGAGAGACTGTGTGTGTGTACCTCAGTATCTCCAGTGTACAGTGTGGATTCTCCAGTCCAGCAGAGAGCAGCTTCACTCCTGAATCCTGCAGGTTACTGTAACTCAGGTTCAGTTCTCTCAGTCTGGAGGAGTTTGAGCTGAGAACTGAGGACAGAACTCTACAGCTTTCCTCTGTCAGATCACACCCCCACAGACTGGAAGAGAAATGATGAAATCTGTGAATATCTGATGGATAAATGCAGTGTGTTCCATCAGTAGTGAAATAAAGCGTCTCCCTGAACACAAGGTTCTGATGTCAGAATAAAAATATAAAATAAAGAGACTGTGTGTTTGTACTTGGACAGATCCACGTGTCTCAGCTCATATGAGACAATGGATTTAACTACAAGAAAGGGAAAGGGACGGATAGAGGTGGACACACAAGATCGAAACAGCTAGAATTACAATTCACAAGTTTAATTTTTATTGACTGATGAGATGGAATTAACGTAGAAAGTAAATCTGATTCTCATGGACACATTTCAGTTTCTTATAGAATAAAACATTACACTTTAAACAACACACATCAGTTTAGTTCAGTGTTTCTCAAACTTTTTCAAACCAAGGACCACTTTATTAATAAAAAAATCTCGCGGACCACCGAACCCCCTAATTATCCCAAACAAAAAACAATGAGATGACTTCAACAGTATATTACAAATTACACACTAATGAAATGAGAGTTTTGCAAATAGTATCATCTCACTCATTGTTGTCCTTATCTTAATGGGAAGAATGGTGCTGCTTATTCTGATCCATCAGTGAAGCAATGTCTGGCTCCAAACTGGACAGTTTTAATCTTATATTGGGGGCCACATTGATCCGGTTGCGCTGCTTTGTTTTCAGTCCAACCAGAGTGGAAAATCCAACTTCCCAGTTGTATGTGGTTGAAAATGGCATTAACAGTTTCAGAGCAGAGTCAGCCAGCTCAGGAGATTCAGGTTGGATGTGGACCCAAAAGCCTGTCAAGCATTTCTCTTTAAATGTCATCTTCAGCGTCCCATCTGATGCGATGTCCACAAGACCATCAATCTCTCTTGGTGATAGCTTGGAACTGACGTGCTCATTGTGTTTTCTGTCTCCAAATGGATTTCTGATCCACTCAAAGCCCACATCTAATTCTGGGAAAGATCTCCACAATTCAGAGGTGGACAAAGAACCCAAGTTCATTACTCAAGTCAAAGTACAGATCCCACTGGTCAAATGTTACTCCAATGCAAGTGAAAGTTGTACAGTCAAATTTTTACTTCAGTTAAAGAACTGAAGTACTTGATTTTAAAAATACTTAAATATTTAAAATGCATTTTCTGTCAACATATTGTTGTATTATTGCGCATACAAAACCTAATGCCTCTGAAACAACCGACTGGATTTACTGACCAACTTGTAGAACCTGTAGAATAAACACCTGGTAGAATGTTACAAAATGAAACACAACTGAACTGAAAAAGAGCCATCGTCATTTATTTATTAATCGTAACGCTCCTCCCCACCCCACAAAGCAGCATGGTCGTGTTCTGACCCAGCTCTGGCAGCGTGTGCACACATATATGTATACATTAATCAGGAAGACAGTGGAATAGCTGTAACTGCAGCTTCCTCAGAAAATAAAAATGACAATCCAACCTGATTAAAACCCAGATCCACACCTCGAGCTTAATAACTGCCCAACAGCAACACTGCTTTCAGCAAGACAAAAAAGTGCAACACCATCATCTGACATCAAAACAAAAAATTCCAACAATTTGTTGTGACTGACGAGTAAAACACTGTCCATCTCACATGTCGTGTGTGTGTGTGTGTGTGTGTGTGTGTGTGTGTGTGTGTGTGTGTATACACATGAGTAAGTGTATGTATTCATGCACATATGAATCTGCCTGTGGAATCATGGTGATTTAACAATAAGCTGGCTCGTCAGTGAAGCTCCACCTGACGCTAGCAAACTCTTTTCAAACTCAAAATCATATTGGGTCGCTAACATTACGAGAAAAGAAAGATTTGGACATTCTGTTTACTTGTACAAGATTATGCTAAAACATATTTCTGAAAGCACTTCAGATAAGTTAACGTTATTCATGTCAGCATAACTCAATTTTTACATGCTAACTAACAGTGTCCAAGTTAACAAGCTACATGTTAATGCTAGCTGTGGACGAGACTATGGCAACTTGGCGGGAAAATCCATAGAAAGTCATTGAATAAGCAGACTGCATAAATATTGCAACGTTATCGCTAGCTCTAAAAGCACAGACAACTTTATGATAAGCTTTTTCTTGGAATAAAACGTTTACATTCCTTAATATCCTTTTGCAGGTCAGACAGCAAGTTTTTGTCGGCTATGACGTGCTTCGTTTTAGGCAAACGGAGCAAACATTTTAAACGAAACCAATCGTTATTCCTTTCAGAAAACTGAAACATGGGTGACTTTGGGTAAGCTTTCTCTTGGAATAAAACTTTTATACACCTCAATATGCTTCCGCAGGTCGGACAACAAGTTTTTGTAGGCTGTGATTTACTCCATTTTAGGCAAAAAAATAAAATTTAAATGAAACGACTCGTTCTATTTCGTTTCTCCTGACCGCCAGAGGCGGTGCTTTCAGCACATGGATATCCATCACACGAACGTGCAGGTCGAGTAATAGGAACAACAAAGTCATGTGTGACCTGGGTGACATCACCCCGTGACCCCGGCATAAAAGACCGGTGAACCCAGGAAGTGACCTCTTGCATCTTCTCACGTTTGCAGGTTGCGAGCTGGATTGGAATTTGGACAAAGCGCCGTGTTAGTTTCGTTACCCGTAGGGTTGGGGCTGTGCTTACGCATCCCCCAAGAAACTGCATTAAGTCCACCAATTCTTTTTCTCTTGTCGTTATATTCGTATTTATTTGTTACTCCGTTAAGCTGAGTGCTCTCGCTTGGTGGAGTTAGCTGATTAGCCCTCCGAGGCGGTGTCCTCGCCGCTGGAGGCCGGCTTGTTTTCGTTCAGGTAAGCGGTTTTCATTCATTTAAATTAAAGCGGTGTTTCTCGCCGCTGTTTGTTATCAGTTCTGTGGCGCACGGCGCCTATCTTTGTTAATATTATCGACCGCCTTGTTTTGTGTAGCCTTGCCTCCGGCCTGCTCACGGGCCGGCTGTCTTGTGTGTGTTGTATTCGTATTGTTTTGTTACTCCGTTAAGCTGAGTGCTCTTGCTCGGTGGAGTTAGCTGATTAGCCCTCCGAGGCGGTGTCCTTGCCGCTGGAGGCCGGCTTGTTTTCGTTCAGGTAAGCGGTTTTCATTCATTTAAGTTAAAGCGGTGTTTCTCGCCGCTGTTTGTTATCAGTTCTGTGGCACACGGCGCCTATCTATGTTAATATTATCGACCGCCTTGTTTTGTGTAACCTTGCCTCCGGCCTGCTCACGGGCTGGCTGTCTTGTGTGTTTTAGCAGCGTATGAGGTCTTCTCACGCTAGTGAGTGACTGTTTAGTTGCGGCTGTCTTTTAAACCCGCAGCAGTAGGCTCGCGGTTCACGAGGTCCGGGTGCTCCCACTTAGGCCCTCGCACCATTTCTTTTTTTCCGACCACGGGTGTGTTCGCCCGGTTGTTTTTCGTTGCCGCCTGATTGTTTATTTTGGGATACTTACTCGGGGTGTTCTCGCCCTATTTTTTAAGTTCCCTTCTGCCAGCCAGGTGTCATGGACCTATTCTCTTGCTGCGCCAACTGCCGGGCCCCCCTCGAGCCGGAGGACGGCCACCGCGAGTGCCCCTCGTGCCTGGGTATTGATCACCTGCGGCAGGGGCTGATGGACATGGCCTGCACAGACTGCATGTGCCTGAGCGTGGCTGCGCGGACCGCCAGGCTGGCTCAGATGGATCCTCCGTCTGACATCCCCCGGGCCTCCGGGGGACAGGACATGGTGCTGGCTGCAGCAGCGGGGCCCAGCAAGCGCCGTGGGGCTCCCCCACGCGTCTCCGCTTCCAAGGCGAAAAAGAAGCGCTCGGGCGATTTGGCTCGGAAGGTGGAGGTGATGTCCGCCGAGCTGGAGGAGATGAAGGCCCTGCTGGCGAATCTCCAGCCTCCGCCACAGGGCAGCAGTGTTCCCGCAGCCACCCCATCTGCCTGGCAGCCCGACCGTTCGCCATCACCACCGCTTCTGTCACCGGCCGTTGATGCACGCGGCCTGGATGAGCTGTCGATCCAGGCGTCGGAGAGCTTTGACTGCGGTGGGTCTGACAGTCACGACTCCACCTCTCCGGCCGGTTCCCAGGCCACCAGCCATGGCACCGTGGCAGCGTTGGAAGGCGGACGCTCATCCATCCAGCCAACGCTGAGGGCTGCATTGGCCCGTCTGGGGTTGGACACGCCCCCGGTGGCCCAGCTTCAGAGCGCTTTCTTCAGAGGCTCCACACAGCCTTCCTCGTTGTCTGTTCCGCCCTCGGCCCCATACATCGAGAAGTTACAGAGGTGTTGGGTGGACCCTAGACGCCTTTCCCACCTCCCTAGTGACTGCAGGGCCCTGGCAGCAATGCAGGACGCCCCTACCTACGGCCTCCAGCAGATGCCCAACATTGAGCCCTCCGTGGCTGCCCTCATCCTTTCGCCCAACGAGGCTCTGCGGCCTAACGCCCGATGCCCCCACACTCAATGCCGTGCGACCGACGACCTCATCGTGCGGGGATACGACACGGCGGCACGAATGGGTCGTATTGACAATTCCATGTCCCATCTGCTGCTGGCCCTCGCCCAGACGCTGGAGGGGACGAGCGCGGCATCACGGGAGCTGTGCGATGCGGCTCTCCAGGCCTTTGCCTACTCGTCGCGGGAACTGGGCCGGCTGATGTCGTATCTCACCCTCGCCCGCCGGCAGATATGGCTGGCGCAGTCCCCTCTGGCCGAGCCCGACCGGCGTGTGCTGCGCTCTCTCCCTGTTGTCCCCGGGGAACTGTTTGGCGAGGCCGCTCAGCAAGCCCTGGACCGGAGTGCCCAGGTCGTCCAGGCGCGACAGCAGTTCGCTGGCCTCCGCCAGGTCCACCACCACGGCAACGCTGCCCAGTCCTTCAGGGGGCCCACACCGACTCTGTCTCGGCCATGCACCTGCCAGGAGACCAGACGGGTTGATGACTTTCGTCGCCCCACCACCTCCTGGACCCGCGGCGCCGCCCCCTACACCCAGTCCGCTCCTCATCGCCCCCATGGTGACCGACGGGGGCGGTCTGAGCGGCGCTGACATCAGCGCGCCGGCGGTCGGCCGCTTTTCCAGCGAACAGCTCCAAAACTGGAGAGCGTTGACCCCAGACCCCTGGGTGCTGGTGACCCTCACCGAGGGTTACCGCATCCAGTTCTGCCGCCGACCGCCGAGTTTTCATGGGGTCAAACACACCACCGTGAGCCATCCGGGGAAGTCCCTCGTCCTCCGGCAGGAAATCGTCACCCTCCTGGAGAAAGGAGCAATCTCTCCCGTCGACAGGCAGAGACAGCAAGGTGGGTTCTACTCCAGGTATTTTCTGGTTCCGAAGAAGGACGGCGGTATCCGCCCGATCCTCGACCTGAGGTCCCTCAACTCCCACTTGAAGACCATGAGATTCCGCATGCTGTGTACAGTGGATGTCTTACACCACATCCAGGCGGGCGACTGGTTTGCCACCGTCGACCTGAAAGACGCCTACTTCCATGTTCCCATTGCGCCACACCACAGGCAGTTCCTGCGGTTTGCCTTTGAGGGCCAGGCTTTCGAGTTCAATGTTCTGCCCTTTGGGATATCGCTGGCACCCCGTGTGTTCACCAGGTGTGTGGCAGCGGCATTGGCACCACTTCAGGCAAGGGGTTTGCGTGTCCTGCCTTACCTGGACGACTGGCTCGTCTGTTCACGGTCAGCAGCTCAGGCCCGCACCGACATCGCGACTGTGCTCTCACATGTCGCAGAGCTGGGGCTCAGGGTGAATTACAAGAAGAGCTCGCTGGTGCCCAGCCAGGAGATGACTTTCTTGGGCATGCACCTGGATTCGAGGTCGTTGATGGCAACCCTCTCCCAGACCAGGATCCACAACATCCGCCTGCTGCTTGGCCGCTTTGGACGGGGCAGGTCACTCGCCCTGAAGACCTTTCAGCGCCTGCTGGGCATGCTTACGGCAGCCTCCTCTCTGGTCCCGCTGGGACTCCTGGACTTACACCCGCTTCAGAGGTGGCTCAACGGTCTCCACCTCCACCCGGCGCTGCACGGGCGCAGGCTCGTGAAGGTGACGGATTCTTTTTTCAGGCTCCTCCGTCCATGGAGGAGGAGGGCTTACCTTCTGCGGGGTGTTCCGCTGGCGGCTATCCCCTCCCGGAGGGAGGTCATCACCACAGATGCTTCCCTGGGAGGTTGGGGTGCAGTCTGGCAATGCCGGACCGTCAGAGGCTGCTGGAGTCCAGGGCAGCGACAGCAGCACATCAACGTGCTGGAGCTACGGGCTGTGTTCCTCGGCCTACAGCACTTCCTCCCAGGCCTGGCCGGCAGACACGTTCTGGTGCGGACGGACAACGCTACGGTAGTGTACTACATCAACCACCAGGGAGGCACCAAGTCCCTCCAGTGCTTGGAAGTGGCCGGCCAACTTCTGCGGTGGGCCCATCGACATCTCTTGAGCCTGCGTGCCATGTACTTGCCAGGCACTGCCAACAGGGCAGCGGATCTGCCGTCCCGCCAGGACCCCGATCCCGGGGAATGGAGACTCAACCCAGTGGTGGTTCTCGCCATCTGGGAACATTTTGGCAGGGCAGAGGTGGACCTCTTTGCCTGCCAGGAGTTGACACACTGCCCTCTGTGGTTCAGCCTCCACGGCCCCAGCTCCCTGGGCCAGGATGTGCTGGCGCATGCTTGGCCGAGGCAACTGCTGTATGCCTTCCCCCCTCTGCCGCTGATCGTGCCAACCCTACACAGGATTGCAATGGACCACCACGGGCTGCTGCTTGTCGCCCCTCGGTGGCCGGGCCGAGTGTGGTTTCCCAAGTTGCTGCAACTTCTGAACGGCGACCCCTGGTGCCTGCCAGTGAGGACGGACCTGCCATCACAGCTGGGAGGGCAGATCTGGCACCCGGATCCAGCCCGTCTGCAGCTCTGGGTGTGGCCGCTGAAGGGCCGGACCCCCTGCTAGGTCTTTGTGAGCCGGCAGTGGTCAACACCATTGCAAGCTCTCGGGTACCCTCCACCAATGCCCTCTACGCCAACAGATGGAGGCTTTTCTCCAACTGGTGCTTGACTCGGGGTGAGGAGCCTACATGTTGCCCCCTGCCGACCATTCTACTGTTCCTCCAGTCTCTGTTTGACAAGGGTCTTACTCCTTCCACCATCAAGGTCTATGCAGCTGCCATCTCTGCTCAGCATGCCAGAGTTGGGGGAAGGACCATGGGGTCCCACCCCTTGGTGGCACGTTTCTTGAAGGGTGCTCTCCGGTTGAGACCCCCCCGACGGAGCCGGGTACCCACATGGGATCTTCACTTGGTGCTGCAGGCTCTCTGCGATGCACCGTTTGAGCCCCTGCTCACGGCAGACATTTCATGGCTCTCCCTGAAGACTGCTTTTCTTCTGGCCATTACATCGACGAGGCGCGTCGGGGAATTACACGCGCTGTCAGTCAGTGGGGAGTGCCTGCAGTGGCACTCCGGCGACAGTGGGGTCACTCTGTGGCCTAACCCCTCTTTCCTCCCGAAGACCCTCTCTGCTACCTTCGTCAACCAGCCACTTAGCCTTGCGGCGTTCGAAGCGGGCCATGGTGAGAGGTCGGAACTTTTGTGCCCAGTTCGCCCCCTCAGGGTGTACGTGTCCCGTACGGAGAGCTTCCGTAGGAGTGACGCCCTGTTTCTGTGCCACACAGGGCCGAGGAGGGGTCTGGCCCTCTCTAAACAGGGGCTATCCAAGTGGATAGTCGAGGCCATATTACATGCCTACAGGCACAGTGGCTCCCCGATTCCTCCGGCTGTCAGGGCGCACTCTGCACGGGGCGTGGCGGCCTCATGGGCATCACTGAAGGGCGTGCCCCTATCAGACATATGCAGCACAGCCTCCTGGGCTTCCAGCTGCACCTTCACCAGTTTTTACCGTCTTAATGTCGTCCCACATAATCCTGTGGCGACGGACGGCATTCCAGGCCCGTCGCAGCAGCACTGAGTACGGGTAGGCACTCCTCATGACCTGGTTGGTATTAGTCATCCATGTGCTGAAAGCACCGCCTCTGGCGGTCAGGAGAAACGAAATAGAACGAGGGTTATGTATATAACCGCGGTTCTATGAGTTTCGGATGACCGCCAGAGCTTGGCAGTCACTCGGCGTGTACACGAGAAGATTTGCCAAGAGGTCACTTCCTGGGTTCACCGGTCTTTTATGCCGGGGTCACGGGGTGACGTCACCCAGGTCACATGTGACTTTGTTGTTACTATTACTCGACCTGCACGTTCGTGTGATGGATATCCATGTGCTGAAAGCACCGCCTCTGGCGGTCATCCGAAACTCATAGAACCGCGGTTATATACATAACCCTCGTAATTCCTTTCAGAAAACTGAAACATGGGTGTGTGCATTCCCCAGAAGAACCGCCTCCTTCCATTCTGCCATCAACTGATCATGTTAAATAATGCTGCGGAGAAAGCACTGAACTTGATTTTATACTCTGTGGACGTGACATGACCCTAGTGATTACTGATCGGCTGTCTCAGTGTCACCTGCGAAAAAAAAAAACCACATTTTAGAAAATAAAAGAAAAAACATCCACTTTCAAAGCTGCTTCAGAGTAACGAGTAATGAGGACCTTGATAGAAATGTAGTGGAGTAAAAAGTACAGTATTTGTCCTTCAAATGGAGTGAAGTTAAAGTCATAAGTTGCCAAAAAAAATAATACTCAAGTAAAAGTACGGATACTCAAAAAAAGTGTATTTAAGTACAGAACTCAAGTAAATGTACTTAATTTTTTAAAATTTTCCTCCGGAGATAAAGTAATTCTGATTCTGATTACTGTCCACCTCTGCTCAATTGTGAGTGAAGGCCTTGCAGATGTTCCTTAAAGGCTGCAACTGTATCACCATCCAGGACCTCCTCGGCAGTGAGAAGAAAATCTGCCAGCGTAGGGAAACTATCGAATTCTTGGCGATCAAGACGGGCACACCACAATTCCATCTTGAGGCGTGCGTCTTTAATTTTGTCCTGGACAGTAAAGACTGTGATGGCTTTTCCTTGCAGCGCTAAATTCATGGTATTGAGAGGGCTGAAAAGATCAGCAAGAGAAACCAATTTTGCGAGCCATTGGAAATCATGCATTCTGTCATACAGTTCATCACTTTGATGCAGGAATAACTTGACCTCATCACGCAGTTCAAATAGACGGGTGAGAACTTTCCCACACGATAACCAGCGAACTTCAGTCTGAAAAAGAAGGTTCGTGTGCTCGCTTCCCATTTCTTCACACTGAGCTTTAAAAAGACGTGTGTTCAGTGCTTTGCTTTTACTCATATTAACTATTTTCACAGACTCGTCCAGGACTGGTTTAAGACACTGGGGCATTTTTTTCACTGCCAGTTGCTCTCTGTGAATGCAGCAGTGTGTTGCTGCGGCAGATGGTGCTACTGTGCAGACACGCGTAGCGAGGCCCTTGTATTCTGCCGTCATCGCAGTCGCACCGTCTGTGCAAATGCCAACGCATCTTGTCCAGTCAGTGTTATTCTGCATAATGACATCATTAAGAGAGTTAAAAATCACTTCTCCTGTGGTGTTGGTCAGCAGGGAGTGACAAAAAAAGAAAATCATCATGCACAGCACCATCATATATACATCTTACAAACCACAGGAGATTTGCCTCGTTCTCAATATCAGTGGATTCGTCCATTTGCAGAGAGAAAAACTGACTTTGACGTAAACGTGTCACCAGCTGCTTTGCAACCGTTGCAGCTGGCTGAACTAAAGTCTCCTATTGAATGAGGTTGGCCTGCTTTCGCGATCAGCAGGGAGACCCTGTATGAAGCTGCTGGAGCTTTCACATTTTCCGCAGGCACAAAAAACTGTGAGGCTCCCTTTCTCGTGTGATGCTGAAGCTCTTCACATTTTCTCTCGAAAATGCAGTCGGTTTGTTGACGTAATCCTTGTGTTTAGTTTCGAAGTGCCGCTTGAGGTTAGCAGGTTTCATTGCCTCGTTGGCCAATGTTTCGTAGCACAGAACACAATGTGGTTTCAGATCCTCCGCATTCCCAGTCCAAAAAAATCCAAATTTGATGTAGCCGCTGTGGTATTTTCCTTTCGCTTTAGCACTCGATTTTCCATGGTCATGCTGAGCTTCACTACTACTCTGAGGGAGCTCCTGCAGCAAACTATCCTGGGACTCCATATCAGTGCTCACTGAATCATCATGTCTTTGCACTTTGTCCTTGCTCATGTCAGACGTTTCTTGCGCTTTTCTTTTGACTTGCCCGCTCTTCAGCCACCGATCCGTTATCTTTTTGACAGTTTGATGCCAAGTCTAACTTGGTTACTCGTAGTTTCTCCGCATTCCACATTCCCTCCACATTCAGAGGTGGCGTTGATTATGAAAGTGTAACCTAAACTGACGGAGCTATAGGCAGTGTCACAAAACTGTTGGCTTGCTTAATGTCAGACAAATTCAAATAATAGGCGACTATTTGAATTTACAGAGGACTTTATTCAATATAGAAAACGACTCATCTGTGAGACTCAGAACTTTGCTTTTGGAGTCACATCGGCGATTTGAGAAACACTGATAAAACGTGATATTTTACAACATCAACTCGCAGAGCAGCAGGGGGTCGCTCATGGAGCACACTTTGAGAAACAGTGGATTAGTTCACTGTGGAGAAGATGGAACATGAAACGTGTGTGTGTGTGTGTGTGTGTGTGTGTGTGTGTGTGTGTGTGTGTGTGTGTGTGTGTGAGAGACAGAGAGTACTGTGTGTGTGAGAGAGAGAGACAGAGAGAGTACTGTGTGTGTGTGTGTGTGTGTGTGTGTGTGTGTGTGTGTGTGTGTAGAGACAGTCAGTAACTCACTGTAGTGTCTCCAGTGTACAGTGTGGATCCTTCAGTAGATCAGAGAGCAGCTTCACTCCTGATTCTCCTGGTTTATTGCAGTTCAGATCCAGTTCTCTCAGGTGTGATGAGGGATTTGACCTCAGAGCTGAAACCAGAGCAGCACAACCTTCACCTGTAATCCTGCATTTAGACAACCTGTAGAGAGAAACATCTCACAGTTACAGCGTAAATCACTCAGCTTTACTACACAACACACACAATCTTTATACACAGTACACTTACTCTGTGTGTGTGTGTGAGAGACAGAGTAGTGTGTGTGTGTGTGTGTGTGTGTGTGTGTGTGTGTGTGTGTATACCTCAGTGTCTCCAGTGTACAGTGTGGATTCTCCAGTCCAGCAGAGAGCAGCTTCACTCCTGAATCCTGCAGGTTATTGTAACTCAGGTCCAGTTCTCTCAGTCTGGAGGAGTTTGAGCTGAGAACTGAGGACAGAACTCTACAGCTTTCCTCTGTCAGATTACAGTAACACAGACTGGAAGAGAAATGATGAAATATCAGAACACTGATCTCAAACACACAAACACAGCCATAATCCAGCTAAACTTTAGCATGGAACAGAAATGTGAGTGTGTTTCTCTCACACACAGAAATCAGAGGACAGGACGCCACATCAGCACATTTACAGGAGCAGCGACGTCTTTCTGCACTCCACAATCTATCAGCTACAATTTATTATCACACCATTAGCTCATGGACAGAACACACACGTGTGAGAGCGAGCAGCCGACAAACTCTGACCTGTGTTCAAGTTTCTACAAACTAAACACACTCTCTCTCTCACACACACACACACACACACACACACTACTCTCTCTCTCACACACACACTACTCTCTCTCTCTCTCACACACACACACACACACACACACACACACACAACTCTCTCTCTCTCTCTCTCTCTCTCGCACACACACACACACACACACACACACACACAGTGTTATTGTCATTTGGTTTGGTTAATTTCACATTGAACTGATTTTCCAGAGCACCAAACTGTTTGTACAGTGTCTTGCAAAAGTATTCACCCCCCTGGTGTTTGTCCTGTTTTGTTGCATTACAAGCTGGAATTAAAATGGATTTTCGGAGGGTTAGCACCATTTGATTTACACAACATGCCGACCACTTTAAAGGTGCACATTGTTGTTTGTGACAAACACTGAAGATGAAAAAACAGACATCTGGAGTGTGCATAAGTATTCACCCCCTTTCATATGAAACCCCTAAATAAGAACTGGTCCAACCAATTCACTTCATAAGTCACATAATTAGTTGATTAAGATCCACCTGTGTGCAATCAGAGTGTCACATGATCTGTCACATGATGTCTGTATAAATCACCCTGTTCTGGAAGGACCCTGACTCTGCAACACTACTAAGCAAGCAACATGAAAACCAAGGAGCCTCCAAACAGGTCAGAGACAAAGTTGTGGAGAAGTACAGATCAGGGTTGGGTTATAAAAAATATCCCCAACTTTGAATATCCCAGAGAGCTTCATTAAATCCATTATAGCAAAATGGAAAGAATATGGCACCACAACAAACCTGACGAAAAGGCCCCGCCCACCAAAACTCTCAGACCTGGCAAGGACAGCATTAATCAGAGAAGCAACAAAGACACAAAAATAACACTGAAGAAGCTGCAAAGATCCACAGTGGAGATGGAAGTATCTGTTCATAGGACCACTTTAAGCTGTACGCTCCACGGAGTGGGCGGGGCTTTATGGAAGAGTGGCCAGAAAAAAGCCCTTGCTGAAGAAAACCAATTTGGAGTTTGCCCAACAGCATGTGGCAGACTCCCCAAACACATGAGACACATGAGTTTTTGTCAAATGAGACAAAAACTGATCTTTTTGGCCATCATGGGAAATGCCATGTGTGACGCAAACCCAACACCCCGAGAACACCATTCCTACAATAAAGCATGGTGGTGGCAGCATCATGCTGTGGGGATGTTTTTCATCTGCAGCAGGGGTGGAGCTCGGGTATTGTGTCGGGCGGGGGGGGGGGGGGGGGGGTGTTTGGCCCCTCCTCTCCCCTTCCCTCCCCCTCTCACTGATATGTTGCAGTACCCCAAACAGTCGATTATACTAGCCAATTCTAAACGTTGGCTTACACTAGCGTAATTTCAGCAACCTTTCCATTCACACATGTAACATGCAGTACAAACCAAAATATTTAATATATGTTTATTTCAGAAAAAAAAAAAAAACTTTGATCATAGCTGCCTATTCTGGTCAAACAAGCAAACAACAACTTTGCAAACTCATTTAACATGTTAAAGGGACAACTATCCCATGCTTTTTAAAGAAAAGAAACAGGCAAAAACTATGCCTAACCCAGCCTAGATAATATATTTTTATTGAACAATTTTGTTGTAAATAATTCCAAATGGACATGTGGTCAATAAACTGTATAAAAAAAAAAATCCCGACCAGTGGGGGCCTCCCCTAGCGGGGAGGCCCTGGATTGTTCACGCCGCAGCCCCCCCCCAAAATCTCCGCTACTGATCTGCAGGGACAGGAAAGCTGGTCAGGACTGAAGGAAAGATAGATGGCACTAAATACAGGGCAATTCTGGAGGAAAACCTGTTTGAGTCGGCCAGAGGTTTGAGACTGGGATGAAGGTTCACGTTCCAGCAAGACAATGACCCTCTAAAGCTACACTGGAGTGATTTAAAGGGAAACATTTAAATGTCTTGGAATGGTCTAATCAAAGCCCAGACTTCAATCCAATTGAGAATCTGTGGCATAACTTGAAGATTGCTGTACACCAACAACCCATCTAACCTAAAGGAGTTGGAGCAGTTTTGCCTTGAGGAATGGGCAAAAATCCCAGTGGCTAGATGTGCTAAGCCAGTGTTTCTCAACCACTGGGCCATGGGCCATTAGTGGACTGTGAAGTGCCAGCTAGTGGGCCGTGCGAATTTTTTTCCCCAAGTTTAAAGCCAAATACTAAATAGATCAGGATGTCGTTGTGTCCCAAATTCAGTAGCTGGTTTGCCGTGCACTTTTCAAGTAGAATAAATACATTTGTGGGTAAATTAAGAAGCCTTTATTTTTGTCACATTCCTACTCTACATTTAACTTGTGTGCGCACAGAGAGAGAGAAAGAACAGAATAAATAAATATATGTTTGTGGGTAAATTATATGGATCTGTGATGCCTGCTGGAAGAGAAGAGCAGGGAGGTTTGAGAATCGAGCGGCTGTCGTTTGTTTACACTCGATACTAAAACTTGTAACGTCTTAGCAACCATCGCAAAGACTAGGCCTATCGCAATATTCGATATACCGACTTATCGTACGGTAAATGAAAACGAACTCGGTAATTTTTTTTTTTTACTGGGATTTTGGCATTTAATCGCGCTGTACAGCTACATAGGGAAGTCTCCAGAGTATTAGCTTGACCCACTGACTGAATAAAACACCGCGCTGTTTTCTGTCGTCTCGCGCGGCTCTCTGTCACAGGCGGGGCCTCCCAGCATGCAACAGTTATCCAGCCAGGGGATCCACTGAACGGGGAAAAGACAGCAACACAGTGCTCCGTTGTACAGACCACAGGCATAGAATTGGGTATGGACGGATCCCTACCAATATTTCTGACTGGAGAAAATAAAAATCCCGCTCCGTGGGCGGTACACAAAGGGTTACTGTAGGTTTCCACTGGGCAAAATGTCACGTCCAATTCTCTCATGAATATTCGCTCTGGGGGCGTGGTCACGAAAACAGCAAGCAGGTTCAGCTACCATGTCAATTAGCAAGTGCGGTTGCAGTGCAGTGAGCGGCTGCTAGCTAGCAAGCTGTCCTTGAGGAATGTAACGTTAGATTAGCTCGGAAAATTAATCAGTTAACGACAGTTCGGATTCAGTGTGTAAAAACAACAACATACGAATATGACTGTTTTCAAATGGCCCTTTTCCACTACCCTTTTTCAGCTCACTTCAGCTCGCTTCAGCTCACTTCAGCCCGACACGGCTCGCGTTTCGACTACCAAAAACCAGCACGACTCAGCTCGTTTCAGCCCTGCTTAGCCCCTAAAACTCGCACCGTTTTGGAGTGGGGCTGAAGCGAGCCAAACCGTGCCGACTGAGGTTGGGGGCGTGAGCAGACACTCCCCTGTGCACTGATTGGTGAGGAGGAGTGTCCTCACATGCCCACACACGCCCCGCGAGCGCGCTGGGATCTGTAAACACCGCAAACCCGGAAGAAGAATAATTATGAATTGCGAGAATTTCGGAAGCCTTATGCGCCTCGCCTCATCAATACGCTCTTGCGAGTATCTGTTGGCGTTGTCTGTGACAACAAGCCACAGCACCAAGACCAGCAACACTAACGACTCCATGTCCTCCATGTTTATTGTTTACTATCCGGGTCGTGAGACTACCGCTTAAAAGCTCACTGAATCAGTGACATAGAGCATCGTGGACGAGTTCGCGGAGCGCAAGGCTCATCGTATGCCCTTCAAATAATGCGCGCAGTAGGCTATTGATGTTTTATTATGAGCCATGTACACTATGTCGCCGAATGTTTTTTTGTTTGAGTTACATGTTCGTTTGAAGGACTTAATGTACAAAATAACATAGTTGCACCCCGGAGTGTTGAAATTGGTAAACACAGTGCATTCAGTGAGGTTTGCACCGCCCTCCTTTTATTTCTGACTCTTCCTGTCACCACTCTGAGCGCTCATTCGTATGCCCTTCAAATAATGTGCGCAGTATAGGCTATTGATGTTTTATTATGAGCCATGTACAGTATCCTAATGTGTTTTGTTTCTGAGTTACATGTTCGTTTGAAGGACTTGATGTACTAAATAACATAGTTGCACCCGGTAGTGTTGAAATTGGTAAACACCGCAGTTGCGGACATTTTGTAGCCTAAAATGATGTTATGATAAGCTTTAATAAAATGCCCGGTCATTTGCCCCGCCCCCGGCCCGGCTCTGACTTGTTCCGCCACTGTCACTGATGTCACTGTTTGCGCTGCTTAACGACATCACGTGACGTCCACCCACTTTCGCTAACTCCACCCAATGTGTCCACCCACTTCCAGCCAGCACGGTTCAGCGCGGTTGTAGTCGAAATGCAACTTCAATAGCCCCGCTCAGCCCGACTCAGCTCGACTCGGCACGGCACGGCTCAGCCGCGTTTGTAGTGGAAAAGCGGCATAAGTTTGTGTGGCATGTAAATAACAATCCGACTTGATACCGACAACAACTGGTGTTCATTAAGGTCACAAAGACATTATTAAATCATATCAGATTGTGCTAATGTTGGCTAATATCGCACCGAGTCTTGCTTGTGAAGTGCCTGCAAACTTTAGCAGCCCACTAACCCTTAATTTGAAGCGCTTCAGTTCAGACCTGCAGAGCCCTGACCGAGTTCGGGTAACATGACACATGTAAACAACAACAACCTGATGGTGATGTGGACATTAAAAGGTGTCTGGGCCACGAACAATCAAATCAAACATTTTCACGTAATAAGCAGAACAGCCTCCGCCTTCTGGATCAGAAATCTTTGGTTACTCCGCCTCTCTTTTGAAAACGTCACATACCGAGTCCACACATCCGCTGAACTGATTGGTTTTCGAGGGGTTTCATTTGAAAGCGGAAACTAAAAACTTCTCTGTAGAACCCTGTCACTCCCCTCCTCCCCCCGCTCTGGGCTCAAGAAGACAACAAATGGGCAATAATATAACAACAACCAATCAGAATTCAGATACAACAACCAATCAGAATTCAGATACAACAACCAATCAGAATTCAGATATATTCTGTTGCCAAGTAAAATTGTAACCTTTCAACATGTCGAAAAAGTTCTCGAGTCTTCGTGCTGTTTTACCGTTAGATCAATCACACATCAGCTTAAACTAGCATTCTAAAACCAGCGAAAGATCCCACAGAAGAGAGCTGACTCCCCCTGCCAGCCTCATGGAACGCAGTGTTTAAGGCTCCGGATGTGTTTTACTTCCATTTATGAGGGAAAGGAACATACACCCTCCCGACAGTCAATGCGGTATTCGCTTGTAAAAGGCATTTGCAAATTGATAGAATGAGTTAATCATCACATGCCAGATTTGGAATTAATCAAATAAATTGCATATTATTATTATTATTATTATTATTATTATTATTCATGAATTACTACAGTTCTGAACTTCAAATGTTAAAAGTCTGGCCTTTGGAGAGATGATGGAGACTCTTTTGATGGAACACAATGGAGCAAAATATTGTGACCCTCTAATGTTGACCTGAAGTTGGCACCACTGGGGGTTGGCATTGGGTTTTTGTCCCCACCAGTGTTAATACCAAACCTACGCCCTTGCCTTCATGTTCTCTCATTCTAATTGTTGTTACTTTTATCCAAATGACAGCTGGCAATACGTTGTTACTTTGCACTTTTTGTTGATCTGGGTACTAATCTTTGAGAAACTGGATTGGCAGAATGTTGCCTGTGAAGAAAAGAATGTCTTTTTATTACCCTGTGCCAAGTTAATATTCACTTAAGTGCAATTTTTAAGAGCCATAGATTGTATTTTATTTATTGTTTTTGTTGTGAGAGTGGTTTTGTTTGATTTCTTTAGGTTATTGATTTATATATTTTTAACATTCCAGTGTTTAATTGAATAAGTTGACTTAATTAAAGTTGACTGTTCTTTGAAAGGGTGGATTTGCATGATCATTATTATTTTACTAGTGGCATAAAATTGTCTTGAAAAGACGTCAACAATAATATCGTTTATCGCAATAATTTCTGAGACAATATATCGTCCAACAAAATTTGTTATCGTGACAGGCCTAAAAAAGACACAGACAAAAAGCCCAGAAATTTCTCCTTACCCGGGCAAAAACGATACAGGATTTATCTTGTAGTGTCCTGATCCCCAAATCTTTAACCCAGCCACATATAAAAAGTTGTTCTCCTACATAACCTTCCAGGTTTTCATCTGTGTGTCCGTGTAGAACGATGTCTGCAGCACCAGGGAGTCTGAGATACTGGGGAACTCAACGGATGGATAATAATCATTGTGCGCCGTGTGAATGGCAGCAAGTCTAGGTAGCTCTGTGTCTGGTGCGTCTTCTTCGTCTTTTGTTTTACTTTTTCTATTGTGTTGCTCTTTGGATTACACACTTTTTCGAGTATTTTTATATTTTATCCTATGGATATGGAGGCATTGCATCGCTCCAGTGCTAAACTTGGATATACAAGGAGTAAACTACTTGCGCTTCGCAAAGCTGGCAGGGGGGAGGTCTACGCTGATGTCCCTGAGGAATTGTAGTGTTTTCGTGGATGTAGAGCTGGTGTTAAAGTTAGGGTGAGGCGACGTGAGAAGAAGTGGAGATACAAGCCCGCAATCCCTTCTATAGTTATGGGGAATGTTAACTCACTCGCTAATAAGATGGATGAACTGGCTGCCCTGGTAAGGAATCATAAACTTTACAGAGAGTGTAGCCTGATTTGCCTTACTGAGACGTGGCTCACAAGCTGTAATCTCACTGCTAATGTTGAGCTACCAGGGTTCAATGTTGTCCGGTTGGACAGAGATAACCAACTTTCTGGTAAGAAGAAGAGTGGGGGATTGGTGATGTATGTTAACAACAGATGGTGCAATCCCGGTCACGTTACAGTGAAAGAGACTGTATGTAGTAAGGATGTGGAGATATTTGCGGTTAGCCTCCGTCCTTATTATTTACCTGGAGAACTGTCCCACGTTATTGTCGTCTGTGTGTACGTACCGCCACGAGCCCTTCCTAACTTAGCGTGTGACGCTATCCACTCTACGATAGCTGGGCTTCAAACTCAACATGCAGATGCTTTTTTTGTGATCTCTGGCGATTTCAATCATGTCACCTTAGACTCCACCCTCACTAATTTTTACCAGTTTGTTGACTGCCCTACTAGAAAAAATAGAAAAATTGATCTTTTGTATTCAAACGTGAGGGATGCATACAGTGCTACCTCCCTTCCCCCGTTGGGTAGGTCAGACCACAACCTCATTTATCTTCAGCCACTGTACAAGCCTCTAGTTCAGAGGCTTCCCGTTGCCACATGCACCTTCAGGAAGTGGACACCAGAGGCAGAAGAGGCCTTGAGGGACTGCTTTGAGTCCACAGACTTATTTATTTATTTAGCTTTTGCCATAGGAAGATATATATATATATATATATATATACACACACACACACACACACACATCATGGCATGGGAAACCACAACAGCTTGTGCCAATTACAGTGGCCCCATTGTACCGAATTTGCATGTCTTTAAACTGTGGGGGAAACCGCAGCACCCGGAGGAAACCCACACGGACACGGGGAGAACATGCAAACTCCACACAGAAAGGCCCCTGTCAGCCGTGAGGTTCGAACCCGGAACCTTCTTGCTGTGAGGCGACAGTGCTAACCACTACACCACTGTGCCGCCCTATGACTGGAGTGTGCCATTGGATGCTGTGAGAAGCCTCACATTGCATAACGGGCTATTTGAACTTCTGCATGGACATAGTTGTTCCCATTAAATCTGTGCGCTGTTTTCCTAATAACAAGCCCTGGGTGATCAGCGACGTCAAAAACCTCCTCAATAATAAGAAGAAAGCGTTTAAGAATGGTGATGTGACAGAACTGAAGGGTGTGCAGAAGGAGCTGAAAGAATATCTGAAAGCAGCTAAGGAGTCCTAGAACAATAAGGTTGAGAGCAAACTACAGGAGAACAACATGAAAGAGGTTTGGTGGGGAGTGCGCAACATTACGGGTTGTGGGGGTAAGAGCAGTCAGGCTGAAGGTGATATGGTTAAAGCCAACCAGCTGAACCATTTTTTTAATCGATTCCAAAGCTTTGCTGCTGCTGCTGTCCCTGCCACCTCCAATTCATCTTCTCCTCTTGCATCTAAAGACTCTGCCCCCCCTCCTCCCTGTACCTCTGCACCCCCCCTCCCCACATGTTTTATTTTTAGCACTGAGCAAGTCAGTAGAGAACTCAGAAGGTTCAAGTCTAGGGCTGCGGGCCCGGATGGCGTCTGCTCTAGACTGCTCAGAAGCTGTGCGGTCGAATTGGGGGAACCACTTCAGTACCTCTTTAATTTTAGTCTGCAACAGGGTAAGGTACCCTTACTATGGAAAATGTCATGCCTGGTTCCAGTTCCCAAAAAGGCTCACCCTAAAGAAGTTAATGATTACAGGCCTGTTGCCCTTACATCACACTTGATGAAGACATTTGAACGGCTGCTGCTCCACCTCTCAAGACCCCAGGTCCGCCATGCGCTGGACTCGCTACAGTTCTCTTACCAGGTGAATGTGGGAGTGGAGGATGCTGTTCTGTATCTGCTACATAGAGTCTACTCTTACTTGGACAAAGGAGGCTGTGCTGTGAGAATCATGTTTTTTTATTTCTCCAGCGCCTTCAATACCATCCAGCCCCTCCTGTTGAGGGATAAACTGCTGCAGGTGGGAGTAGACACTTGCCTGGTGTCTTGGATCACAGATTACCTCACCGAATGGCCCCAGTTTGTTAGGCTGGGGGACCTCACATCTGAGACTGTGGTCAGTAGCACAGGGGCACCACAGGGAACTGTTCGGTCTCCTGTACTGTTCACCCTATACACCACTGACTTCAAGTGCAACTCTGAGTCATGCCACTTGCAGAAATTCTCTGACGACACTGCTATTGTGGGGTGTATTAAGGATGGTCAGGAAGGGGAGTACAGGAGCCTTGTGGATGACTTTGTGGGATGGTGTAGGTCCAACCAGCTGCAGCTGAACACCACCAAAACCAAGGAAATGGTGATGGACTTCAGGAGGCCTGTTTCTCCCCTGTTGCCTGTCACTATTGATGGGGTGACCGTGGAGACTGCAAGTACTTACAAGTACCTGGGGGTACACCTTGACAATAAACTGGACTGGTCTGCCAACACTGATGCACTTTATAAGAAAGGGCAGAGTAGGCTTTTTTTCCTTAGGAAGCTGGGGTCTTTTAATGTCTGCAGCAAACTTCTGCTTATGTTCTACCAGTCTGTCATGGCCAGTGTCCTTTTCTATGCTGTGGTATGTTGGGGAGGTAGTATTAGGAAAAGGGATGCTGGACGATTGGACAGGCTGGCGAGTAAAGCTGGCTCTGTGGTGGGTATGGAGCTAGAGACTCTGTCAGCAGTTGCTGACAAAAGGACGCTGAGCAGACTGCTCGCTATCATGGACAATGAAAGCCACCCCCTGCACATCATCTCCTCCAAACAGAGGAGCATGGTTAGCAGCAGGCTCCTTTCCCTATCTTGCAAAACAGACAGGTTGTTGAGATCTTTTGTACCTAGGGCCATTCAGCTTTTTAATGGTACATTGAGAGGATGGACTGTTTTTGATTTTAGTGTTTAAATTTGCTTGCTGCTTTGTTGAGTATGTTGCACAATTTTATTTTTAACATGAGGCTCTTAAACATGCTTTTTTTAGATGCATAATTTATATATTTTTTATCTTTTATTGTTTTCTTTTTATATTCTGTGGTGCAGGAATTGTTTGCTTGTTTTTATATCCTTGTGATATGGATGTGTGTGTTAATTTTATTTTGTTTGTGTGCCGTTGTGTGTGTAGTTATGTGTATATGCTACTTGGACACCTCAATTTCCCTCAGGATTATTAAAGTATATCTATCTATCTATCTATCTATCTATCTATCTATCTATCTATCTATCTATCTATCTATCTATCAACTCACAATGAATGAATGACTTGATATAAAGATGATAAGTTCTTTGTTAGTGTGTAAGGATCGAATCCCACCGAGTGGTTTCTATATCCAATTCTTGGGTTTAATAACTTGCTTGTTTGCTGAACACAAACATGACAATAAGTTCCTGTGTTAATGGACCAGACTCCACTTTTGGATCATTAATCCCGTTTGGTTGAGAATGCCCTGCATGCATGGTTTGGCTTCTGTCACATCCATACAGTTTTAAATACAACACCTACAATTAAAAACAGTTTTTATCAGATTTATTTAATTCCTGGGCTCCCATCTGTAACAGGGAGTGATGTCGCATCCCATTAATACACTTTACAGGAGATTATTAGATTCTAATAGAATAGATGAGCCAAAATAATTGGGCATCTGTTTTAATGGGCCCCGACTCGGTACAAGTATGAATAGGTGGGCCTCGAAGTAGAAAAGGTTGAGAACCCCTGTGCTAAGCTAATCGAGACATTCCCCAAGAGACTTGCAGCTGGAATTGCAGCAAAAGGTGGCTCAACAAGGTACTGACTTTAGGGGTTGAATACCTATGCCCACTCCAGACTTCTGTTTTTTTATTTTTGTTTGTTTTGGGGGGTGTCATTGTATTTATTGTTTGTGTCACAATAAAACAACCATTTTCAGCTTTAAAATGGTCGGTGTGTTGTGTAAATCAAATGGTGCTAACCCTCCAAAACTCCATTTTAATTCCAGCTTGTAATGCGACAAAACAGGACAAACACCAAGGGGGTGAATACTTTTGCAAGACACTGTCCATGAGGGAGTTCTCTGATTGGTCAGGAGTTTGTCAGGGTGGGGTTTGATGGACACTTCTTATTGGGGTTGTTTTACTGCTGGAGGTCAAGATTTTGGGAAAAATATGATGTAATTATTTGAACTGAACACAAAGTTGTGTGTTGAGTTTCAAACAGACAGTAAAACAGTTGGTGTGTATCATTCTCTGCTCACACACACACCTCTGATTTCTGGGGGTTTGGAGTGGACCTGAGTACAGGTGGTGTGTTCACGTGTGTCAGAAGGTGGGTTTAATAACCTGTTAGTGTAAAAAGTGAAACCATCTCCTGTAAAAGTACCAGAGGTTTGTTTCTGTGTGTGTGTGTGTGTGTGTACCTCAGTGTCTTCAGTGTACAGTGTGGATTCTCCAGTCCAGCAGAGAGCAGCTTCACTCCTGAATCCTGCAGGTTATTGTAAATCAGGTCCAGTTCTCTCAGTCTGGAGGAGTTTGAGCTGAGAACTGAGGACAGAACTCTACAGCTTTCCTCTGTCAGTTTACACCCCCACAGACTGGAAGAGAAATGATGAAATATCAGAACACTGATCTCAAACACACAAACACAGCCATAATCCAGCTAAACTTTAGCATGGAACAGAAATGTGAGTGCGTTTCTCTCACACACAGAAATCAGAGGACAGGACGCCACATCAGCACATTTACAGGAGCAGCGACGTCTTTCTGCACTCCACAATCTCTCAGCTACAATTTATTATCACACCATTAGCTCATGGACAGAACACACACGTGTGAGAGCGAGCAGCCGACAAACACTCCACTCTGACCTGTGTTCAAGTTTCTACAAACTAAACACACTCTCTCTCACACACACACACACACACACTACTCTCTCTCTCACACACACACACACACACTACTCTCTCTCTCACATACACACACTACTCTCTCTCTCACACAAACACACTACTCTCTCTCTCACACACACACAACTCTCTCTCTCTCTCACACACACACACACACTACTCTCTCTCTCACACACACACACAACTCTCTCTCTCTCACACACACACACTACTCTCTCTCTCACACACACACACTACTCTCTCTCTCACACACACACACACACTACTCTCTCTCTCACACACACACACTACTCTCTCACACAAACACACTACTCTCTCTCTCACACACACACAACTCTCTCTCTCTCTCACACACACACACACACTACTCTCTCTCTCACACACACACACTACTCTCTCTCTCACATACACACACTACTCTCTCTCTCACACAAACACACTACTCTCTCTCTCACACACACACAACTCTCTCTCTCTCTCACACACACACACTACTCTCTCTCTCTCTCACACACACACACACACACACAACTCTCTCTCTCTCACACACACACACTACTCTCTCTCACACACACACACACACACACACACTACTCTCTCTCTCACACACACACAACTCTCTCTCTCTCACACACACACACACACACACACACACACACAACTCTCTCTCTCACACACACACAACTCTCTCTCTCACACACACACAACTCTCTCTCTCACACACACACACACACACACACACACACACACACACAACTCTCTCTCTCTCACACACACACACACTACTCTCTTTCACACACACACACACACACACACACACACACACACACACACACACACACACACACACAGAGTACTCTCTCTCTCTCTCTCTCTCACACACACACAGCCAGTGGCGGAATAACAGCACACAAGGCCCCGGGGCAAAACACCAATCAGGGCCCCCACATGGCGAAATTGCACACAAACAGAAGGCCTGCGGCATATAATCAGGCTATATTAGAACAGAACTTGCTCAAAGTTTTTTTTATTCTTCTTCTTCTTCTTGTTATTATTATTTTTATAGGCCTACATAGCCTGTATTTTCCATTCATTTTTATTATGTTCCAAATAGACACTAAACAACAACAACAAAAATCCAGCAATCATGAATGATACACCCTCATTGTGTAAGCACGTCTTCAACTACAAAGCCGACACAGAAACCTGCGTTCGTCATTCAAAAGGCATTCGACGCGCCTTGCTCTCCGCAAAGTCGTCGAATATTTGAGGGATGTTAAGCGCTCTTGCTCGCTCATTCTCAATTGATAAAATGGCCAATCCACAGAGTCTCTCTTGACCCATTGCGCTCCTGAGATAATTTGTCAATTTTAATTTGGAGAAAGAGCGCTCTGCTGTCACAACTGAGACGGGGAGAGTGAGAAAAAGCAAGAAGGCCGTGCACACCTCACTAAATTTAGAAGTTACTGCTAGGTGATCTACTACCAGCAACCTGGCCAGGCTAAGCACAGATGTGTGTCTCGCTATCTGCTCCTTGAAACAAACCCTAAATGACACTAGTTGACCAGGAAAGCTGGAGTCAATATCCCGACTATAGTGATCACACAGTCGACGGGCCACTTCGTATAGCTCCTCGTCCTTGGCATGCTGGAGCGTATTTGGATGAACAGCCTCAAACCGATTTAAACTGACAAACCTTTGTGACAGCTACTGAATGATTACATCAAGGCATGCATAGAACACATTCACCCGAAAATAATGTTCTGCATCGGAAAGCCGACGGTCTTCGCTAAGGTGATCAAGGTGGCACTTCACTTTTTTCAACCTGGTGGCTACAAATTGCGTTTGACTGCCCCATTTCACAGCCAATGCCAGAGTGGAAGCCTTTGCCTCATCAAACTGCTCCCTGTACTCCTGTAGAGTTCGTACAGCATTCTGCAATAATGCAGACGCTTTGAGGAGATCAATGGTCTTCTCCTGCAGTTACTTTGAGATGGCATTAGTGCACTCCAAAATCTTTGTCTGAAGGCTGATTAAAAATATGAACTGAAATTTAGTAATGGCCTTTTTAAGTGCATCTGCCTCATCTCGTTCATTCATTTTCTCACTTGTAAGTGAGAGCTTTAATGGCGTCTCCATCTCTGTACTTTAACGCAACAAGCACATTGTAGCGGGAGGACCAGCGGATTGGGCAGAGGCGTTTCAAGGTTATGTCCCTGCTCTCTGGGCTCAATAAGTTGCCAAGTAATGCCCATCTCTTAACACTGTTGGCAACCACATCAAAAAACTGTCTAATCTCTGGGATAGTTTTGACAGAATCATTCAGTACCAAATTCAGACAATGAGCCGCACAGTGCACGTACAAAGCAAGGGGCTCCCGCTCCGCTATTCTCACTTGAACACCAGAATAAATTCCGCTCATGTTCGCTGCACCGTCATAACCCTGTCCACGGCATCTGGAGAGATCTAAGCTGTTCCCTTCAATGCAGCTAATAATTAGGCCCTCCAGTTCAGAAGTGGTTGCGTTCACAGTGATCTCGAATCCAAGAAAAGCCTCAACTATCCTGATATCTGTAGCAACACCCATTTCGTCTCGATCAATTAAAACATACCTGAAGACCTGGCTCAGATGATCGCGCTTTGCTACGTCTTGAGTGGTGTCTATAATGATGGAATAAAATGGAGATGCATTTATTTCATGGACTATGTTGCTCTTGACTCTCTGTGATAATATATAAATGATCTCATCCTGAATAGCATGGCTCAGATATTTAACTGATCCCTCGGGCCGGCTGATCAGTTTTCAGGACAGGGTCGTAGCGAGCCAACAGTTCAATGATGGACAAAAAGTTTCCTGCGTTCCCCTGCCCAATGGACTCTCGGTGTCCCCTAAATGCCATGTTACATGACGCTAAGGTCAGTGTGACATTCACAACGCGCTCTAACACTTGCCTCCAAAAGTTAGCCGCATTACGAACATCCCTCTCCATATCAGCATCTATTGTACCATGGAGTTTCCACTGCTCATAGACTACACACACACCGAGATGGATCTGGGTAGATTCATGCACTGCAATTTTGGAGGAGATATGTTTCCAATCGGGCGGCATGGTGGTGTAGTGGTTAGCGCTGTCGCCTCACAGCAAGAAGGTCCTGGGTTCGAGCCCCGGGGCCGGCGAGGGCCTTTCTGTGTGGAGTTTGCATGTTCTCCCCGTGTCCACGTGGGTTTCCTCCGGGTGCTCCGGTTTCCCCCACAGTCCAAAGACATGCAGGTTAGGTTAACTGGTGACTCTAAATTGACCGTAGGTGTGAATGTGAGTGTGAATGGTTGTCTGTGTCTATGTGTCAGCCCTGTGATGACCTGGCGACTTGTCCAGGGTGTACCCCGCCTTTCGCCCGTAGTCAGCTGGGATAGGCTCCAGCTTGCCTGCGACCCTGTAGAAGGATAAAGCGGCTAAAGATAATGAGATGAGATGTTTCCAATCTCTAACTCCGTTTACCCAGGCATTATTGTAGGAGGGGGCTTGACGAATTGCGAAAAGAAAATCATCTGTATTCGCATTTTATGCGAAAGTCATTTAAAGTTTAAGCAAAATCCATCAAACAATTGCGATTTCTCAAGATGAACAATACCTTTCGTGTCCATCTTCGATGTTTTAATTTATAACCAAAGCCCCCGAGTTTCGAAGCTTCTTATTGGTTGACCGCAAATTACGTCTTCCAATAGCAGCGCATAGACATATAAACATAGACGCCGCCTTCTGCGTAGAATCATACGTCATCCTCGCCGCCATATTGGATGGGGCAAAGTGGAGATTCTTCAGCCGTCTCTGGTGTAGCGTCTAGACAGTAGCCGAGAATAAAGATGCCTCATTCATGTGCTGCGTTTAACTGTACCAACAGGTTTACCATCCAAACGAGATCACATGGGATTACCTTTCACAGGTGAGACTGGAAAAATACTTTTCAATACTGTTCCTTCAGTCTTCAGTTTCCCAGCTCATCTCCACCAGGGAGGTGTAGAGTTATAAGCAGTGAGAATTAGATAATACAGTGCCACACTATGATGAACATTTTTGAACGTATGATGAATGTTTTTAACCTTTCTGAATGTGAAGGAATCAGTGATGTATTTTGTTTTGGTATGACGTTAGAACCTGGCCGAACTCAGTTTGGCGCTCATTCAGAATATTGATGGGTATTTCGCACACTATTTATAACCATCACATTAAAAGTTATATGTGTTGTTTTGATGCCTGTTTGTTTCCCAGATATATACGTGTGTGTCTTAATGGGTGAATAAAAGGCATCGAGTTAAATATTATTGTAGAAAGGGGCTTTATGAAGTTCAGTCCATTTACTTGCATTGGTTTACGGGGAAGATTTGCCCCATCCAATATGGCGGACACTCTGACATATCCCAGCAACGGGCCGCCAGCTCAATGCGGCGTCTATGTTTATATGTCTATGTAGCAGCGGATCTTACATATAAAATGATCAATTTCCGAGTTGCGCTGATAATGTCGGCAATTCTCGCTCATTAGTGAACAAGATTATAGCGAGGTTTGTTTAAAATAAATTATCCGACTTTACGTATGACAAACTTATCTAAAAAGTGAGATAACCTATTAGAATATTCTGTTAGCTTTCTCAGTTAGGGATAAAAACACGATATAACCATTCTAAAGACATATTTTCTACATAATATCAACCCTGACAGAACTTTGGAAGAACTCACAGATGAACCAGGATATATCGACCAAGTGTACTTTGTTTTCAGAGCGTTTTGACGCACATGGTTCAAAGTTTTGACTGCAAGTGTTTCATTTGAGAAATTAATGGTGAATATCATTATATTTGGGTTAGGAGATTAATTTATAAGAAACAACCATTGATTTTAACTCCCTGAGCTCCCTTCATCCTACCCATAAAGACACCCCCCCTCCCCCTAAACACACACACACCTCAATGGAGCACTTGCATGTGACGTCACAGCCAATCCAGATTGTGACAGACGCCATCTTGTCGGTCAAACGCCATATTCCGCCTTCTACTTCTACTTCTGCTTTTACTTCTACGTTTTCTTCTGGAAAACCCTACTATATACAATTCTACTAAAACGGCTGCGGCTACAAGCTCTCCCTACCTGTGCACGTTTATGTTTTTTGTGTGTATTTTTGCGTGTTGTTCGTCTGTACCGGACTTCAATATCCACTACAACTGTATGGACTTACTGGACATTGGTTTCCAGCAGAAAATGACGGTTTGTAGCGATTTCCATCGCATGCACAACATTCCGGACGAGAAAAAAAAAAAAAAAAAACGTTCCGGACGAGATAGCGAGACCAGCGGGGTCTCCGTGGATTGTTATCGGAAGCAAAGCGAAGGAGGTGGCGCCGGGAGCGGAAGCAAAAGCGAGGCTGCAGAGCCAGCCTGTTGACCAAGCTCAGAAAACAGCCACTCAAATCTCCACTGCCAAGCCGCTACCTCTCCAACGCCAGATCCATGTAAACAAGACGGACGATTTGGAATTACAGCTGGAATTACCTTATTCTATTCTATAATCGGCTGGTCAGTGCTATACTCAATACTTAAGTGACTTACCCATCCAATAAGGATTCTTGTTTACAAGATGCCACATCTGAGTCGCTGACAAATCCTGAATTTCTGTAAAGGTAACTGTCCAGAGATTTATAAGCACGCAGTGCTTCACCACTGAACAGCGAGGGAAAGCTAATGAGGTAATTATACACGGGTATTCCGCTGGCAGTTCAAAATCCGGTCGTGAAAACTCCGTCCGGTAAGCCATAAGGGTCACAAATCTGTAGATCGTTTATTTTAGACATATATCTAGTTATCTGTTCATTAGAAAAATGAGCCGTGTAGTCCGTCGGTTGAAATTGATCCATTCTGTACACGAGTGCAGCAGTATTCAGCGGTGTTTTTGACCGACAAGATGGCGGTTGTGTACTTTCCGGTCACGTGACTGCAAGATCTCTATAATGAAAACACACACACACGCGAGGCAATACCAGTGGTTGAGATGTTAAAATAGAATTTTGAAAAAATAAAAAATAAAAAAATGAATTTAGCAAGGACAGCCACTGATATTGGTCAAGTCAGACACTGATGTTAGCCAGGCCAGCTTGGCCAGTTCAAATTTATACATGACCCATAGGTGTGATAAATCCCTGATAGAGCTGGAAGCCACTCACCATGCAGTTATGTTACACAGCCAGTCAGCATACTACAGAGGGTGACTAAGGGCTAAAAGGTGCATAGATAGCAAACAATGCAAAGCACATTACACCAGATGTTAAATATAATTATAATGAAAAATATGGGCTCCGTAAACCAGATTAAGCGGGTTAAATTAAACACACAATTTCATTACATATATACAGTTGATGAAATGATCAAAATAAGAGGATTCAAGAATAAATAAGCATGCTATGAACGTAAATCAAGAACACGGAAAGACAAAGGCAGGAAACAAGCTTGCAAACACTATTGAAACACCAACAAACTACAGTAATAATTCTTTTTTCAATATTATGTCAGTGCAATAAATATTTAGAAGTATAACATATCTTCCTAAAAAAATTACTTTGCTAAAAAGAAAATTGTTCTTTTAGCATTTCTTGCTAAGCGAAATTGCAAATTGCTAAAGAAAAATTTGAGTCTTTAGCACTTTTCGCTAAAACAATTTGGGTCCTAGAGTGAGCACAGCCTACGATGTCTCGCAAAGGTCTCAGCGAATCTCGTTTACGGCCATTGCTTTGACATATGGACTGATATTACAGAGCATATTTCAAACACTCAAAACTTGCTATAGCAGCGACAAAATAGCGATCAAAAATGCATTCCTATATTTAATAAAATGGCATAAATAGAATTTATGATTAAAAAAAAAAATTGCCTTCAGTTCTCCTTTAAAGCTACAGCGCGCAACTTCTGTTGACCCCTGGAGGAATTCTACATAATTACAAAAACTCTACCGGCGCTTCCACGTCGTGTCTGGCAGTATAGGCTGCAGTCACACACACGTAGACGAATTAACTTCAAGGTAGAATAAATGGTTCTCAAGAACAATTGTGCAACACACTTTTTGTCAAACTCAGTAAATATCTCCTCATGGTCTGCCAGCTGTCTGATCTGTGTGCGCACTGAAAAAGAATCCAGTGTTCATACACAACCATGGTTCTATAACTGGGCAACAAAGTGGCTCGGACCGAACCTCACAACATTATTTCAGCCCATCAGCAGGTGCGTTCAGTGTGTTCTCATGGAACAGATAATGCTTCCATTTTATTAAATGTTTATATCATGTTCTGCTGTAGTTACTTGTTCTTGTCTTTAAATTTACTTTCATTCTAACTTTCACCTTACCTAGATCTATAGTGTCACTATTTTATGTTTATCCTTTTCTTGATAGGGCTTGGTGAAAAGGTTTGATTGACCTAACTTTGGTTTACCTACCTTTTTTTTTAAAGATATTTTTTGGGCTTTTTTCACCTTTATTGGATAGGACAGTGCAGAGACAGGAAATGAGCAGGAGAGAGAGAGAGACAGGGAGGGATCAGGAAATGACCTCCAGTCGGAATCAAACCCGGGTTCCCGGATTTATGGCATGGCACCTTATCCAACTGAGCCACGATGCCCCCGGTTTACCTACCTTTTGTCTGTTTTGTACAGAGCATGGATCAAAGCACCATCAATGAGGCCACTGAAGACACCACCACTGGGATTTATGTTCTTAAAGAACATGCTTCAAGTGATGAAGCAGAGGACATTGGCATTGTTCTCGAAGGCATCAAGGTGTTACAAGATCTTGATAAATGTAGCATTAGCTGTTGCTATGCTGTTTGGACTGATGTATGCACTGAACATCAGTGACCCTGCTGACCTCCGCTACACTTTTGAGGTCATCCAAAAGATCTGGATGGAACTGGATGGAGGTAAACTTTCCAACAAAGCACTTGCTCTGAAAAACAGGCTCTCTCAGTCAACGGCTCAGACTGATTTCTGCTGTGTATCCACTTTTGTGTGCGTGTTTATTTCTCAGTGATGAGTTTATGCAGGGTTGATTACTTTTTGTTTGTAAATCCACTTTGATTTGTCAAACTTGTCAGCTGTGTAAAATGGTGTTCACAGGGTTAACCCTCATGGTAAAGTGTTTTTATGAAGCACTCGAGCTTATTTGCCTTATTCAGTTTGTGGCATGTTTGGTTTAAGTCAATAAAATACTGTTATTGTTTTGTATTCACTCTTGAGGATGCACTGCTGCGCTGTACTAACAGTTCACAGTATTTTTTAATGTACTATGATAAGTTTATACTGTATCTGCTGTGTGTTTTTATGCTGAATTTACTGTATGGCAACTGCACTGAGTCCTACTGTTCAGGTAAAATGTGTGAACTGTAAAGTGTAAGGATCAGTACAGTCAAAGTTTAATACAGAACACTCAATCTTTGGTTTTTGTCAATGCAATTTTTTTTTTTTAATATTTGATTTTTGTATTTGCACAAACTTTAAATACAAAACTGATGTCTACAATTTGGCTGGCTTTAACAAATCAAGTTGAATTTAGAGACCTAACTTGGGTTGTAAGGACATCATAAAATTGCTTTTAAGTTACATAATACCTTTAAATAATATTAGCATTAACAAATCAAATTAAAGTTACATTTAAAAATCTGGTATCCTGAACATGATGAAATCACTTTAACATTAGTCAGTTAACTGGCATTGCAATAGCTTAAAGAAAAAGTTAAAATCAACTTGATTCTTTGAAATAGTCTAACATGACTGAAATATTTTGGTTTAACAAGTAATAATTCCATCCATCCATTATCTGTAGCTGCTTATCCTGTCCTATAGGGTGGTGGGCGAGCTGGAGCCTATCCCAGCTGACTACGGGCGAGAGGCGGGGTTCACCCTGGACAAGTCGCCAGGTCATCGCAGGGTGACACACAGACACACAACCATTCACACTCACATTCACACCTACGGTCAATTTAGAGCCACCAATTATCCTAACCTGCATGTCTTTGGATTGTGGAGGAAACCGGAGCACCCAGAGGAAACCCATACAGACACGGGGAGAACATGCAAACTCCACACAGAAAGGCCCTCGCCAGCCACTGGGATCGAACCCAGGACCTTCTTGCTGTGATGCAACAGTGCTAACCACTACACCACCATGCTGGCCCACAAGTAATAATTCATTGAGAAAAAGAAGGAAATTATGTCATCTGATCACGTGGGACCGATGTACACATTAAAATCAAGTAAATCCAAAGGATTTTTTTCAGTGCACAGTGTGTTCCTGTCATTTGGTTTGGTTAGTTTCACACTGCACTGATTTTCCAGAGCACCAAACTGTTTGTCCATGAGGGAGTTCTCTGATTGGTCAGGAGTAGGGTTGGGCGGTATTACGGTAAGAAGGTATCCCGAGGTATCCAAAAGTACCAACAGTATCGGTCTCATTACCGTCATTTTAAAAAAATATATAATATCTAAATAAATATGGAGTACATGAGGTCATAATATAAAATAATAAATTGAAGATCATCCCGAATAACTGTGTGATCGTATTTTCACTAATTCTATCAATTTTCTAAAGAAGTTCTCATCGCGTGCAGGGTTGTTTATGTCGTTACCATGGCAACCCTGCATGACATTTGGAGTCTGACAGAAAGCTTCGCAAGAGACTGAGACCGGGGGTGTCATGGCTCAGATGGCTAAGGCACAGTACCATAAATCCGGGGACCCGGGTTCGATTCCGACCCGAGGTTATTTCCCGATCCCGTCTCTCTCTCTCCCGCTCATTTCCTGTCTCTCTATACTGTCCTATCTAAAAAAAAAAGAGACTGAGACCGCGGTTGAAAGATGGCAAGTCAAGATAACGAGTTAGTGGCAAAAAAAAAATACAACATTGGCAGTGTGGCAGTATTTTGGTTTCAAACCAAACGAAAAATCTAATATGTCCCCTAAGGCACACCACTCCACTTCCACGAGATCTCTCCAATGAGTTGTGTTTTGAGTAGGTTACATGAGTAACAACAAGGTAAAATAATATAACGTATGACATTTGGGATGTGGGTAATAAACGTTTGAAATGTCATCTACTGAAGAAACGGAAGAAAACATCGTAGCGTAAACTGTTAGGTTTCTGGTGGGAATTAGCAATGCGCTTGCTATCTTTGTTGGGTGTGTTAAACCGTATGGATTTAAGTGGAATAATTGTAAGGAGTTATGTGATCAAGACAACGTTTTAAGCAAGGTAAGGCCATTTGATTATTAATTTCCCTGCCATGGCATGACGTGGGCCCATATGATTTTGCCTTGTGCAGCTATCACGCATTTGAATTAGGTTCGCCTCATTTGCGCTGAAGAATATGGTTTATCGCGCAGTCTAAACGGACTTGGGTGTTGGTTGATTCTTTTTCTTTTTTTTATTTCCCATGCTTGAAAGGGTATGATCCTGCTCATCGTGTACTTTTTTTTGATGGAGTAGGTGAAATAGTGCTGCAAATGGCGTTTCAACGCAGACATGTGTAAACGACAGTTGAATGCTATTTTCAAGATGAAGGAAGAGTTGCGTGATGCTTTGAAATATCTCTTAATCCATTCATCAATGCACAAAATTCGCTTTGCTGCTTAATCCATACCACAATGCACACAATTCGCTATGCTGCTTTTAAATAGTACATTTGAGGCATAGGCGCAGGTTACACAGTAGGCCGAAACAAAATATTTTTTTCTCGGTAATACCGTATACCCCGGGAAAACACAGAGACAGTTTAAAGGTATCAAAATTTGAATACCGCCCAACCCTAGTCAGGAGTTTGTCAGGGTGGGGTTTGATGGACACTTCTTATTGGGGTTGTTTTACTGCTGGAGGTCAAGATTTTGGGAAAAATATGATGTAATTATTTGAACTGAACACAAAGTTGTGTGTTGAATTTCAAACAGACAGTAAAACAGTTGGTGTGTATCATTCTCTGCTCACACACACACCTCTGATTTCTGGGGGTTTGGAGTGGACCTGAGTACAGGTGGTGTGTTCACGTGTGTCAGAAGGTGGGTTTAATAACCTGTTAGTGTAAAAAGTGAAACCATCTCCTGTAAAAGTACCAGAGGTTTGTTTAAAGAAGATTAGAGTCACTAGTAACAAGCATTAATCTAAACACTGCAGTTCAGTGTGACATTAAAATAACAAACCATGCAGTAATACATTTATAAATAAAAATAAAAACACTCACCGAGCTTTTCTGGAGGCTTTGACCACTGGCAGCAGCTTCAGA
This sequence comes from Neoarius graeffei, assembly GCF_027579695.1. Lineage (NCBI taxonomy): Eukaryota > Metazoa > Chordata > Actinopteri > Siluriformes > Ariidae > Neoarius > Neoarius graeffei. Next base: position 109,759,157 of record NC_083573.1, on the reverse strand, counting down.
AGACATTCCTCTGATGGGTCATATTTACTCAAATCAAACTCATCCAGCTCCTGTTCTGAGTTCAGTAACACAAACACCAGAGCTGACCACTGAGCAGGAGAGAGACTGACTCCCCTGAGACGCCTGGAATCTCCTCTGTTCAGGTAACATTGTACTTCCTGCACAAGAGAATGATCATTCAGTTCATTCAGACAGTGGAACAGATTGATGGATTTCTCTGGAGATGGATTCTCCCTGATCTTCTCCTTGATGTACTCGACTGTTTCCTGTTTGCTGTGAGCGCTACTTCCTGTCTGGGGCAGTAGGTCTCGTAAGAGAGTCTGATTGGACTCCAGTGAGAGACCCAGAAGGAAGCGGAGGAACAGGTCCAGGTGTCCATTCTCACTCTGTAAGGCCTTGTCCACTGCACTCCTGAGAAAATCAGACATGTTTGATTTGGTGAAAAGATCAGACAGATCAGTGGTTTGTCGTTCTGTTACTTTTCTGCTGATAAAGGAGATAAATGTGTATAAAGCAGCCAGAAACTCCTGAACACTCAGATGTTCGAAGCTGAACACCTTCCCCAGGTGAAGCCCAAACTCCTCTTGGAAGATTTGGGTACACACTCCTGAGTACACTGACACTTCTCTCACATCAATGCCACACTCTCTCAGGTCTTCCTCATAGAAGATCAGGTTTCCTTTCTCCAGCTGTTGGAAAGCCAGTTTTCCCAGTGCCAGGATACTCGCTCTGGTCTGCTGAGGATCAGGCTCACATTTCTGATGGTACTTTTGCTCCTTGTGTTTGATCTGAAAGATCAGGAAGTGTGTGAACATTTGAGTCAGAGTCTTGGGGATCTCTCCACTCTCTGCTTCACCCAACATTCTCTCGAGAACAGTGGCTGAGATCCAGCAGAAGACTGGGATGTGGCACATGATGTAGAGGCTTCTTGAAGACTTCATGTGTGTGATGATTTTATTGGCCAGGCTCTGATCACTGATCCTCTTCCTGAAGTACTCCTCTTTCTGAGGATCACTGAACCCTCGTACCTCTGTTACCTGGCCTACACACTCAGGAGGGATCTGATTGGCTGCTGCTGGTCGAGAGGTTATCCAGAGGAGAGCAGAGGGAAGCAGATTCCCCTTGATGAGGTTTGTCAGCAGCACATCCACTGAGGCCGACTCTGTCACATCGCACAATCTCTCATTGTTCTGGAAATTTAGAGGAAGTCGACACTCATCCAGACCATCAAAGATCAACAGGACTTTGTTCATATCACAGTCTATGAATCGTAATTCTTTCATTTCTGGGAAAAAGTGATGAAGAAGATTCATCAGACTGAGATTTCTCTCCTTCATCAGATTCAGCTCTCTAAAGGGAAGTGGGAACATGAAGGTGACGTCCTGATTCTCTTCTTCAGTCCAGTCCAGAATGAACTTCTGCACAGAGACTGTTTTTCCAATTCCAGCAACTCCTTTAGTCAGCACACTTCTGATGGACGTGTCTTTAAAGAGATCCTTACATTTGATGGGTGTCTCCTGTGTTGCTGGTCTCCTGGACGCCGTCTCAATCTGTCTCACCTCATGTTCTTTATTGACATCTCCACTCCAACCCTCTGTGATGTAGAGCTCTGTGTAGATCTCATTCAGAAGAGCTGAGCTTCCATGCTGTGAGATTCCTTCATTAACTCTTTTAAACTTCTCTCTCAGGTTGGATTTCAGCTTTTGCCGATACACAGAGACGTGTTCTGAGAAACAAAGTAATAACATCTTTTCATGCAAAATCACTGAGAACAATATAAATTAAATACTGATGTGCGTTCCTGATTAATGTATAGAATTTAGATGGAAAATATAGACATTGTAAAATAAAATTAATTTCAGAGTTCTAATCTCACTGACTTATTCAGCTTGATAAATTTAATATGATGTATTTAAATATGAACCAAACTGAAGCAGATAAAATAAAGTCATGACTCAGAGCTCTTACTGTAGCGCAGTGTGTGAGCGAGATCTGTGTGTTTCATGTTCTTCAGGAAGTGCAGTGTGATCTTCAGCACTCCCTCTCTGACACTGCTCTGATCCTCCTCATCCTCCACCTCCCTCTCAGAGCATGCTGGGGAATCTGGACTCAGGAGCTTCTTAAACCTCTTCAGCTCCTTCTGGATCACACTGATGACTTTGTGTTCCAGCTCCTGGTGAGAAACACACAGGAACAGATCCCAATATTATAATGTTACACAGTGAGAGAGGATTTATTTTAGGAAAAGAAGAAAAGTCAGTTGCAACTGAAATTGCGTCTGATTACCCATAATGCTGCTGTATGTGGATAAAACTGTACACACACACCTTGAATATGGACTCCAGCTGCTTTCTGCTGATGTTTGATTTCTTCTTTTGTGGTCTGTGAACAAACAAAACACATGCCGTAATATGGACTATATGTATCATAGCTGTACAACACACACTCATACAGAGACAGATATTTAACACTCTCCTCTTAACACAATACACTGAGTTCAGGATTTCATCATTGACACACACACATTTAGAAACAAATGAATGAATGAATGAATGAATGAATGAATGAAATAGTGATATAGTGATTAATGTCTCGGGTGTAAATGTTCTCATGTCGCACCACAGACCCTCCAGCTCAGGGACTGCAGGCTGAACTGAACTCTTCCAGCAGTTTTCCTCACTGCCAGTCCGAGAGCTGCAGCACTGCACAGTTTAGTGTTTTACTGCTTCAACACCTGATAAAGCTCATGAAGGGCTTCACAATGACACCAGTGAGTTTGATCAGGTGGAACAGTGTTGTAAAACACCTCACTATACTGACCTCAGATCAGCAGGACTGTCTCTGTCTCTGAAGTGATATGGGAGTCCCATTGACCCGTCACTCTTCATGGACACACAGCTGGGTTCTGGTGAGTCTGATCTCTTTCCCTCCATCATTCTAAAACACAGATATTATTACAGACAAATTACGGGAAGTGTGCATGCTAATATAATATGGAGTGGATATGGATGACGGTATATCCAGTTTGAATTAACACAGAACCTCTTCAACAATCTCAGTCTAATAAGCAGAAAGTAACACAAGACTTCTGTATAAAAATAAAACAAAGCCTGATAAAAGACAGCAGTTCAAACCTGAGGAACATCTGTCTCCACTACGATTAATTTTAATCTCATGTCATCATGTCTCATGTGTTTATACAGACCCCTCTGAAAGCGCTGGAACAGCAAGGGCACGTCTTCTGTTTTTCTCATTTACTTTCAGACTATCTGCCCCAATACTTTTGCTCACCTAACCATTGGGTGGTCTGCCTCCAAAGGTGTCATGTTCTGTTGCTGAACACATCTAGATGTAAAGATTAGGAAATGAAGCTGAAATTCTGATCTATCGGCTCATATTCATCTTTTGATCTCAAACTCAAATGTGTTTGGTGTAAAGCAGAAACAAAAGAATTGTTCTTGCTGTTCCAATCGACCCCTTGGGCATGGCGTCACGCATCACGTGATAATTTCACCTGAGGGACAGACAGACAGCGTCTTTCGTGTAAGCAAGGCTTAATCTGTCTTAAATATGGTTTATTTTGCACTCTTTTTGGTTGTTCAAATCATTCAAATAGAAAAAAAAATATGTTATTACCATCTCCCCGTTATGAAGAAAAATGTTAACAAAGACGCAAATGCTTCAAGAACAACGAAGAAATGAGTGGTTAAAGAGAATACGACGAAAGGAACCAAGCCTGAAAACTCCAGATAAATTCGTGATTGTATTTAAAATGCTTTGCTTTTTTTGAAATAGAAGGTCGGATGTGAGTATGGAAGAGTTTGCTTAAGAATCTCATTTCATTTCTGCTCACATTCGAGTGAGCTTCTTCATAAAAAAGTGTTCAAACAAAATCAAATGATTTTCTTACAGATGAACCAACTTCCTTATTCGACACGGAAAACTCAGATTGGACACCAGATAAACAACTTGGACATAATTCAGTAAAAATCCCAACAAGGAGCGACATGTGCGATATATCGTGAAAGAACAGAACAGATTAAGAGCAGAGAGCGCTGGAGCTTTGTTTCTGTTATCAGAGTAACCCAGTCTTGTGCAAAATGTCCCCATGGAGCCAGAGTGTAGTGATGAACCTCCAGTTCGAGAGAGTTCTACACACACACTGAACTTTAGACCAGCTGCAGGCATGTGAAATGGAAATAAATCGACTAAGGCAGGAAAAACTATTTTGGATAAAATTGTTATTGTCCGTTACGCACTGATCAACCTGCGTGACTCAGCTGTGTCTTTTGAATCGAGAATAAATGAAGAAGGAACTGAACATGAACTGTTGATTGAAATTATTATAACAAGAGTGATTATAGTTACTGTATGACTACAGCTACAACTGGAATGTGCTGATTCAGTTCGTGGTTGTAATTATTGTTCCATCCACTATTAGATAAAATTAAAATAAAATCTTAAAATATTGTTTGAAAGTCTAGAGCAAGATATTTTGTTACTTTACAAATAACGCTTCAGATATTGTTTTAGCAATAATAAGTATCACTGTATTACATTGGGGTTGCTGAGACATGGAGGGGTGGGAATAAGATCTAGCCCACAGTTCGGGTCAGAGTCCTTTGAGAGTAAATGCTTTGGTTTCCGCAGCATTCTGTTCCCGAAAGCTGCTGCTGCTGCTGAGTTTATTTAGTAAAATAATGTACAAAATACAAGTATAGTGCACATTAAAATATATGGATAGCACAATAAAGTGTAAATCCATTATTTCCATTGTGGTCCAAGTACATCAAGGGACAAAAAAGGGGGTGTAAACAAAAGGGGGGGAAAGTCATGTACAGCAGATAAACAAAATAAAACATGGCATGGACTAGAAGGTAAACTCGGACATAAAAGGATTTAGTGATTGCTGATAAAATTGATCAAATAAACAATTCTTGAAATTGGCACGGTGGTGTAGTGGTTAGCACAGTCGCCTCACAGCAAGAAGGTTCTGGGTTTGAACCCAACGGCCGGCCGGGGCCTTTCTGTGTGGAGTTTACATGTTCTGCCCGTGTCTGCGTGGGTTTCCTCCGGTGCTCCGGTTTCCCCCACAATCCAAAGACATGCAGTTAGGTTGACATGGGGCAGCCTTGGGCTGAGGTGCCCTTGAGCAAGGTACCTGACCCCTGACTGCTCCCCGGGTGCTCTGGTGTGGCTGCCCACTGCTCTGAGTGTGTGTGTGTGTGCGCGTGTGTTCACTGCTTCAGATGGGTTAAATGCAGAGGATGAATTTCACTGTGCTTGAAGTGTGCATGTGACAAATAAAGGTTTCTTTCTTTCTTCTATGTAAAACATTTCTGGACTGTAACTGACTTGGTAGTTGGTTCCAGGCAGTGATGGCGGTGAACCTAAATAAAGAATGGCCAAATGACTTTACAGAAGGAACAAAAAGGGGCATGGGACCTGAACAGGTATTATGGCGGGTATTCCGAACACTTCTAGAAGATGAGAGATATCTCGGAGCGTTACCATATAACATGTTGTGGATGTGATTGAGTTGTCACTGTTTGACTCGGAGATGGACTGGCAACATGTTGACCTGTTTGAACTCAGTAAACCCTATAGGAATCCTGGGGGAGGAACTCAGCATAAAGTCAATAATTTTGTTTTGTGTAACCTGAAGACGATTCTTATAACTCTTGGTAAGGCCAGAGTAGCAAGTGGAGCTGGCATAGTTGAAATGACATTGGATAAGAGCTGACAGAAAAAAGTTTCTTGATTGCCTTATCGAGGTTCCGGGCCTGCCTGTATAGAAACCTGAGTTTGGCGTTGGCCTTACGTATAATACTGTCAGCTATATGGCTCCCACTAATGCCGCTTTTCCACTACAAACGCGGCTGAGTCGGGCTGAGCCGTGCCGTGCCGAGTCGGGCTGAGCCGGGCTGTTGGAGTTGCATTTCGACTACAATCGCGCTGAACCGTGCTGGCTGGAAGTGGGTGGACACATTGGGTGGAGTTAGCGAAAGTGGGTGGACGTCACGTGATGTCGTTAAGCGGCGCAAACAGTGACATCAGTGATCTTTTAAGCGGTAGTCTCACGACCCGGATAGTAAACCATAAACATGGAGGACATGGAGTCGTTAGTGTTGCTGGTCTTGGTTCTGTGGCTTGTTGTCACCGACAACGCCAACAGATACTGGCAAGAGTGTATAGATGAGACGAGGCGCATAAGGCTTCAGAAATTCTCGTAATTCGTAATTCTTCTTCTTCCGGGTTTACGGTGTTTACAGATCCCAGCGTGCTCGCAGGGCGTGTGTGGGCATGTGAGGACACTCCTCCTCACCAATCAGTGCACAGGGGAGTGTCTGCTCACGCCCCCAGCCTCACTCAGCTCGGTTTGGCTCGCTTCAGCCCCACTCCAAAACCGTGCGAGCTTTGGGTGCTAAGCAGGGCTGAAGCGAGCCGAGTCGTGCTGTTCTGAGGTCGTCGAAACGCGAGCCGTGTCGGGCTGAAGTGAGCTGAAGTGAGCTGAAAAAGGCTAGTGGAAAAGGGCCATAAGAGACAGGTCTTATCCCACGCCTAAGTATTTCACACAGGATTTACTGGTAACTTTTTGACCATTACATGCGACATCCAGAGACTCATTACTATTAAGTCTACAACCCCAATTCCAAAAAAGTTGGGACAAAGTACAAATTGTAAATAAAAACGGAATGCAATGATGTGGAAGTTTCAAAATTCCATATTTTATTCAGAATAGAACATAGATGACATATCAAATGTTTAAACTGAGAAAATGTATAATTTAAAGAGAAAAATTAGGTGATTTTAAATTTCATGACAACAACGCATCGCAAAAAAGTTGGGACAAGGCCATGTTTACCACTGTGAGACATCCCCTTTTCTCTTTACAACAGTCTGTAAACGTCTGGGGACTGAGGAGACAAGTTGCTCAAGTTTAGGGATAGGAATGTTAACCCATTCTTGTCTAATGTAGGATTCTAGTTGCTCAACTGTCTTAGGTCTTTTTTGTTGTATCTTCCGTTTTATGATGCGCCAAATGTTTTCTATGGGTGAAAGATCTGGACTGCAGGCTGGCCAGTTCAGTACCCGGACCCTTCTTCTACGCAGCCATGATGCTGTAATTGATGCAGTATGTGGTTTGGCATTGTCATGTTGGAAAATGCAAGGTCTTCCCTGAAAGAGACGTCGTCTGGATGGGAGCATATGTTGCTCTAGAACCTGGATATACCTTTCAGCATTGATGGCGTCTTTCCAGATGTGTAAGCTGCCCATGCCACATGCACTAATGCAACCCCATACCATCAGAGATGCAGGCTTCTGAACTGAGCGCTGATAACAACTTGGGTCGTCCTTCTCCTCTTTAGTCCGAATGACACGGCGTCCCTGATTTCCATAAAGAACTTCAAATTTTGATTCGTCTGACCACAGAACAGTTTTCCACTTTGCCACAGTCCATTTTAAATGAGCCTTGACCCAGAGAAGACGTCTGCGCTTCTGGATCATGTTTAGATACGGCTTCTTCTTTGAACTATAGAGTTTTAGCTGGCAACGGTGGATGGCACGGTGAATTGTGTTCACAGATAATGTTCTCTGGAAATATTCCTGAGCCCATTTTGTGATTTCCAGTACAGAAGCATGCCTGTATGTGATGCAGTGCCGTCTAAGGGCCTGAAGATCACGGGCACCCAGTATGGTTTTCCAGCCTTGACCCTTACGCACAGAGATTCTTCCAGATTCTCTGAATCTTTTGATGATATTATGCACTGTAGACGATATGTTCAAACTCTTTGCAATTTTACACTGTCGAACTCCTTTCTGATATTGCTCCACTATTTGTCGGCGCAGAATTAGGGGGATTGGTGATCCTCTTCCCATCTTTACTTCTGAGAGCCGCTGCCACTCCAAGATGCTCTTTTTATACCCAGTCATGTTAATGACCTATTGCCAGTTGACCTAATGAGTTGCAATTTGCTCCTCCAGCTGTTCCTTTTTTGTACCTTATTGCCCCTGTCCCAACTTTTTTGAGATGTGTTGCTGTCATGAAATTTCAAATGAGCCAATATTTGGCATGAAATTTCAAAATGTCTCACTTTCGACATTTGATATGTTGTCTATGTTCTATTGTGAATACAATATCAGTTTTTGAGATTTGTAAATTATTGCATTCCGTTTTTATTTGCAATTTGTACTTTGTCCCAACTTTTTTGGAATCGGGGTTGTACATTTGGAGCCAAAAAGTATGGATTCTGTCTTGCCAAGGTGCAGAGATAACTTGTTTTCTACAAGCCACTCTTGGACTGATTGAAGTTCACAAGACAGACGCTGCTGAATATCCACAGTGTTTTTGCCCGACACCAGAAGGCCAGAATCGTCAGCATACAGCAGTAGTTTACATTTCACTGCTGAGAGCATATCATTAGAGATGAAAGTGGAGCAAAGAAAAAAAATGCTGAACTTTTGAAAGTCAAACTAAGATTGGGGGGGCGGGGGGGGGGGGGGGGGGGGGGGGGGGCAACGTCCCCCGAAAATATTTTAATAACATAACACGCAAAACCCTGCATTCTAGTGCATTTTAGTACTTATTTTCACTAAAACAAGTTATAACTTAAGCCTTTTTCTTTCATGTACATTAATGATTAACATGTCAAAAATATCGAATTTAAATCCCCTAGTTAAATGAGCAATTTTCAGGAGTGCATTGTTCTAAATTCAGAATTTTCACTATTGGATGTCAAAACTTCTATAAAGTGATGCTGTCACATCTTATGTGCAATACTGCATATATGTTTAGAAAATAATAATTCAAGTGATCAAGTGATATTAAATAGTTCACACTTTCATGAAATTGAATTGATTCAATATCAAAACAGTGTTATTAATCATATATATATATATATATATATATATATATAAATTAAACAGTAAACTCATTCAGAACAGAAAAGATAAATCAGCCACATTATCTTGTAAAATTGAGCTTATTCAACACAAACTATTATCAAAGAATATTTTCTTATTATCATGCCACTTTAAAGATTTAAAACTATTAGTAATGCACTAAAACTTAACTGGTTTGAACTGTGTGTGTGTGTGTGAGAGACATGGAATGCACTGCAAAGTTCATAGTTTTGTAAAAACCAAAGAAGACAGTCTGCTAGGATAAGTGAAAACCAGCTGTGAAATGAACACCACTAAATCTAGACCCTCTTCTTCTTCGGTTGTTCCACAGCCTTACAGCTGTTTTGTTTTCTCTTGCGCTTTCCCCAAATGGCTTTTTTAAATGTTTTTTGCTATGCTATGAACAGACTGTCTTGTCTTGGGTTGAGAGGCTGGATTTGGCAGTGCCTTTTCCTCTTTCCTCTCCCTGAGTTTTTTAGCATATACGCCGATACGGTTTACAATATCACGCATGCTCACTGATAACTTTATTTGCGGTCATTTTCAGTCACGTCAAGTCAATAAGAATTAATTCACAATTTTCTAAATCTCAACATGGATCTCAAGTACAACAAATTAAGAATAAGAAAATATTACTTACCACGTGCATAATGCATATCCTGGCCTGTCCACTTTCCTTACATAGTCTGATAAAAAGTCAATGTTTGCATCTTTCTCCTCCAGCCACGACTATTTGAACTTGTTCTTTACCTTTCCTTCTATGCTACGGATATCCGCCGACCGGTCAACTTGTTTGTTCATTATTATTGCTGAATCGGTAAACACATTTCAATAGAGAAGGCTCTTCAATTGTCTCGCTCAATAGAAAGGTACGCAAAAGAAAGACTGCCTTTTCTAAAGCACGATATCGCGATAAAATCTTGTTCACATGACATGAGGTATGTATATAAGCATATAAGGTCTCGTACACACCAGCAAGCATTGCGAGACTACAAAAATGGCGGCGCCCTGTCGCCGAACATAAACAAGCCGTGCGATCGCAAAACCGAATTTCTATGAAACGGAACGCGAAAAATCAGAAAAATAAAATTTCTCCATTTGGAAAACCGGAGATTTTCAAGAGTTTTGTCAACTATCCAGATTTCCGGGTAAATCCAGAAGACTTTCATCTATAATATCATTAACATCAACCAAAAAGAGTAAGGGACCTAATATTGATCCCTGGGGGACCCCACAGACCACATTTGCAGGTGAGGAGGTGACGCCACCAGCCTCAACACACTGCTGCCTATCAGAAAGGTCGGCTTTAAACCAGTTCACAGCAGTTTTCTGCAGAACAAAAGATTACAATTTAATTCACAAAATACTATGTTCCGCCCTGTGATGACCTGGCGACTTGTCCAGGGTGTACCCCGCCTTTCGCCCGTAGTCAGCTGGGATAGGCTCCAGCTTGCCTGCGACCCTGTAGAAGGATAAAGCGGCTAGAGATAATGAGATGAGATGAATACTATGTTCCACAGAGTCAAAGGCCTTTTGCAGGTCCAATAAAACCATTCCTGTGAAACTGCCTTTGTCCTGTTCCGACTTCATATAGTCACAACAGTCTTTACTTTCCCCACAAGGATGGACTAGTCTGGAAAAAGTCTTTACACAAAGAAGGGTTTGTGGCTTTTGTAGTGTGCAAGTGTTCTTCCGTGTGTTTCCTCTTCAGGAAAAAGAAGGTCTGTTCCAACATGGCGCTAACGCTCGCCCACAAATCTGCACCGTCACTCCAGTCGCTTCAAGGGATTTTGTTGGGATCATAACCACTAATAAACTCATTTCCGCCGATATCTGTCCTTCGCTTCTTTCTGACTAATGGCCCTTTTCCACTACCCTTTTTCAGCTCACTTCAGCCCGACACGGCTCGCGTTTCGACTATCAAATGGCCCTTTTCCACTACCCTTTTTCAGCTCACTTCAGCTCGCTTCAGCTCACTTCAGCCCGACACGGCTCGCGTTTCGACTACCAAAAACCAGCACGACTCAGCTCGTTTCAGCCCTGCTTAGCCCCTAAAACTCGCACGGTTTTGGAGTAGGGCTGAAGCGAGCCAAGCCGTGCCGAGTGAGGTTGGGGGCGTGAGGAGACACTCCCCTGTGCACTGATTGGTGAGGAGGAGTGTCCTCACATGCCCACACACGCCCCGCGAGCGCGCTGGGATCTGTAAACACCGCAAACCCGGAAGGAGAATAATTACGAATTACGAGAATTTCTGAAGCCTTATGCGCCTCGCCTCATCTATACGCTCTTGCCAGTATCTGTCCGCGTTGTCGGTGACAACAAGCCACAGCACCAAGACCAGCAACACTAACGACTCCATGTCCTCCATGTTTATTGTTTACTATCCGGGTTGAGAGACTACCGCTTAAAAGCTCACTGATGTCACTGTTTGCGCCGCTTAACGACATCACCTGACGTCCACCCACTTTCGCTAACTCCACCCAATGTGTCCACCCACTTCCAGCCAGCACGGTTCAGCGCGGTTGTAGTCGAAATGCAACTCCAACAGCCCCGCCCAGCTCAACACGGCTCAGCCCAACTCAGCCGCGTTGGTAGTGGAAAAGCGGCATAAGATTATCCAAGTAATCCGGTAGCAGAGCTTTTTTAGCTGCAGTTTTCTTCGGACAACAGCAACAGACGCCGGACATCTTCACTTGGCTTCAGGTATCGGGGAGTGACGGGGGAGAACGGAAATGTGACGCTACTGCAAGGGGCCAATACTTTCAGAGAGCTCTATTAAAGCTTTAGATGGAGAAACTCACCGCGTTTTGATCCTGAAAAGGTGCGTTTTCTCCGCCACACAAAATGGAGCTGCTGACTTTCACTTTCACTTCCTGCTCTGGGGGGGCGGGGCGTAGGAGGGAGAGGGAGGGAACACACACACTCACTCTCACTCACTCACACACACTATGGAGACCCAGGGCCGACTGATCTTCTTCTTTATTGTTTTATGATAAACAGCTTTTAGGTTCTTTACCGCCGCCTTCTGGACTGAAGTGTGAACCAGAATGTTTTCTTCACTGTTGTGCTAAATTCTCCTCATCATTCCTGTATCATTTAAAAGCCTAAAAATAGCCCTATATCCTACATTATCTGACCTCAAGTGCAACATCTCTCTGATTCCTAGTGTCATATGATTCCTTTGAAGCGTCTCTTTAAGTGTCGGTCTCTCTTGTTGATATCTCGGACAATCCAACATCACATGCTCCACCGTTTCCTGAAGTCCACAATGTTCACAGCTTCCATTCACATGCTCATCCATTATGTTTAATGTACTTGTAGCGCTTGTACTCTGGACCTGTGGAAAAGCACTAAATATCTACCTAGGCTCGGTAGAGAGGTATGGCTTAAAAAATCTCACAACTCTTAAAAAAAAAAAACTAATCAGGAGACAGTTATTAAGAAGTGGAACAATTGGCAGATTTATTGAATATATACACCAGCTGTGCACTCCAGGCACAGCGTTAACATGGAAATGTTGTGACTGAGTCACAGACAAGAAAAATTAAAAGAAGAGCTCTTCAAAATAAAATAAATAAAAATTATTCAGTCCTTGGTTCCCGAAAATATAAAAAATGTGTCCCCAATAAGAGTCCGTTCCTCGAAAATAACCCAACATAACGGTTCAAACTCAGGTTGAGTCAATGGAGTCAACTAGTCAAGAGTACTCTTATCTGGTATCAGTGATTCAAGTGGGTTCCGCTGAGGCAGTCACACGGCTGGCCACACCGCTCTCCTGACCATCCTCAGTCCTCGCCGGGCTCGGCTCGCCATCTTGGAATCTGTTTCTTTATCAAAAAAAAAAAACAGCCTAGACAAAATGTAGACTAATTAATGTTTTAATTCTGAGGTCTCATTTCTTCATATTCTGTTACTCATTTCTGTAAGCAGTATCCAAGGATACATCCCTTTTTAACCATAATGTGAATAACTCATCACATTAACCCACAATGTTACAATATACAGTAAGCATTCACATTACTTACTCCCCAGTGTAAAGAAAATGTATTGCATGAATTAAACAATAAAGTTTCTACTTCAATCTTAACAGTGTGTATTGTGTCTTTTCATATATTGTTCATTGCTGTATCAACACCTTTTAACCATTACAACACTATAACATATTTACATTATTAGGAATGACATTTCCTTTTCTTAGCTTCAGCAAAAATATACACATGAACTCAAAATGATTGCATATGCAACGCAGTTACAGTGAAAACCATCACCACTCGCTAACTGGCTTAAAGCAAGTGGTTTAATGTGAACAAATAAATGCTACATTCCTTTCAGAATGTTCAGAACACAGTTCGGTGCAGTGCTGGCCACTGTGTTAGGCAGCACGTCATGCTAGAGCATTCACTAACTAGTCAGGACACGATGATATGCGGTATACCAAAGTGGGTAAAAACATTAACACTACTTCCAAATAGGAAGCGCAATTGCAAATGGGATAACTAATGTAGCAGATTTAATATGAGCTTTAAAATGCATGTTATCCCCTCGGGGACTTTCCATAGGACTGCCATGTATTAATGCTCTCGCGAGATCTGTGTGTGTGAGTTGGAATGGTGGGAAAGTGTTCTAATAAACAGATGTAGATCTGTGTCTCCCTCCGAACGTGTGTCTCCTCAGTTATTACAAAACTCTGTTTATAAGATAAGTACCAACGCTCGGTTACATTGGTGGCAGCGGTGTAGGTTGAATTTGTTTTACGAACGGTTATTTTGTAATAGTCGTTTCTTTTACCAGTTTTTGTATACCGCTGTTAACTATCCGTGCCTAGCTTTGCATGTACGGCTTCCTCTGCTAATTCAGACCTAAGCGTGGAGTAGTTAGTGGACAATTCGAAATGTATTTCAAAGAGGAAGAGAATTTGGATGCATTTCCCTTTCGTCAGGGGAAGGATTATCACGTTGCTCGAGTGAAGATTGACCTCCCACCTCCGTTTTGTGGTGAAGACGACAAACAAAGTTTTCTCTGCTGGGCACGTCAATTTGAGGTAGCAGTGCGCGCTCTCACCGAGCGGGGCAATGAAAGAGACTATCAATACGAACTTGTAAGGATTCTGCCAACCCGTTTGAGCAAAGCTGCATTCCTGTTGTGGGATAATCTGCCCGCGACAGTGCAGAGCGATTACAGTGCAGTGAAAGAGAGACTCAAAGAAGCCTTTGGTCGTAAGCAGTTTTTGAACCGTTTCAGGACCGACCTGTCGGCTCGCCCACGCGCTCCTCACGAGAGCCTCATTGTTTATGCTGCTGAGATCAGCCGTCTCGTTTCGGAGGCTTTCCCAGACTATGGCGAGAATGCGACTAGAGAGGAGAAATTCCGCCGTTTCCTTGGCGGTCTCGATTCTGAACTTAAACTCAAGTGTCATGAACAAGGTGCCACAGACATGGAGGAGGCGTTGGTGATTGCTGAGCGTTGTGAGAACGCCAGAGAGGCAGTCAAGCAGGACTTTGCCTCCAAAGTCACAGCAGCTGGCAGCGCAGTAGGGCATATTGCCTCTGTTCATTCTGTGACTGATTATGGAGGGCTTCACAGGGCGGTACACAGCCTGACGGAGGAGCTTAGGGAGATGAGAGTCGACATGAAAAGGATGGCAGAGGAGAATCAACGGCTGCGGACGAGGACGAGTCCAGGGGGGTGGCGTGGCTCTTCTTCACCGGGGAGGATGTCATGCCGTTGCACCTGTGGAGGCTATGGATGCCAGTCGCAGGTGTCACATGAGCCTCAATATAGCCGTTCGCCTGACAGAAGATTCCCGTCACCTGGCAGAGACCGGGGCCAGTTCACACCATCCCGCAGTCGGAGCCCTGGTGCTACCTGGTCACCAAGAGGACGCAGCCCCAGCCCGGGTCGACGCATGCAATATGAGGACGACGCTCACAGGAGACGGGGTGTGCGCTTCATCTCCCCACACAGCGACCACCAGTCCAGCCATCAGGGAAACGGGGTGTAGCTGATGTTGCGGGCCGAACGCCAGCTGCCCTTTCCTTGGGCCCTTCAACCACTACCTGTGGCAGCACCCCTGTAATGTATGACTCTGTGAACAGCACTGAAGGTGAGATCCCTGTATCCTATGTTAATGGTGTGATTGAAGGCACAGTAGTCCCTGTGTTGTTAGACTCTGGGTCAAGTGTGTCTCTTATTAGTGCTGACTTCCGCACGTCTGTACCTGCACTTCGTAACCGTCCCCTGAAGAAAGACTATGTCAGTGCCCGTGCAGTGAATGGACAAATGTTGGACACTTTGGGTACTATATCTGTTGTTTTGTGGTTGGGGACAGCATCATGGCAGCACACTTTTCATGTAATTAGGGGAACTACACAAGCTGTGCTTTTAGGTTGGGATTTCATGCTGAAAACCAATGCTCTTTTGGACCTCCCGTACAGCAGGGTTCAACTGCAGGGCTCTACCATCCCCTTACTTACGAGAAATGACCTAACCCCTGTATGCTGTAATGTCACCATAGCCAACACTATGACTTTCCCCCCACTTAGTGAAATTATTGTGCCTGTTAATGTCCTTCCACCTACATCATCCAGCCTATTCGTGTAATTTTGTCGGCTATTTAGAGCCCAATATCCCTGATAGCTCTAGCTTAGTGGTAGTACACACAGTTACATCAGTGAAAAATGGGATGACTTGTGCTCGGGTCTTGAACCCCACTAAAGGTGATGTTGTTTTACAACAAGGTACTCATCTAGGGGAGATCTACTCTGTCGACGAGGCAGACATATATGCACTACCACACGTTGTGGCCACGGTGGCTGCTAATGACCCCTCTTTTTCTGATTTGACCCCCCCTGTGTCGCTAGCCGATTCGCCTGTCTCACCATCACAGAAAGCGGCTCTGTCAGCATTGCTCCTACGGTATAGGGATGTTTTTTCTTCCAATGATAGGAACGTCGGCAAGTGTACGCTTGTGCAACACCGTATCCATACAGGGAATCACCCACCAATTAAACAACGGGCCTACCGCACCACTCCTGAAAAAAGGGCCAAGATTGAGAAACAAGTGGCTGACCTGCTAGCCGATGGTGTAATTGAGGAGAGCTGCAGCCCCTGGGCCTCTCCGGTCGTTTTAGTCAAAAAGAAAAATGGTCAGTGGAGATTCTGTGTTGATTACAGGCGTCTTAACAGTGTGACTGTGAAAGATTGCCACCCTCTGCCGTGGGTGGACGACACACTGGATGCACTAGCTGGCGCCGTGTGGTTCAGCACGTTGGACTTTTCAAACAGGTTCTGGCAGGTCGAGGTCGCTGAGCAGGACCGTGAAAAAACGGCATTCACTACAGGTAGGGGTCTTTACCAATGGCGTTCTATGCCAATGGGTTTATCTAACTCACCTGCCACGTACCAAAGGATGATGGAGTTAGTTCTGAGGGGTTTGCCTTGGAATATTTGCATGGTTTACCTAGATGATGTCCTTCTGTATAGTAACACATTCGAACAGCACCTCTCCAGCTTAAGGGAAGTACTTGCTAGGATTGAGGCCGCTGGTCTTAAGTTAAATCCGTCCAAGTGTCACCTTGCCAGAAATCATGTAATTTTCCTAGGCCATGTAATTTCCCAGCAGGGTCTCCAGCCCGATCCAAAAAACACAGATAAGGTCAAGAATTGGCCTGCCCCTCAGTCCACGTCAGAAGTCCGGGCATTTGTGGGTTTATGCTCATACTATAGGCGCTTTGTACGCAATTTTGCCAAACACGCTGCTCCCCTGAATCACTTAATGGGTAAAAACGTGCCTTTTCAATGGACTGTGGACTGTGAAGCATCGTTTCGTTACCTTAAAGACGTGCTATCCTCTGCTCCCATCGTGACCCTCCCAGACTTCAGTATGCCCTTCAGGGTGTTCACTGACGCCTCTAGGGAGGCTGTAGGTGCTGTTCTGGCTCAGATAAAGGAAGGGGTGGAGCATGTGGTGGCTTACGCCAGCCAGACTCTGAGCCAAACACAGCGGAGATGGTCAACATTTGACCGCGAGCTGTGGGCAGTTGTATGGGCTGTTCGCAAATTCCGGCATTACATTGGGCTTAGGCTTTTTACCATTGTCACTGACCATCGTCCTCTGTTGGGCCTGCGATGCATGGCGCTTGGTGATGACCCAACTGGCCGACGGGGTAGATGGATTTTGGAGCTAGACCCCCTTAACTGGGACATAGTGTATAAGGATGGTCAACGTCACATGAATGCTGACACTCTCTCCCGACGCCCGGAGAGAGACAGCCGAGCTGATTGTGAAATACACCCACCTGACACCACAGGAGGGGTTAATGCCGTTCACCAGCTAATAGACAGTACCACACCCTCCCCTGAGCAGCCTCAGACAGTAGCCTGCGGGTCATTAGGAGCATCTACTGGTGACCCAAGGCCTATTCAGCCACTGTTTTTCGCCTTGGACCATGACCTGGCGGATGTTAAAGCTCATCAGGAGGCAGATGCGGATATTCAGATTGTTTGCAGCTGGCTAAAATCATCACGAAAGCCGTCTAGGGCGCAGTTGAGGGGGGCCTCTATTAATGTGAGGAAACTGTGGGCAGAGTTTGATCGCCTGCTCATGCGAGATGGACTGTTGTGTCGGTCTGTTGTCTCCCCCTACAGTGGTGAGAGGCTCCATCAGATTGTGGTCCTCTCTTCACTGGTGCCTGACCTCCTGAAGCAGCTGCATGGAAGCCCCGCGTCAGCCCACTTTGCGGTGGAGCGTGTGTGGGAACAAGCACGTCAGACTTGCTATTGGCCATCCATGTTCAGAGACATAAAGAAATGGTGTGAGCAGTGCAAGGCATGCCAGACGCGTCGGTCCCCAGTGCCATCTCATTGTGCTCCGCTGGGAGGCTCTGGTGCGACTCGTCCTTTTGAGAGAGTGGCGGCCGACATTGTTGAGTTGCCAGTGACTAGCAGAGGAAATAGGTATGTACTGGTAGTCGAGGACTATTTTACGAAGTTTGTTAATCTCTATCCCCTACCTAATCAGACAGCACAAACAGTGGCACGGTGCCTCTTTGAAGATTATGTACTGGTACACGGTGTACCTGAGCGCTTGCACAGCGATCAGGGACGGCAGTTTGAGGCGGACATTGTGCAGGGTCTTTGTCGTCTGTTAAAGATAACAAAAACGCGCACTACTCCCTACCATCCGCAATCGGATGGGATGGTTGAGCGCTTTAACAGAACTTTGATTGATCAACTGGCTAAAACATTACTGGACTGTGGGGGTGACTGGGACGATTATGTGAAACAGGTGGTCTTTGCGTACAATACCTCAGTTCATGCTAGTACACATTACACTCCTTACTTTCTTACCCATGGGCACGAAGCCAGAGTCCCAGTAGACGTACTGATACCTACCCATGTTATTGAGTCGCAGAGTCCTGAGTCTCACACAGAGTTTGCCTCCTCTTTACAAACAAAACTGGACGTTGCTTTCAGTAGAGCCAGACTGCGTAGTGCTGAAGCTCATGAGCGCCAGAAGCTTTACCATGATGAGAGGGCAAGGCACAAACCCTATGGAGTAGGTGCTATGGTGTGGCTTGACAACCCGGTTGAAAGTCGCATGAAACTAGCCCCTCACTGGAAAGGGCCTTATCAGGTCTTGCAGGTGATGGACTCAGGTGAGGTTCCCGGCCTCACTTACCGCATCTCCAACCCCTTCAATAGTGATGAGCGGCAACAGGTCGTGCATTATAACAGACTGAGACCTTATACATTACCAGTTCAATTGCCCCCTCAGCCATTGACATTAGACTCTTCCTTGTCCCCCATCCCTGGTTCTCCTGTGTTACCAGATGCTGGCCTGGATGACCTGCCGGCTTCTGCTGAGTTGCCTTGTTCTGCAGAGGCCACTGTGTCGCCTGGACCGGTCAGTAGCAGGGCAGGTAGGGTGCTTAGAGCGCCTGGTCATTTGAGTGATTTTGTTGTTTACTGATTGTGCATTTGTGACAAGTTGTTCCGTGATCTTGTCGGGAAAAAAAATGTTGACATAAAAACAAACAAAAAAAACAGGATGTGCAATGTTGCTATATTGTATTCCCTATGCAATGGGTCTAGGCTGGTGTTTAGCCGGCATTGTCTCTGTTTAGTGTGTTTTTTTTTTTCATATCTCATGCTGTGTTTTTTTTTCATTTCATGCATTCCCTCCTTGTTTTGTGTCTTGTTTTGTTATAAACGGGACGTTTATTCTCGTTGGGGGGGGCGGATGTAGCAGATTTAATATGAGCTTTAAAATGCATGTTATCCCCTCGGGGACTTTCCATAGGACTGCCATGTATTAATGCTCTCGCGAGATCTGTGTGTATGAGTTGGAATGGTGGGAAAGTGTTCTAATAAACGGATGCAGATCTGTGTCTCCCTCCGAACGTGTGTCTCCTCAGTTATTACAAAACTCTGTTTATAAGATAAGTACCAACGCTCGGTTACACTAATATAAAGGTTCATCATGAAAATAATACAATTCTCAGTATGCACTCCGACTGGTTTGAAAGGAATCACTTGTCAGTAGCTAATAGGTAACACCCTGCATAGCTAACACGGGTTAAACTAGCAGAGGGCAAAACGTGTTCATTCACCGGAGTTTCTTATCACATTAAACTCGGGTAACACGACTTGTTTTCTTGCTGGCACCTCGGTTTCACGTATCAAAGTCACTTATATCATTATTTTGAAGGAAAATAATCAGTTTCAAACTGGTAATTTATCTTTTTATACATTAAGAATACGGAGCTCAGTAACTCGTGTTCAAACGGAAGATAGATTGGGTTGAAGAGGGAAAAAAGAAGTGTCCGGCTGACCACTACTCAGCGTAGTGCGCCCTCTTCAGGCAATACCTAGGTTACTACATTTTAGTAGCCCTATTTTCATAGGGGTTACATACTGTTCAGAGCAGTGTGACCAAACCTCATCCTTGATATAATGTCTTCCTCCTTTCTATTTCTATCGCTTCCTCTCATTTCTCCTACTTTCTTCTGAATGCTGTAGTAATATCGACCCTTATTTCCTCTATCCCTCTCTTCCTGGCATTTCTTTCTTATTTCTATCTTGATTATACTTTTAACCTCAGCCTTACTATATTTTACATCATGGGCGTCGCCACCATTGAATGTGAAGGGGGCGTGTCCTCCTCACATTTCATAATTCTTCATTTGGACCCGCCCACATTTAACATAAAATATGAGTTCACCCAGCGCCGTTTCTATTGCTTCGTGAAAGAATCCATTCCACTTGATCGATAAGAGAAAACACAGAGCACTGAAAATCCACTCCGGGGTTTCCGGGCGTTCCCGACAACAACTCACCGCGCGCGAGGGAATCTCAGCGTGAGCACAGACATTCTGGTGCAGCTGCTTGAAAGTGGAGGAGGTGACGTCATCCCCATTGCCGCCTCACAATGGCTAGCTTTTGCTGAAACCTTATTCTTTTGTTATCTGCTCTCAAAATTAACCCTCGGCCATGTTAAATTAATGTTCAACTAAACAGTGAAATAAGCTTAGCCTAATGGGGTATTCTTGGTTGATGATGAATTGTTTGCAGTATTTGCTCCCTCCCCAGACACAATGGACATAAGGACATTCTTTACAAAGAAGCGGAAAGTCAGTCAAAATTTCCCCACAGGACAGGTTTTTTTTTGTCCCAATGGAAATGTTAGTGCAGTTAGCTGGCTAGTCAATGTTAGGAGATGTACGGTATCAGCTAGCTTAATGTTAGCGATCATTTAATTCAAACCCACTGCCTTACTGTAATGCCAAGAATGAGGTCAAGTCTGCTCTGATGATATTTATTGATTCCCTGTTGTGATTTGAAGAACTTGTTTTGTCTGGTCTTTGCCAGTTTTCTGGAAAGTAAGATGGGAAATCAGTGTATGGGGAAGGAATAGTAGAAAGGAAAGTGATGGAGAGAGATGGATGTTATTTCAGGTGGATTGTGAAGGAAAGGGGGATAAAAGTTATGAAGTGGTAGAAATTGTGGTGGCATCAATGTAAGAAGGAGTTATATCTATAAATCTATTTGTTCGACTAATCTGTAAATGTTACTGTAGTACCACCATTGCATGTAGGTTGACAAAACTGCACTTGTTCATTGTGTGAAGTTCTCTTTTATGTGTCATTGCTTGACACAGTGTGATTTTGTGTTATGAAGACTGCATGATGCCATATCATTTTTGTTATGAGCATCACTAAATCGGAAAAAAGTAAAATGCACCCACTAAAGTCACTGTTGGTGGTGAACAAAATTGCACCTGTTCATTGTGTGAAGTTATTTTTTATGTGTCACTGTTGCTTGACACAGTGTGATTTTGTGTTATGACGTTTACATGATGCCATGTCATGCCTGTTCATTGTGTGAAAATATCTCATCTCATCTCATTATCTGTAGCCGCTTTATCCTGTTCTACAGGGTCGCAGGCAAGCTGGAGCCTATCCCAGCTGACTACGGGCGAAAGGCGGGGTACACCCTGGACAAGTCGCCAGGTCATCACAGGGCTGACACATAGACACAGACAACCATTCACACTCACATTCACACCTACGGTCAATTTAGAGTCACCAGTTAACCTAACCTGCATGTCTTTGGACTGTGGGGGAAACCGGAGCACCCGGAGGAAACCCACGCGGACACGGGGAGAACATGTAAACTCCACACAGAAAGGCCCTCGCCGGCCCCGGGGCTCGAACCCAGGACCTTCTTGCTGTGAGGCGACAGCGCTAACCACTACACCACCGTGCCGCCTGTGTGAAAATATGAATATTATTATTTTTAAACATACAGTTGAGTGTCACTATTGCTTGGCACAGTGGCATGTTGTGTTACATCTAAAACTAAATCTCATTGTACATGTGTATAGTGACAATAAAGGCATTCTATTCTATTCTATTCTATTCTAAATAAAAAAGAAAACACAAAATAAAAAGTAAAATGCACTCAAAGTCATTGTTGGTGATAAATTGTGTCACATTCATCTCATTATCTTCG
Source organism: Neoarius graeffei (assembly GCF_027579695.1). Lineage (NCBI taxonomy): Eukaryota > Metazoa > Chordata > Actinopteri > Siluriformes > Ariidae > Neoarius > Neoarius graeffei. The sequence continues at coordinate 109,737,242 of NC_083573.1, read as the reverse complement.
GCAGAGCAGTGGGTTTAAAAACAGGCGGATGAATATATGGACTAGTTGAATGAGGACGTATTGTTGAGTCTCTATAGTCATTGAATTAAGTGACTTTTGTAGGTAAAATTAGGTGTTTAACAGCCTGTTAAAAATACACCAGAATGCAGGAAATGGCATCTAATTAATTAAAAATTTTCTGGGGGAGGACCCCCTGCCAGTGCCCCCCCCCCCCCATTAAAAATACTTCTGACACCCCTGTTTTACATCCATGTTTATTTCTCTTTTTTCTTGTTGCTCCTTTTGCATATCTGTCTGCCAGCTCATTTCCCTCCACACCATTATGTGCAGGAATCCACATGAATTTAACTCCCACTCCTGCTCTTTTAATTCTGAATATTGTTAGAGTTATGTCTAGTACTATGTCTTGTCTTGGGCTGCATGTATTTAATACTTTTTAATGCACTACTGGAATCAGAACCTATCAAAACTTTGACTGGTTTTACTTCCTCCACCCAGCACTTCCTACACTTTTGATTTCTAAATAATAAACTAACCTTTCATGACCATAGACCGTCATGACCGTCAGAGGGTGCAGAAACGATCCAGATTGGCGGTTTCCACATCGAGGCGCCATGTTGTTTAGTTGTTTACTTGTCGCAGCTGCTCTCGCGAGATTTGACATGAGTTACATCCAAGCTCAGCTGACTTGTAGAGCGAGATTTCTCGAGACTGAGTGACCTTTCACCCCCCGGCGCAGGAGCTTCTGACAGAAGAAGTTGGCAAGAAATTTTTGCTCTGGAATTTTTGATTTTTTTCTTCATTTTGAACAACTAACTCTACCTTATTCTAGTATAATAAAACAACAGATTTCTCTGGTGAATGTTTAATACTTTGTAAGTTTGATTCATTTGAATTATAAATTTCAGTTTAAATCATGTGGAATTAGTATGATGTGTAATTTGAATTTGAATTAAGTGTTGGTTGTGACAAAGTTTTATTTTCTTTTTCAAAATTGACAAAAACAATTTGTTACATTTTCCCTCTCTGAGCCTCAGAGTGTTCCATTGGAGCCTGCATTTTTCAAAGGCTTCGAACCCCCCGTCCGCACCATGTAGTTGAAGCTACTCATATCTGTAATTAGCTTTTAACTACAATTACACTTCCCTTCACAGGCCTAAAATGTGATGTTTTGCCCTTTCACTTTTACTACTAACTTTACTAATTACTACTCAATGTATGAAAGAAAATGAACTTAACTGGGTTTTGCACCCAAATCATTACACACAGACCAAACATTAATACACCCATATCATTACACACAGACCAAACATTAATACGCCCATATCATTACACACAGACCAAACATTAATACACCCATATCATTACGCACAGACCAAACATTAATACACCCATATCATTACACACAGACCAAACATTAATACACCCATATCATTACACACAGACCAAACATTAATATGCCCGTATCATTACACACAGGCCAAACATTAATACGCCCATATCATTACACACAGACCAAACATTAATATGCCCGTATCATTACACACAGACCAAACATTAATACACCCGTATCATTACACACAGGCCAAACATTAATACGACTGTATCATTACGCACAGACCAAACATTAATACGCCCGTATCATTAGGCACAGACCAAACATTAATACACCCATATCATTACACACAGGCCAAACATTAATACGCCCGTATCATTACACACAGGCCAAACATTAATACGCCCGTATCATTACACACAGGCCAAACATTAATACGCCCGTATCATTACACACAGACCAAACATTAATACGCCCGTATCATTAGGCACAGACCAAACATTAATACACCCATATCATTACGCACAGACCAAACATTAATACACCCATATCATTACGCACAGACCAAACATTAATACACCCATATCATTACGCACAGACCAAACATTAATACACCCATATCATTACACACAGACCAAACATCAATACACCCATATCATTACACACAGACCAAACATTAATACATCCATATCATTACAAACAGACCAAACATTAATACGCCCGTATCATTAGGCACAGACCAAACATTAATACACGCATATCATTACGCACAGACCAAACATTAATACACCCATATCATTACACACAGACCAAACATTAATACACCCATATCATTACACACAGACCAAACATTAATACACCCATATCATTACGCACAGACCAAACATTAATACACCCATATCATTACACACAGACCAAACATTAATACACCCATATCATTACTCACAGACCAAACATTAATACACCCATATCATTACACACAGACCAAACATTAATACACCCATATCATTACACACAGACCAAACATCAATACACCCATATCATTACGCACAGACCAAACATTAATACACCCATATCATTACACACAGACCAAACATTAATACACCCATATCATTACACACAGACCAAACATTAATACACCCATATCATTACACACAGACCAAACATTAATACACCCATATCATTACACACAGACCAAACATCAATACACCCATATCATTACACACAGACCAAACATCAATACACCCATATCATTACACACAGACCAAACATTAATACATCCATATCATTACAAACAGACCAAACATTAATACGCCCGTATCATTAGGCACAGACCAAACATTAATACACGCATATCATTACGCACAGACCAAACATTAATACACCCATATCATTACACACAGACCAAACATTAATACACCCATATCATTACACACAGACCAAACATTAATACACCCATATCATTACGCACAGACCAAACATTAATACACCCATATCATTACACACAGACCAAACATTAATACACCCATATCATTACTCACAGACCAAACATTAATACACCCATATCATTACACACAGACCAAACATTAATACACCCATATCATTACACACAGACCAAACATCAATACACCCATATCATTACGCACAGACCAAACATTAATACACCCATATCATTACACACAGACCAAACATTAATACACCCATATCATTACACACAGACCAAACATTAATACACCCATATCATTACACACAGACCAAACATTAATACACCCATATCATTACACACAGACCAAACATCAATACACCCATATCATTACACACAGACCAAACATTAATACATCCATATCATTACACACAGACCAAACATTAATACGCCCGTATCATTAGGCACAGACCAAACATTAATACACCCATATCATTACGCACAGACCAAACATTAATACACCCATATCATTACACACAGACCAAACATTAATACACCCATATCATTACACACAGACCAAACATTAATACACCCATATCATTACACACAGACCAAACATTAATACGCCCATATCATTACACACAGACCAAACATTAATACGCCCGTATCATTACACACAGACCAAACATTAATACGCCCGTATCATTACACACAGACCAAACATTAATACGCCCGTATCATTACACACAGACCAAACATTAATACGCCCGTATCATTACACACAGACCAAACATTAATACGCCCATATCATTACACACAGACCAAACATTAATACACCCGTATCATTACGCACAGACCAAACATTAATACGCCCGTATCATTACACACAGACCAAACATTAATACGCCCGTATCATTACACACAGACCAAACATTAATACGCCCATATCATTACACACAGACCAAACATTAATACGCCCGTATCATTACACACAGACCAAACATTAATACGCCCGTATCATTACACACAGACCAAACATTAATACGCCCGTATCATTACACACAGACCAAACATTAATACACCCGTATCATTACGCACAGACCAAACATTAATACGCCCGTATCATTACACACAGACCAAACATTAATACGCCCGTATCATTACACACAGACCAAACATTAATACGCCCGTATCATTACACACAGACCAAACATTAATACGCCCGTATCATTACACACAGACCAAACATTAATACGCCCGTATCATTACACACAGACCAAACATTAATACGCCCGTATCATTACACACAGACCAAACATTAATACGCCCATATCATTACACACAGACCAAACATTAATACGCCCGTATCATTACACACAGAGCAAACATTAATACACCCATATCATTACACACAGACCAAACATTAATACGCCCGTATCATTACACACAGACCAAACATTAATACGCCCGTATCATTACACACAGACCAAACATTAATACGCCCGTATCATTACACACAGACCAAACATTAATACGCCCGTATCATTACACACAGACCAAACATTAATACGCCCATATCATTACACACAGACCAAACATTAATACACCCGTATCATTACGCACATACCAAACATTAATACGCCCATATCATTACACACAGACCAAAAATTAATACACCCGTATCATTACGCACAGACCAAACATTAATACGCCCATATCATTACACACAGACCAAACATTAATACGCCCGTATCATTAGGCACAGACCAAACATTAATACGCCCGTATCATTACACACAGACCAAACATTAATACGCCCGTATCATTACACACAGACCAAACATTAATACGCCCATATCATTACACACAGACCAAACATTAATACACCCGTATCATTACGCACAGACCAAACATTAATACGCCCATATCATTACACACAGACCAAACATTAATACGCCCGTATCATTACACACAGACCAAACATTAATACGCCCGTATCATTACACACAGACCAAACATTAATACGCCCGTATCATTACACACAGACCAAACATTAATACGCCCGTATCATTACACACAGACCAAACATTAATACGCCCGTATCATTACACACAGGCCAAACATTAATACGCCCGTATCATTACGCACAGACCAAACATTAATACGCCCGTATCATTAGGCACAGACCAAACATTAATACACCCATATCATTACACACAGACCAAACATTAATACGCCCGTATCATTACACACAGACCAAACATTAATACGCCCGTATCATTACACACAGACCAAACATTAATACACCCATATTATTACACACAGACCAAACATTAATACGCCCCTATCATTACACACAGACCAAACATTAATACGCCCGTATCATTACACACAGACCAAACATTAATACACCCATATCATTACACACAGACCAAACATTAATACACCCATATCATTACACACAGACCAAACATTAATACGCCCGTATCATTACACACAGACCAAACATTAATACGCCCGTATCATTACACACAGACCAAACATTAATACGCCCGTATCATTAGGCACAGACCAAACATTAATACACCCATATCATTACGCACAGACCAAACATTAATACACCCATATCATTACACACAGACCAAACATTAATACACCCATATCATTACACACAGACCAAACATTAATACACCCATATCATTACACACAGACCAAACATTAATACGCCCATATCATTACACACAGACCAAACATTAATACGCCCGTATCATTACACACAGACCAAACATTAATACGCCCGTATCATTACACACAGACCAAACATTAATACGCCCGTATCATTACACACAGACCAAACATTAATACGCCCGTATCATTACACACAGACCAAACATTAATACGCCCATATCATTACACACAGACCAAACATTAATACACCCATATCATTACGCACAGACCAAACATTAATACGCCCGTATCATTACACACAGACCAAACATTAATACGCCCGTATCATTACACACAGACCAAACATTAATACGCCCATATCATTACACACAGACCAAACATTAATACGCCCGTATCATTACACACAGACCAAACATTAATACACCCATATCATTACACACAGACCAAACATTAATACACCCATATCATTACACACAGACCAAACATTAATACACCCATATCATTACGCACAGACCAAACATTAATACACCCATATCATTACACACAGAGCAAACATTAATACACCCATATCATTACACACAGACCAAACATTAATACACCCATATCATTACACACAGACCAAACATTAATACACCCATATCATTACACACAGACCAAACATCAATACACCCATATCATTACACACAGACCAAACATTAATGCATCCATATCATTACACACAGACCAAAGATTAATACGCCCGTATCATTAGGCACAGACCAAACATTAATACACCCATATCATTACGCACAGACCAAACATTAATACACCCATATCATTACACACAGACCAAACATTAATACACCCATATCATTACACACAGACCAAACATTAATACACCCATATCATTACACACAGACCAAACATTAATACGCCCGTATCATTACACACAGACCAAACATTAATACGCCCGTATCATTACACACAGACCAAACATTAATACGCCCGTATCATTACACACAGACCAAACATTAATACGCCCGTATCATTACACACAGACCAAACATTAATACGCCCGTATCATTACACACAGACCAAACATTAATACGCCCATATCATTACACACAGACCAAACATTAATACACCCGTATCATTACGCACAGACCAAACATTAATACGCCCGTATCATTACACACAGACCAAACATTAATACGCCCGTATCATTACACACAGACCAAACATTAATACGCCCGTATCATTACACACAGACCAAACATTAATACGCCCGTATCATTACACACAGACCAAACATTAATACGCCCGTATCATTACACACAGACCAAACATTAATACGCCCGTATCATTACACACAGGCCAAACATTAATACGCCCGTATCATTACGCACAGACCAAACATTAATACGCCCGTATCATTAGGCACAGACCAAACATTAATACACCCATATCATTACACACAGACCAAACATTAATACGCCCGTATCATTACACACAAAACAAACATTAATACGCCCGTATCATTACACACAGACCAAACATTAATAAGCCCATATCATTACACACAGACCAAACATTAATACGCCCGTATCATTACACACAGACCAAACATTAATACACCCGTATCATTACGCACAGACCAAACATTAATACGCCCGTATCATTACACACAGACCAAACATTAATACGCCCGTATCATTACACACAGACCAAACATTAATACGCCCGTATCATTACACACAGACCAAACATTAATACGCCCGTATCATTACACACAGACCAAACATTAATACACCCGTATCATTACACACAGACCAAACATTAATACGCCCGTATCATTACACACAGAGCAAACATTAATACACCCGTATCATTACACACAGACCAAACATTAATACGCCCGTATCATTACACACAGACCAAACATTAATACGCCCATATCATTACACACAGACCAAACATTAATACGCCCGTATCATTACACACAGACCAAACATTAATACGCCCGTATCATTACACACAGACCAAACATTAATACGCCCATATCATTACACACAGACCAAACATTAATACACCCGTATCATTACGCACATACCAAACATTAATACGCCCATATCATTACACACAGACCAAACATTAATACGCCCGTATCATTAGGCACAGACCAAACATTAATACGCCCGTATCATTACACACAGACCAAACATTAATACGCCCGTATCATTACACACAGACCAAACATTAATACGCCCATATCATTACACACAGACCAAACATTAATACACCCGTATCATTACGCACAGACCAAACATTAATACGCCCATATCATTACACACAGACCAAACATTAATACGCCCGTATCATTACACACAGACCAAACATTAATACGCCCGTATCATTACACACAGACCAAACATTAATACGCCCGTATCATTACACACAGACCAAACATTAATACGCCCGTATCATTACACACAGACCAAACATTAATACGCCCGTATCATTACACACAGGCCAAACATTAATACGCCCGTATCATTACGCACAGACCAAACATTAATACGCCCGTATCATTAGGCACAGACCAAACATTAATACACCCATATCATTACACACAGACCAAACATTAATACGCCCGTATCATTACACACAGACCAAACATTAATACGCCCGTATCATTACACACAGACCAAACATTAATACACCCATATCATTACACACAGACCAAACATTAATACGCCCCTATCATTACACACAGACCAAACATTAATACGCCCGTATCATTACGCACAGACCAAACATTAATACACCCATATCATTACACACAGACCAAACATTAATACACCCATATCATTACACACAGACCAAACATTAATACACCCATATCATTACACACAGACCAAACATTAATACGCCCGTATCATTACACACAGACCAAACATTAATACGCCCGTATCATTACACACAGACCAAACATTAATACGCCCGTATCATTACACACAGACCAAACATTAATACGCCCGTATCATTACACACAGACCAAACATTAATACGCCCGTATCATTACACACAGACCAAACATTAATACGCCCATATCATTACACACAGACCAAACATTAATACACCCGTATCATTACGCACAGACCAAACATTAATACGCCCGTATCATTACACACAGACCAAACATTAATACGCCCGTATCATTACACACAGACCAAACATTAATACGCCCGTATCATTACACACAGACCAAACATTAATACGCCCGTATCATTACACACAGACCAAACATTAATACGCCCGTATCATTACACACAGACCAAACATTAATACGCCCGTATCATTACACACAGGCCAAACATTAATACGCCCGTATCATTACGCACAGACCAAACATTAATACGCCCGTATCATTAGGCACAGACCAAACATTAATACACCCATATCATTACACACAGACCAAACATTAATACGCCCGTATCATTACACACAGAACAAACATTAATACGCCCGTATCATTACACACAGACCAAACATTAATACGCCCATATCATTACACACAGACCAAACATTAATACGCCCGTATCATTACACACAGACCAAACATTAATACACCCGTATCATTACGCACAGACCAAACATTAATACGCCCGTATCATTACACACAGACCAAACATTAATACGCCCGTATCATTACACACAGACCAAACATTAATACGCCCGTATCATTACACACAGACCAAACATTAATACGCCCGTATCATTACACACAGACCAAACATTAATACACCCGTATCATTACACACAGACCAAACATTAATACGCCCGTATCATTACACACAGAGCAAACATTAATACACCCGTATCATTACACACAGACCAAACATTAATACGCCCGTATCATTACACACAGACCAAACATTAATACGCCCATATCATTACACACAGACCAAACATTAATACGCCCGTATCATTACACACAGACCAAACATTAATACGCCCGTATCATTACACACAGACCAAACATTAATACGCCCATATCATTACACACAGACCAAACATTAATACACCCGTATCATTACGCACATACCAAACATTAATACGCCCATATCATTACACACAGACCAAAAATTAATACACCCGTATCATTACGCACAGACCAAACATTAATACGCCCATATCATTACACACAGACCAAACATTAATACGCCCGTATCATTAGGCACAGACCAAACATTAATACGCCCGTATCATTACACACAGACCAAACATTAATACGCCCCTATCATTACACACAGACCAAACATTAATACGCCCATATCATTACACACAGACCAAACATTAATACACCCGTATCATTACGCACAGACCAAACATTAATACGCCCATATCATTACACACAGACCAAACATTAATACGCCCGTATCATTACACACAGACCAAACATTAATACGCCCGTATCATTACACACAGACCAAACATTAATACGCCCGTATCATTACACACAGACCAAACATTAATACGCCCGTATCATTACACACAGACCAAACATTAATACGCCCGTATCATTACGCACAGACCAAACATTAATACGCCCGTATCATTAGGCACAGACCAAACATTAATACACCCATATCATTACACACAGACCAAACATTAATACGCCCGTATCATTACACACAGACCAAACATTAATACGCCCGTATCATTACACACAGACCAAACATTAATACACCCATATCATTACACACAGACCAAACATTAATACGCCCATATCATTACACACAGACCAAACATTAATACGCCCGTATCATTACACACAGACCAAACATTAATACACCCATATCATTACACACAGACCAAACATTAATACACCCATCTCATTACACACAGATCAAACATTAATACGCCCGTATCATTACACACAGACCAAACATTAATACGCCCGTATCATTACACACAGACCAAACATTAATACGCCCGTATCATTACACACAAACCAAACATTAATACGCCCGTATCATTACACACAGACCAAACATTAATACGCCCGTATCATTACACACAGACCAAACATTAATACGCCCGTATCATTACACACAGACCAAACATTAATACGCCCGTATCATTACACACAGACCAAACATTAATACGCCCGTATCATTACACACAGACCAAACATTAATACGCCCGTATCATTACACACAGACCAAACATTAATACGCCCGTATCATTACACACAGACCAAACATTAATACGCCCGTATCATTACACACAGACCAAACATTAATACGCCCGTATCATTACACACAGACCAAACATTAATACGCCCATATCATTACACACAGACCAAACATTAATACGCCCGTATCATTACACACAGACCAAACATTAATACGCCCGTATCATTACACACAGGCCAAACATTAATACGCCCTTATCATTACACACAGACCAAACATTAATACGCCCGTATCATTACACACAGACCAAACATTAATACGCCCATATCATTCCACACAGACCAAACATTAATACACCCGTATCATTACGCACATACCAAACATTAATACGCCCGTATCATTACACACAGACCAAACATTAATACGCCCGTATCATTACACACAGACCAAACATTAATACACCCGTATCATTACATACAGACCAAACATTAATACGCCCGTATCATTAGGCACAGACCAAACATTAATACACCCGTATCATTACACACAGACCAAACATTAATACGCCCGTATCATTACACACAGACCAAACATTAATACACCCGTATCATTACACACAGACCAAACATTAATACACCCGTATCATTACACACAGACCAAACATTAATACACCCTTATCATTACACACAGACCAAACATTAATACGCCCGTATCATTAGGCACAGACCAAACATTAATACACCCATATCATTACACACAGACCAAACATTAATACACCCATATCATTACACACAGACCAAACATTAATACGCCCGTATCATTACACACAGGCCAAACATTAATACGCCCGTATCATTACACAGAGACCAAACATTAATACGCCCGTATCATTAGGCACAGACCAAACATTAATACACCCATATCATTACGCACAGACCAAACATTAATACACCCATATCATTACAGACAGACCAAACATTAATACACCCATGTCATTACACACAGACCAAACATTAATACTCCCATATCATTACACACAGACCAAACATTAATACTCCCATATCATTACACACAGACCAAACATTAATACACCCTTATCATTACACACAGACCAAACATTAATACACCCATATCATTACACACAGACCAAACATTAATACACCCATCTCATTACACACAGATCAAACATTAATACACCCATGTCATTACACACAGACCAAACATTAATACTCCCATATCATTACACACAGACCAAACATTAATACACCCTTATCATTACACACAAACCAAACATTAATACGCCCGTATCATTACACACAGACCAAACATTAATACGCCCGTATCATTACACACAGACCAAACATTAATACGCCCGTATCATTACACACAGACCAAACATTAATACGCCCGTATCATTACACACAGACCAAACATTAATACGCCCGTATCATTACACACAGACCAAACATTAATACGCCCATATCATTACACACAGACCAAACATTAATACGCCCGTATCATTACACACAGACCAAACATTAATACGCCCGTATCATTACACACAGACCAAACATTAATACGCCCGTATCATTACACACAGGCCAAACATTAATACGCCCGTATCATTACGCACAGACCAAACATTAATACGCCCGTATCATTAGGCACAGACCAAACATTAATACACCCATATCATTACACACAGACCAAACATTAATACGCCCGTATCATTACACACAGAACAAACATTAATACGCCCGTATCATTACACACAGACCAAACATTAATACGCCCATATCATTACACACAGACCAAACATTAATACGCCCGTATCATTACACACAGACCAAACATTAATACACCCGTATCATTACGCACAGACCAAACATTAATACGCCCGTATCATTACACACAGACCAAACATTAATACGCCCGTATCATTACACACAGACCAAACATTAATACGCCCGTATCATTACACACAGACCAAACATTAATACGCCCGTATCATTACACACAGACCAAACATTAATACACCCGTATCATTACACACAGACCAAACATTAATACGCCCGTATCATTACACAGAGACCAAACATTAATACGCCCGTATCATTAGGCACAGACCAAACATTAATACACCCATATCATTACGCACAGACCAAACATTAATACACCCATATCATTACAGACAGACCACACATTAATACACCCATGTCATTACACACAGACCAAACATTAATACTCCCATATCATTACACACAGACCAAACATTAATACTCCCATATCATTACACACAGACCAAACATTAATACACCCGTATCATTACGCACATACCAAACATTAATACGCCCATATCATTACACACAGACCAAAAATTAATACACCCGTATCATTACGCACAGACCAAACATTAATACGCCCATATCATTACACACAGACCAAACATTAATACGCCCGTATCATTAGGCACAGACCAAACATTAATACGCCCGTATCATTACACACAGACCAAACATTAATACGCCCCTATCATTACACACAGACCAAACATTAATACGCCCATATCATTACACACAGACCAAACATTAATACACCCGTATCATTACGCACAGACCAAACATTAATACGCCCATATCATTACACACAGACCAAACATTAATACGCCCGTATCATTACACACAGACCAAACATTAATACGCCCGTATCATTACACACAGACCAAACATTAATACGCCCGTATCATTACACACAGACCAAACATTAATACGCCCGTATCATTACACACAGACCAAACATTAATACGCCCGTATCATTACACACAGGCCAAACATTAATACGCCCGTATCATTACGCACAGACCAAACATTAATACGCCCGTATCATTAGGCACAGACCAAACATTAATACACCCATATCATTACACACAGAACAAACATTAATACGCCCGTATCATTACACACAGACCAAACATTAATACGCCCGTATCATTACACACAGACCAAACATTAATACACCCATATCATTACACACAGACCAAACATTAATACGCCCATATCATTACACACAGACCAAACATTAATACGCCCGTATCATTACACACAGACCAAACATTAATACACCCATATCATTACACACAGACCAAACATTAATACACCCATATCATTACACACAGACCAAACATTAATACGCCCGTATCATTACACACAGACCAAACATTAATACGCCCGTATCATTACACACAGACCAAACATTAATACGCCCGTATCATTACACACAGACCAAACATTAATACGCCCGTATCATTACACACAGACCAAACATTAATACGCCCGTATCATTACACACAGACCAAACATTAATACGCCCGTATCATTACACACAGACCAAACATTAATACGCCCGTATCATTACACACAGACCAAACATTAATACGCCCGTATCATTACACACAGACCAAACATTAATACGCCCGTATCATTACACACAGACCAAACATTAATACGCCCGTATCATTACACACAGACCAAACATTAATACTCCCGTATCATTACACACAGACCAAACATTAATACGCCCGTATCATTACACACAGACCAAACATTAATACGCCCATATCATTACACACAGACCAAACATTAATACGCCCGTATCATTACACACAGACCAAACATTAATACGCCCGTATCATTACACACAGGCCAAACATTAATACGCCCGTATCATTACGCACAGACCAAACATTAATACACCCATATCATTACACACAGACCAAACATTAATACACCCGTATCATTACGCACATACCAAACATTAATACGCCCATATCATTACACACAGACCAAAAATTAATACACCCGTATCATTACGCACAGACCAAACATTAATACGCCCATATCATTACACACAGACCAAACATTAATACGCCCGTATCATTAGGCACAGACCAAACATTAATACGCCCGTATCATTACACACAGACCAAACATTAATACGCCCCTATCATTACACACAGACCAAACATTAATACGCCCATATCATTACACACAGACCAAACATTAATACACCCGTATCATTACGCACAGACCAAACATTAATACGCCCATATCATTACACACAGACCAAACATTAATACGCCCGTATCATTACACACAGACCAAACATTAATACGCCCGTATCATTACACACAGACCAAACATTAATACGCCCGTATCATTACACACAGACCAAACATTAATACGCCCGTATCATTACACACAGACCAAACATTAATACGCCCGTATCATTACACACAGGCCAAACATTAATACGCCCGTATCATTACGCACAGACCAAACATTAATACGCCCGTATCATTAGGCACAGACCAAACATTAATACACCCATATCATTACACACAGACCAAACATTAATACGCCCGTATCATTACACACAGACCAAACATTAATACGCCCGTATCATTACACACAGACCAAACATTAATACGCCCGTATCATTACACACAGACCAAACATTAATACGCCCATATCATTACACACAGACCAAACATTAATACGCCCGTATCATTACACACAGACCAAACATTAATACACCCATATCATTACACACAGACCAAACATTAATACACCCATATCATTACACACAGACCAAACATTAATACGCCCGTATCATTACACACAGACCAAACATTAATACGCCCGTATCATTACACACAGACCAAACATTAATACGCCCGTATCATTACACACAGACCAAACATTAATACGCCCGTATCATTACACACAGACCAAACATTAATACGCCCATATCATTACACACAGACCAAATATTAATACGCCCGTATCATTACACACAGACCAAACATTAATACGCCCGTATCATTACACACAGACCAAACATTAATACGCCCGTATCATTACACACAGACCAAACATTAATACGCCCGTATCATTACACACAGACCAAACATTAATACGCCCGTATCATTACACACAGACCAAACATTAATACGCCCGTATCATTACACACAGACCAAACATTAATACGCCCGTATCATTACACACAGACCAAACATTAATACGCCCATATCATTACACACAGACCAAACATTAATACGCCCGTATCATTACACACAGACCAAACATTAATACGCCCGTATCATTACACACAGGCCAAACATTAATACGCCCGTATCATTACGCACAGACCAAACATTAATACGCCCGTATCATTAGGCACAGACCAAACATTAATACACCCGTATCATTACACACAGACCAAACATTAATACGCCCGTATCATTACACACAGACCAAACATTAATACGCCCGTATCATTAGACACAGACCAAACATTAATACGCCCGTATCATTACACACAGACCAAACATTAATACGCCCATATCATTACACACAGACCAAACATTAATACACCCGTATCATTACGCACATACCAAACAATAATACGCCCGTATCATTACACACAGACCAAACTTTAATACGCCCGTATCATTACACACAGACCAAACATTAATACACCCATATCATTACATACAGACCAAACATTAATACAGCCATATCATTACACACAGACCAAACATTAATACGCCCGTATCATTACGCACATACCAAACATTAATACGCCCGTATCATTACACACAGACCAAACATTAATACACCCATATCATTACACACAGACCAAACATTAATACACCCGTATCATTACATACAGACCAAACATTAATACACCCATATCATTACACACAGACCAAACATTAATACGCCCGTATCATTAGGCACAGACCAAACATTAATACGCCCGTATCATTAGGCACAGACCAAACATTAATACGCCCGTATCATTACACACAGACCAAACATTAATACGCCCGTATCATTACACACAGACCAAACATTAATACGCCCGTATCATTAGGCACAGACCAAACATTAATACACCCGTATCATTACACACAGACCAAACATTAATACGCCCGTATCATTACACACAGACCAAACATTAATACACCCGTATCATTACACACAGACCAAACATTAATACACCCGTATCATTACACACAGACCAAACATTAATACACCCTTATCATTACACACAGACCAAACATTAATACGCCCGTATCATTACGCACAGACCAAACATTAATACGCCCGTATCATTAGGCACAGACCAAACATTAATACGCCCGTATCATTACACACAGACCAAACATTAATACGCCCGTATCATTACACACAGACCAAACATTAATACGCCCGTATCATTAGGCACAGACCAAACATTAATACACCCGTATCATTACACACAGACCAAACATTAATACGCCCGTATCATTACACACAGACCAAACATTAATACACCCGTATCATTACACACAGACCAAACATTAATACACCCTTATCATTACACACAGACCAAACATTAATACGCCCGTATCATTACGCACAGACCAAACATTAATACGCCCGTATCATTAGGCACAGACCAAACATTAATACGCCCATATCATTACACAAAGACCAAACATTAATACACCCATATCATTACACACAAACCAAACATTAATACGCCCGTATCATTACACACAGGCCAAACATTAATACGCCCGTATCATTACACACAGACCAAACATTAATACGCCCGTATTATTACGCCCAGACCAAACATTAATACGCCCGTATCATTAGGCACAGACCAAACATTAATACACCCATATCATTACACACAGACCAAACATTAATACACCCATATCATTACACACAGACCAAACATTAATACGCCCGTATCATTACACACAGGCCAAACATTAATACGCCGGTATCATTACACAGAGACCAAACATTAATACGCCCGTATCATTAGGCACAGACCAAACATTAATACACCCATATCATTACGCACAGACCAAACATTAATACACCCATATCATTACACACAGACCAAACATTAATACACCCATGTCATTACACACAGACCAAACATTAATACTCCCATATCATTACACACAGACCAAACATTAATACTCCCATATCATTACACACAGACCAAACATTAATACACCCTTATCATTACACACAGACCAAACATTAATACACCCATATCATTACACACAGACCAAACATTAATACACCCATCTCATTACACACAGATCAAACATTAATACACCCATGTCATTACACACAGACCAAACATTAATACTCCCATATCATTACACACAGACAAAACATTAATAGACCCTTATCATTACACACAAACCAAACATTAATACGCCCGTATCATTACACACAGACCAAACATTAATACGCCCGTATCATTACACACAGACCAAACATTAATACGCCCGTATCATTACACACAGACCAAACATTAATACGCCCATATCATTACACACAGACCAAACATTAATACGCCCGTATCATTACACACAGACCAAACATTAATACACCCATATCATTACACACAGACCAAACATTAATACACCCATATCATTACACACAGACCAAACATTAATACGCCCGTATCATTACACACAGACCAAACATTAATACGCCCGTATCATTACACACAGACCAAACATTAATACGCCCATATCATTACACACAGACCAAACATTAATACGCCCGTATCATTACACACAGACCAAACATTAATACACCCGTATCATTACACACAGACCAAACATTAATACACCCGTATCATTACACACAGACCAAACATTAATACGCCCGTATCATTACACACAGACCAAACATTAATACGCCCGTATCATTACACACAGGCCAAACATTAATACACCCATATCATTACACACAGACCAAACATTAATACGCCCGTATCATTACACACAGGCCAAACATTAATACGCCCGTATCATTACACAGAGACCAAACATTAATACGCCCGTATCATTAGGCACAGACCAAACATTAATACACCCATATCATTACGCACAGACCAAACATTAATACACCCATATCATTACACACAGACCAAACATTAATACACCCATGTCATTACACACAGACCAAACATTAATACTCCCATATCATTACACACAGACCAAACATTAATACTCCCATATCATTACACACAGACCAAACATTAATACACCCTTATCATTACACACAGACCAAACATTAATACACCCATATCATTACACACAGACCAAACATTAATACACCCATCTCATTACACACAGATCAAACATTAATACACCCATGTCATTACACACAGACCAAACATTAATACTCCCATATCATTACACACAGACCAAACATTAATACACCCTTATCATTACACACAAACCAAACATTAATACGCCCGTATCATTACACACAGACCAAACATTAATACGCCCGTATCATTACACACAGACCAAACATTAATACGCCCGTATCATTACACACAGACCAAACATTAATACGCACATATCATTACACACAGACCAAACATTAATACGCCCGTATCATTACACACAGACCAAACATTAATACACCCATATCATTACACACAGACCAAACATTAATACGCCCGTATCATTACACACAGACCAAACATTAATACGCCCGTATCATTAGGCACAGACCAAACATTAATACACCCATATCATTACACACAGACCAAACATTAATACACCCATATCATTACACACAGACCAAACATTAATACGCCCGTATCATTACACACAGGCCAAACATTAATACGCCCGTATCATTACACAGAGACCAAACATTAATACGCCCGTATCATTAGGCACAGACCAAACATTAATACACCCATATCATTACGCACAGACCAAACATTAATACACCCATATCATTACAGACAGACCAAACATTAATACACCCATGTCATTACACACAGACCAAACATTAATACTCCCATATCATTACACACAGACCAAACATTAATACTCCCATATCATTACACACAGACCAAACATTAATACACCCTTATCATTACACACAGACCAAACATTAATACACCCATATCATTACACACAGACCAAACATTAATACACCCATCTCATTACACACAGATCAAACATTAATACACCCATGTCATTACACACAGACCAAACATTAATACTCCCATATCATTACACACAGACCAAACATTAATACACCCTTATCATTACACACAAACCAAACATTAATACGCCCGTATCATTACACACAGACCAAACATTAATACGCCCGTATCATTACACACAGACCAAACATTAATACGCCCGTATCATTACACACAGACCAAACATTAATACGCCCATATCATTACACACAGACCAAACATTAATACGCCCGTATCATTACACACAGACGAAACATTAATACGCCCATATCATTACACACAGACCAAACATTAATACGCCCGTATCATTACACACAGACCAAACATTAATACGCCCGTATCATTACACACAGACCAAACATTAATACGCCCGTATCATTACACACAGGCCAAACATTAATACGCCCGTATCATTACGCACAGACCAAACATTAATACGCCCGTATCATTAGGCACAGACCAAACATTAATACACCCATATCATTACACACAGACCAAACATTAATACGCCCGTATCATTACACACAGACCAAACATTAATACGCCCGTATCATTACACACAGACCAAACATTAATACGCCCATATCATTACACACAGACCAAACATTAATACGCCCGTATCATTACACACAGACCAAACATTAATACACCCGTATCATTACGCACAGACCAAACATTAATACGCCCGTATCATTACACACAGACCAAACATTAATACGCCCATATCATTACACACAGACCAAACATTAATACGCCCGTATCATTACACACAGACCAAACATTAATACACCCGTATCATTACACACAGACCAAACATTAATACGCCCGTATCATTACACACAGAGCAAACATTAATACACCCGTATCATTACACACAGACCAAACATTAATACGCCCGTATCATTACACACAGACCAAACATTAATACGCCCATATCATTACACACAGACCAAACATTAATACGCCCGTATCATTACACACAGACCAAACATTAATACGCCCGTATCATTACACACAGACCAAACATTAATACGCCCATATCATTACACACAGACCAAACATTAATACACCCGTATCATTACGCACATACCAAACATTAATACGCCCATATCATTACACACAGACCAAAAATTAATACACCCGTATCATTACGCACAGACCAAACATTAATACGCCCATATCATTACACACAGACCAAACATTAATACGCCCGTATCATTAGGCACAGACCAAACATTAATACGCCCGTATCATTACACACAGACCAAACATTAATACGCCCCTATCATTACACACAGACCAAACATTAATACGCCCATATCATTACACACAGACCAAACATTAATACACCCGTATCATTACGCACAGACCAAACATTAATACGCCCATATCATTACACACAGACCAAACATTAATACGCCCGTATCATTACACACAGACCAAACATTAATACGCCCGTATCATTACACACAGACCAAACATTAATACGCCCGTATCATTACACACAGACCAAACATTAATACGCCCGTATCATTACACACAGACCAAACATTAATACGCCCGTATCATTACACACAGGCCAAACATTAATACGCCCGTATCATTACGCACAGACCAAACATTAATACGCCCGTATCATTAGGCACAGACCAAACATTAATACACCCATATCATTACACACAGAACAAACATTAATACGCCCGTATCATTACACACAGACCAAACATTAATACGCCCGTATCATTACACACAGACCAAACATTAATACACCCATATCATTACACACAGACCAAACATTAATACGCCCATATCATTACACACAGACCAAACATTAATACGCCCGTATCATTACACACAGACCAAACATTAATACACCCATATCATTACACACAGACCAAACATTAATACACCCATATCATTACACACAGACCAAACATTAATACGCCCGTATCATTACACACAGACAAACATTAATACGCCCGTATCATTACACACAGACCAAACATTAATACGCCCGTATCATTACACACAGACCAAACATTAATACGCCCGTATCATTACACACAGACCAAACATTAATACGCCCGTATCATTACACACAGACCAAACATTAATACGCCCGTATCATTACACACAGACCAAACATTAATACGCCCGTATCATTACACACAGACCAAACATTAATACGCCCGTATCATTACACACAGACCAAACATTAATACGCCCGTATCATTACACACAGACCAAACATTAATACGCCCGTATCATTACACACAGACCAAACATTAATACGCCCGTATCATTACACACAGACCAAACATTAATACGCCCGTATCATTACACACAGACCAAACATTAATACGCCCTTATCATTACACACAGACCAAACATTAATACGCCCGTATCATTACACACAGACCAAACATTAATACGCCCGTATCATTACACACAGGCCAAACATTAATACGCCCGTATCATTACGCACAGACCAAACATTAATACACCCATATCATTACACACAGACCAAACATTAATACACCCGTATCATTACGCACATACCAAACATTAATACGCCCATATCATTACACACAGACCAAAAATTAATACACCCGTATCATTACGCACAGACCAAACATTAATACGCCCATATCATTACACACAAACCAAACATTAATACGCCCGTATCATTACACACAGGCCAAACATTAATACGCCCGTATCATTACACACAGACCAAACATTAATACGCCCGTATTATTACGCCCAGACCAAACATTAATACGCCCGTATCATTAGGCACAGACCAAACATTAATACACCCATATCATTACACACAGACCAAACATTAATACACCCATATCATTACACACAGACCAAACATTAATACGCCCGTATCATTACACACAGGCCAAACATTAATACGCCGGTATCATTACACAGAGACCAAACATTAATACGCCCGTATCATTAGGCACAGACCAAACATTAATACACCCATATCATTACGCACAGACCAAACATTAATACACCCATATCATTACACACAGACCAAACATTAATACACCCATGTCATTACACACAGACCAAACATTAATACTCCCATATCATTACACACAGACCAAACATTAATACTCCCATATCATTACACACAGACCAAACATTAATACACCCTTATCATTACACACAGACCAAACATTAATACACCCATATCATTACACACAGACCAAACATTAATACACCCATCTCATTACACACAGATCAAACATTAATACACCCATGTCATTACACACAGACCAAACATTAATACTCCCATATCATTACACACAGACAAAACATTAATACACCCTTATCATTACACACAAACCAAACATTAATACGCCCGTATCATTACACACAGACCAAACATTAATACGCCCGTATCATTACACACAGACCAAACATTAATACGCCCGTATCATTACACACAGACCAAACATTAATACGCCCATATCATTACACACAGACCAAACATTAATACGCCCGTATCATTACACACAGACCAAACATTAATACACCCATATCATTACACACAGACCAAACATTAATACACCCATATCATTACACACAGACCAAACATTAATACGCCCGTATCATTACACACAGACCAAACATTAATACGCCCGTATCATTACACACAGACCAAACATTAATACGCCCATATCATTACACACAGACCAAACATTAATACGCCCGTATCATTACACACAGACCAAACATTAATACACCCGTATCATTACACACAGACCAAACATTAATACACCCGTATCATTACACACAGACCAAACATTAATACGCCCGTATCATTACACACAGACCAAACATTAATACGCCCGTATCATTACACACAGGCCAAACATTAATACACCCATATCATTACACACAGACCAAACATTAATACGCCCGTATCATTACACACAGGCCAAACATTAATACGCCCGTATCATTACACAGAGACCAAACATTAATACGCCCGTATCATTAGGCACAGACCAAACATTAATACACCCATATCATTACGCACAGACCAAACATTAATACACCCATATCATTACACACAGACCAAACATTAATACACCCATGTCATTACACACAGACCAAACATTAATACTCCCATATCATTACACACAGACCAAACATTAATACTCCCATATCATTACACACAGACCAAACATTAATACACCCTTATCATTACACACAGACCAAACATTAATACACCCATATCATTACACAGAGACCAAACATTAATACACCCATCTCATTACACACAGATCAAACATTAATACACCCATGTCATTACACACAGACCAAACATTAATACTCCCATATCATTACACACAGACCAAACATTAATACACCCTTATCATTACACACAAACCAAACATTAATACGCCCGTATCATTACACACAGACCAAACATTAATACGCCCGTATCATTACACACAGACCAAACATTAATACGCCCGTATCATTACACACAGACCAAACATTAATACGCACATATCATTACACACAGACCAAACATTAATACGCCCGTATCATTACACACAGACCAAACATTAATACACCCATATCATTACACACAGACCAAACATTAATACGCCCGTATCATTACACACAGACCAAACATTAATACGCCCGTATCATTAGGCACAGACCAAACATTAATACACCCATATCATTACACACAGACCAAACATTAATACACCCATATCATTACACACAGACCAAACATTAATACGCCCGTATCATTACACACAGGCCAAACATTAATACGCCCGTATCATTACACAGAGACCAAACATTAATACGCCCGTATCATTAGGCACAGACCAAACATTAATACACCCATATCATTACGCACAGACCAAACATTAATACACCCATATCATTACAGACAGACCAAACATTAATACACCCATGTCATTACACACAGACCAAACATTAATACTCCCATATCATTACACACAGACCAAACATTAATACTCCCATATCATTACACACAGACCAAACATTAATACACCCTTATCATTACACACAGACCAAACATTAATACACCCATATCATTACACACAGACCAAACATTAATACACCCATCTCATTACACACAGATCAAACATTAATACACCCATGTCATTACACACAGACCAAACATTAATACTCCCATATCATTACACACAGACCAAACATTAATACACCCTTATCATTACACACAAACCAAACATTAATACGCCCGTATCATTACACACAGACCAAACATTAATACGCCCGTATCATTACACACAGACCAAACATTAATACGCCCGTATCATTACACACAGACCAAACATTAATACGCCCATATCATTACACACAGACCAAACATTAATACGCCCGTATCATTACACACAGACCAAACATTAATACGCCCATATCATTACACACAGACCAAACATTAATACGCCCGTATCATTACACACAGACCAAACATTAATACGCCCGTATCATTACACACAGACCAAACATTAATACGCCCGTATCATTACACACAGGCCAAACATTAATACGCCCGTATCATTACGCACAGACCAAACATTAATACGCCCGTATCATTAGGCACAGACCAAACATTAATACACCCATATCATTACACACAGACCAAACATTAATACGCCCGTATCATTACACACAGACCAAACATTAATACGCCCGTATCATTACACACAGACCAAACATTAATACGCCCATATCATTACACACAGACCAAACATTAATACGCCCGTATCATTACACACAGACCAAACATTAATACACCCGTATCATTACGCACAGACCAAACATTAATACGCCCGTATCATTACACACAGACCAAACATTAATACGCCCATATCATTACACACAGACCAAACATTAATACGCCCGTATGATTACACACAGACCAAACATTAATACACCCGTATCATTACACACAGACCAAACATTAATACGCCCGTATCATTACACACAGAGCAAACATTAATACACCCGTATCATTACACACAGACCAAACATTAATACGCCCGTATCATTACACACAGACCAAACATTAATACGCCCATATCATTACACACAGACCAAACATTAATACGCCCGTATCATTACACACAGACCAAACATTAATACGCCCGTATCATTACACACAGACCAAACATTAATACGCCCATATCATTACACACAGACCAAACATTAATACACCCGTATCATTACGCACATACCAAACATTAATACGCCCATATCATTACACACAGACCAAAAATTAATACACCCGTATCATTACGCACAGACCAAACATTAATACGCCCATATCATTACACACAGACCAAACATTAATACGCCCGTATCATTAGGCACAGACCAAACATTAATACGCCCGTATCATTACACACAGACCAAACATTAATACGCCCCTATCATTACACACAGACCAAACATTAATACGCCCATATCATTACACACAGACCAAACATTAATACACCCGTATCATTACGCACAGACCAAACATTAATACGCCCATATCATTACACACAGACCAAACATTAATACGCCCGTATCATTACACACAGACCAAACATTAATACGCCCGTATCATTACACACAGACCAAACATTAATACGCCCGTATCATTACACACAGACCAAACATTAATACGCCCGTATCATTACACACAGACCAAACATTAATACGCCCGTATCATTACACACAGGCCAAACATTAATACGCCCGTATCATTACGCACAGACCAAACATTAATACGCCCGTATCATTAGGCACAGACCAAACATTAATACACCCATATCATTACACACAGAACAAACATTAATACGCCCGTATCATTACACACAGACCAAACATTAATACGCCCGTATCATTACACACAGACCAAACATTAATACACCCATATCATTACACACAGACCAAACATTAATACGCCCATATCATTACACACAGACCAAACATTAATACGCCCGTATCATTACACACAGACCAAACATTAATACACCCATATCATTACACACAGACCAAACATTAATACACCCATATCATTACACACAGACCAAACATTAATACGCCCGTATCATTACACACAGACAAACATTAATACGCCCGTATCATTACACACAGACCAAACATTAATACGCCCGTATCATTACACCCAGACCAAACATTAATACGCCCGTATCATTACACACAGACCAAACATTAATACGCCCGTATCATTACACACAGACCAAACATTAATACGCCCGTATCATTACACACAGACCAAACATTAATACGCCCGTATCATTACACACAGACCAAACATTAATACGCCCGTATCATTACACACAGACCAAACATTAATACGCCCGTATCATTACACACAGACCAAACATTAATACGCCCGTATCATTACACACAGACCAAACATTAATACGCCCGTATCATTACACACAGACCAAACATTAATACGCCCGTATCATTACACACAGACCAAACATTAATACGCCCATATCATTACACACAGACCAAACATTAATACGCCCGTATCATTACACACAGACCAAACATTAATACGCCCGTATCATTACACACAGGCCAAACATTAATACGCCCGTATCATTACGCACAGACCAAACATTAATACACCCATATCATTACACACAGACCAAACATTAATACACCCGTATCATTACGCACATACCAAACATTAATACGCCCATATCATTACACACAGACCAAAAATTAATACACCCGTATCATTACGCACAGACCAAACATTAATACGCCCATATCATTACACACAGACCAAACATTAATACGCCCGTATCATTAGGCACAGACCAAACATTAATACGCCCGTATCATTACACACAGACCAAACATTAATACGCCCCTATCATTACACACAGACCAAACATTAATACGCCCATATCATTACACACAGACCAAACATTAATACACCCGTATCATTACGCACAGACCAAACATTAATACGCCCATATCATTACACACAGACCAAACATTAATACGCCCGTATCATTACACACAGACCAAACATTAATACGCCCGTATCATTACACACAGACCAAACATTAATACGCCCGTATCATTACACACAGACCAAACATTAATACGCCCGTATCATTACACACAGACCAAACATTAATACGCCCGTATCATTACACACAGGCCAAACATTAATACGCCCGTATCATTACACACAGACCAAACATTAATACACCCTTATCATTACACACAGACCAAACATTAATACACCCATATCATTACACACAGACCAAACATTAATACGCCCGTATCATTACACACAGACCAAACATTAATACGCCCGTATCATTACACACAGACCAAACATTAATACGCCCGTATCATTACACACAGACCAAACATTAATACGCCCGTATCATTACACACAGACCAAACATTAATACGCCCGTATCATTACACACAGACCAAACATTAATACGCCCGTATCATTACGCACATACCAAACATTAATACGCCCGTATCATTACACACAGACCAAACATTAATACACCCATATCATTACACACAGACCAAACATTAATACACCCGTATCATTACATACAGACCAAACATTAATACACCCATATCATTACACAC
The DNA here is from genome assembly GCF_027579695.1 of Neoarius graeffei. Classification (NCBI taxonomy): domain Eukaryota; kingdom Metazoa; phylum Chordata; class Actinopteri; order Siluriformes; family Ariidae; genus Neoarius; species Neoarius graeffei. The sequence goes on along the minus strand of NC_083573.1, from coordinate 109,708,852 downwards.
AGACCAAACATTAATACGCCCGTATCATTAGGCACAGACCAAACATTAATACGCCCGTATCATTAGGCACAGACCAAACATTAATACGCCCGTATCATTACACACAGACCAAACATTAATACGCCCGTATCATTACACACAGACCAAACATTAATACGCCCGTATCATTAGGCACAGACCAAACATTAATACACCCGTATCATTACACACAGACCAAACATTAATACGCCCGTATCATTACACACAGACCAAACATTAATACACCCGTATCATTACACACAGACCAAACATTAATACACCCGTATCATTACACACAGACCAAACATTAATACACCCTTATCATTACGCACAGACCAAACATTAATACGCCCGTATCATTACGCACAGACCAAACATTAATACGCCCGTATCATTAGGCACAGACCAAACATTAATACGCCCGTATCATTACACACAGACCAAACATTAATACGCCCGTATCATTACACACAGACCAAACATTAATATGCCCGTATCATTAGGCACAGACCAAACATTAATACACCCGTATCATTACACACAGACCAAACATTAATACGCCCGTATCATTACACACAGACCAAACATTAATACACCCGTATCATTACACACAGACCAAACATTAATACACCCTTATCATTACACACAGACCAAACATTAATACGCCCGTATCATTACGCACAGACCAAACATTAATACGCCCGTATCATTAGGCACAGACCAAACATTAATACGCCCATATCATTACACAAAGACCAAACATTAATACACCCATATCATTACACACAAACCAAACATTAATACGCCCGTATCATTACACACAGGCCAAACATTAATACGCCCGTATCATTACACACAGACCAAACATTAATACGCCCGTATTATTACGCCCAGACCAAACATTAATACGCCCGTATCATTAGGCACAGACCAAACATTAATACACCCATATCATTACACACAGACCAAACATTAATACACCCATATCATTACACACAGACCAAACATTAATACGCCCGTATCATTACACACAGGCCAAACATTAATACGCCGGTATCATTACACAGAGACCAAACATTAATACGCCCGTATCATTAGGCACAGACCAAACATTAATACACCCATATCATTACGCACAGACCAAACATTAATACACCCATATCATTACACACAGACCAAACATTAATACACCCATGTCATTACACACAGACCAAACATTAATACTCCCATATCATTACACACAGACCAAACATTAATACTCCCATATCATTACACACAGACCAAACATTAATACACCCTTATCATTACACACAGACCAAACATTAATACAGCCATATCATTACACACAGACCAAACATTAATACACCCATCTCATTACACACAGATCAAACATTAATACACCCATTTCATTACACACAGACCAAACATTAATACTCCCATATCATTACACACAGACAAAACATTAATACACCCTTATCATTACACACAAACCAAACATTAATACGCCCGTATCATTACACACAGACCAAACATTAATACGCCCGTATCATTACACACAGACCAAACATTAATACGCCCGTATCATTACACACAGACCAAACATTAATACGCCCATATCATTACACACAGACCAAACATTAATACGCCCGTATCATTACACACAGACCAAACATTAATACACCCATATCATTACACACAGACCAAACATTAATACACCCATATCATTACACACAGACCAAACATTAATACGCCCGTATCATTACACACAGACCAAACATTAATACGCCCGTATCATTACACACAGACCAAACATTAATACGCCCATATCATTACACACAGACCAAACATTAATACGCCCGTATCATTACACACAGACCAAACATTAATACACCCGTATCATTACACACAGACCAAACATTAATACACCCATATCATTACACACAGACCAAACATTAATACGCCCGTATCATTACACACAGACCAAACATTAATACGCCCGTATCATTACACACAGGCCAAACATTAATACACCCATATCATTACACACAGACCAAACATTAATACGCCCGTATCATTACACACAGGCCAAACATTAATACGCCCGTATCATTACACAGAGACCAAACATTAATACGCCCGTATCATTAGGCACAGACCAAACATTAATACACCCATATCATTACGCACAGACCAAACATTAATACACCCATATCATTACACACAGACCAAACATTAATACACCCATGTCATTACACACAGACCAAACATTAATACTCCCATATCATTACACACAGACCAAACATTAATACTCCCATATCATTACACACAGACCAAACATTAATACACCCTTATCATTACACACAGACCAAACATTAATACACCCATATCATTACACACAGACCAAACATTAATACACCCATCTCATTACACACAGATCAAACATTAATACACCCATGTCATTACACACAGACCAAACATTAATACTCCCATATCATTACACACAGACCAAACATTAATACACCCTTATCATTACACACAAACCAAACATTAATACGCCCGTATCATTACACACAGACCAAACATTAATACGCCCGTATCATTACACACAGACCAAACATTAATACGCCCGTATCATTACACACAGACCAAACATTAATACGCACATATCATTACACACAGACCAAACATTAATACGCCCGTATCATTACACACAGACCAAACATTAATACACCCATATCATTACACACAGACCAAACATTAATACGCCCGTATCATTACACACAGACCAAACATTAATACACCCATATCATTACACACAGACCAAACATTAATACGCCCGTATCATTACACACAGACCAAACATTAATACGCCCATATCATTACACACAGACCAAACATTAATACGCCCGTATCATTACACACAGACCAAACATTAATACGCCCGTATCATTACACACAGGCCAAACATTAATACGCCCGTATCATTATCGCACAGACCAAACATTAATACGCCCGTATCATTAGGCACAGACCAAACATTAATACGCCCGTATCATTACACACAGACCAAACATTAATACGCCCGTATGATTACACACAGACCAAACATTAATACGCCCGTATCATTAGGCACAGACCAAACATTAATACACCCGTATCATTACACACAGACCAAACATTAATACGCCCGTATCATTACACACAGACCAAACATTAATACACCCGTATCATTACACACAGACCAAACATTAATACACCCGTATCATTACACACAGACCAAACATTAATACACCCTTATCATTACACACAGACCAAACATTAATACGCCCGTATCATTACGCACAGACCAAACATTAATACGCCCGTATCATTAGGCACAGACCAAACATTAATACGCCCGTATCATTACACACAGACCAAACATTAATACGCCCGTATCATTACACACAGACCAAACATTAATACGCCCGTATCATTAGGCACAGACCAAACATTAATACACCCGTATCATTACACACAGACCAAACATTAATACGCCCGTATCATTACACACAGACCAAACATTAATACACCCGTATCATTACACACAGACCAAACATTAATACACCCTTATCATTACACACAGACCAAACATTAATACGCCCGTATCATTACGCACAGACCAAACATTAATACGCCCGTATCATTAGGCACAGACCAAACATTAATACGCCCGTATCATTAGGCACAGACCATCATTAATACGCCCATATCATTACACACAGACCAAACATTAATACGCCCGTATCATTACACACAGACCAAACATTAATACGCCCGTATCATTACACACAGACCAAACATTAATACGCCCGTATCATTACACACAGACCAAACATTAATACACCCGTATCATTACACACAGACCAAACATTAATACGCCCGTATCATTACACACAGACCAAACATTAATACGCCCGTATCATTACGCACAGACCAAACATTAATACGCCCGTATCATTAGGCACAGACCAAACATTAATACGCCCGTATCATTAGGCACAGACCAAACATTAATACGCCCGTATCATTACACACAGACCAAACATTAATACGCCCGTATCATTACACACAGACCAAACATTAATACGCCCGTATCATTACACACAGACCAAACATTAATACGCCCATATCATTACACACAGACCAAACATTAATACGCCCGTATCATTAGGCACAGACCAAACATTAATGCACCCGTATCATTACACACAGACCAAACATTAATACGCCCGTATCATTACACACAGACCAAACATTAATACGCCCTTATCATTACACACAGACCAAACATTAATACGCCCGTATCATTACACACAGACCAAACATTAATACGCCCATATCATTACACACAGACCAAACATTAATACACCCGTATCATTACGCACATACCAAACATTAATACGCCTGTATCATTACACACAGACCAAACATTAATACACCCATATCATTACACACAGACCAAACATTAATACGCCCGTATCATTACACACAGACCAAACATTAATACGCCCATATCATTACACACAGACCAAACATTAATACGCCCGTATCATTACACACAGACCAAACATTAATACGCCCGTATCATTACACACAGGCCAAACATTAATACGCCCGTATCATTATCGCACAGACCAAACATTAATACGCCCGTATCATTAGGCACAGACCAAACATTAATACGCCCGTATCATTACACACAGACCAAACATTAATACGCCCGTATGATTACACACAGACCAAACATTAATACGCCCGTATCATTAGGCACAGACCAAACATTAATACACCCGTATCATTACACACAGACCAAACATTAATACGCCCGTATCATTACACACAGACCAAACATTAATACACCCGTATCATTACACACAGACCAAACATTAATACACCCGTATCATTACACACAGACCAAACATTAATACAGTGGTGCTTGAAAGTTTGTGAACCCTTTAGAATTTTCTATATTTCTGCATAAATATGACCTAAAACATCATCAGATTTTCACACAAGTCCTAAAAGTAGACAAAGAGAACCCAGTTAAACAAATGAGACAAAAATATTATACTTGGTCATTTATTTATTGAGGAAAATGATCCAATATTACATATCTGTGAGTGGCAAAAGTATGTGAACCTCTAGGATTAGCAATTAATTTGAAGGTGAAATTAGAGTCAGGTGTTTTCAATCAATGGGATGACAGTCAGGTGTGAGTGGGCACCCTGTTTTATTTCAAGAACAGGGATCTATCAAAGTCTGATCTTCACAACACATGTTTGTGGAAGTGTATCATGGCATGAACAAAGGAGATTTCTGAGGACCTCAGAAAAAGCATTGTTGATGCTCATCAGGCTGGAAAAGGTTACAAAACCATCTTTAAAGAGTTTGGACTCCACCAATCCACAGTCAGACAGATTGTATACAAATGGAGGAAATTCAAGACCATTGTTACCCTCCCCAGGAGTGGTCGACCAACAAATATCACTCCAAGAGCAAGGCATGTAATAGTCGGTGAGGTCACAAAGGACCCCAGGGTAACTTCTAAGCAACTGAAGGCCTCTCTTACATTGGCTAATGTTAATGTTCATGAGTCCACCATCAGAAGAACACTGAACAACAATGGTGTGCATGGAAGGGTTGCAAGGAGAAAGAACTGCTCTCCAAAAAGAACATTGCTGCTCGTTTGCAGTTTGCTAAAGATCATGTGGACAAGCCAGAAGGCTATTGGAAAAATGTTCTGTGGACGGATGAGACCAAAATAGAACTTTTTGGTTTAAATGAGAAGCGTTATGTTTGGAGAAAGGAAAACACTGTATTCCAGCATAAGAACCTTATCCCATCTGTGAAACATGGTGGTGGTAGTATCATGGTTTGGGCCTGTTTCGCTGCATCTGGGCCAGGACGACTTGTCATCATTGATGGAACAATGAATTCTGAATTATACCAGCGAATTCTAAAGGAAAATGTCAGGACATCTGTCCACGAACTGAATCTCAAGAGAAGGTGGGTCATGCAGCAAGACAATGACCCTAAGCACACAAGTCATTCTACCAAAGAATGGTTAAAGAAGAATAAAGTTAATGTTTTGGAATGGCCAAGTCAAAGTCCTGACCTTAATCCAATCAAAATGCTGTGGAAGGACCTGAAGCGAGCAGTTCATGTGAGGAAACCTACCACCATCCCAGAGTTGAAGCTGTTCTGTACGGAGGAATGGGCTAAAATTCCTCCAAGCCGGTGTGCAGGACTGATCAACAGTTACCGGAAACGTTTAGCTGCAGTTATTGCTGCACAAGGGGGTCACACCAGATACTGAAAGGAAAGGTTCACATACTTTTGCCACTCACAGACAAGTAATATTGGATCATTTTCCTCAATAAATAAATGACCAAGTATAATATTTTTGTCTCATTTGTTTAACTAGGTTCTCTTTATCTACTTTTAGGACTTGTGTGAAAATCTGATGATGTTTTAGGTAATATTTATGCAGAAGTATAGAAAATTCTAAAGGGTTCACAAACTTTCAAGCACCACTGTACACCCTTATCATTACACACAGACCAAACATTAATACGCCCGTATCATTACGCACAGACCAAACATTAATACGCCCGTATCATTAGGCACAGACCAAACATTAATACGCCCGTATCATTACACACAGACCAAACATTAATACGCCCGTATCATTACACACAGACCAAACATTAATACGCCCGTATCATTAGGCACAGACCAAACATTAATACACCCGTATCATTACACACAGACCAAACATTAATACGCCCGTATCATTACACACAGACCAAACATTAATACACCCGTATCATTACACACAGACCAAACATTAATACACCCTTATCATTACACACAGACCAAACATTAATACGCCCGTATCATTACGCACAGACCAAACATTAATACGCCCGTATCATTAGGCACAGACCAAACATTAATACGCCCGTATCATTAGGCACAGACCATCATTAATACGCCCATATCATTACACACAGACCAAACATTAATACGCCCGTATCATTACACACAGACCAAACATTAATACGCCCGTATCATTACACACAGACCAAACATTAATACGCCCGTATCATTACACACAGACCAAACATTAATACACCCGTATCATTACACACAGACCAAACATTAATACGCCCGTATCATTACACACAGACCAAACATTAATACGCCCGTATCATTACGCACAGACCAAACATTAATACGCCCGTATCATTAGGCACAGACCAAACATTAATACGCCCGTATCATTAGGCACAGACCAAACATTAATACGCCCGTATCATTACACACAGACCAAACATTAATACGCCCGTATCATTACACACAGACCAAACATTAATACGCCCGTATCATTACACACAGACCAAACATTAATACGCCCATATCATTACACACAGACCAAACATTAATACGCCCGTATCATTAGGCACAGACCAAACATTAATGCACCCGTATCATTACACACAGACCAAACATTAATACGCCCGTATCATTACACACAGACCAAACATTAATACGCCCTTATCATTACACACAGACCAAACATTAATACGCCCGTATCATTACACACAGACCAAACATTAATACGCCCATATCATTACACACAGACCAAACATTAATACACCCGTATCATTACGCACATACCAAACATTAATACGCCCGTATCATTACACACAGACCAAACATTAATACGCCCGTATCATTACACACAGACCAAACATTAATACACCCGTATCATTACATACAGACCAAACATTAATACACCCATATCATTACACACAGACCAAACATTAATACGCCCGTATCATTACGCACATACCAAACATTAATACGCCCGTATCATTACACACAGACCAAACATTAATACACCCATATCATTACACACAGACCAAACATTAATACACCCGTATCATTCCATACAGACCAAACATTAATACACCCATATCATTACACACAGACCAAACATTAATACGCCCGTATCATTAGGCACAGACCAAACATTAATACGCCCGTATCATTAGGCACAGACCAAACATTAATACGCCCGTATCATTACACACAGACCAAACATTAATACGCCCGTATCATTACACACAGACCAAACATTAATACGCCCGTATCATTAGGCACAGACCAAACATTAATACACCCGTATCATTACACACAGACCAAACATTAATACGCCCGTATCATTACACACAGACCAAACATTAATACACCCGTATCATTACACACAGACCAAACATTAATACACCCATATCATTACACACAGACCAAACATTAATACACCCGTATCATTACACACAGACCAAACATTAATACACCCGTATCATTACACACAGACCAAACATTAATACACCCGTATCATTACACACAGACCAAACATTAATACGCCCGTATCATTACGCACAGACCAAACATTAATACGCCCGTATCATTAGGCACAGACCATCATTAATACGCCCATATCATTACACAAAGACCAAACATTAATACACCCATATCATTACACACAAACCAAACATTAATACGCCCGTATCATTACACACAGGCCAAACATTAATACGCCCGTATCATTACACACAGACCAAACATTAATACGCCCGTATTATTACGCCCAGACCAAACATTAATACGCCCGTATCATTACGCACAGACCAAACATTAATACGCCCGTATCATTAGGCACAGACCAAACATTAATGCACCCATATCATTACACACAGACCAAACATTAATACGCCCGTATCATTACACACAGACCAAACATTAATACGCCCATATCATTCCACACAGACCAAACATTAATACAACCGTATCATTACGCACATACCAAACATTAATACGCCCGTATCATTACACACAGACCAAACATTAATATGCCCGTATCATTACACACAGACCAAACATTAATACACCCGTATCATTACATACAGACCAAACATTAATACGCCCGTATCATTAGGCACAGACCAAACATTAATACACCCGTATCATTACACACAGACCAAACATTAATACGCCCGTATCATTACACACAGACCAAACATTAATACACCCGTATCATTACACACAGACCAAACATTAATACACCCGTATCATTACACACAGACCAAACATTAATACACCCTTATCATTACACACAGACCAAACATTAATACGCCCGTATCATTAGGCACAGACCAAACATTAATACACCCATATCATTACACACAGACCAAACATTAATACACCCATATCATTACACACAGACCAAACATTAATACGCCCGTATCATTACACACAGGCCAAACATTAATACGCCCGTATCATTACACAGAGACCAAACATTAATACGCCCGTATCATTAGGCACAGACCAAACATTAATACACCCATATCATTACGCACAGACCAAACATTAATACACCCATATCATTACAGACAGACCAAACATTAATACACCCATGTCATTACACACAGACCAAACATTAATACTCCCATATCATTACACACAGACCAAACATTAATACTCCCATATCATTACACACAGACCAAACATTAATACACCCTTATCATTACACACAGACCAAACATTAATACACCCATATCATTACACACAGACCAAACATTAATACACCCATCTCATTACACACAGATCAAACATTAATACACCCATGTCATTACACACAGACCAAACATTAATACTCCCATATCATTACACACAGACCAAACATTAATACACCCTTATCATTACACACAAACCAAACATTAATACGCCCGTATCATTACACACAGACCAAACATTAATACGCCCGTATCATTACACACAGACCAAACATTAATACGCCCGTATCATTACACACAGACCAAACATTAATACGCCCATATCATTACACACAGACCAAACATTAATACGCCCGTATCATTACACACAGACCAAACATTAATACACCCATATCATTACACACAGACCAAACATTAATACGCCCGTATCATTACACACAGACCAAACATTAATACACCCATATCATTACACACAGACCAAACATTAATACGCCCGTATCATTACACACAGACCAAACATTAATACGCCCATATCATTACACACAGACCAAACATTAATACGCCCGTATCATTACACACAGACCAAACATTAATACGCCCGTATCATTACACACAGGCCAAACATTAATACGCCCGTATCATTATCGCACAGACCAAACATTAATACGCCCGTATCATTAGGCACAGACCAAACATTAATGCACCCGTATCATTACACACAGACCAAACATTAATACGCCCGTATCATTACACACAGACCAAACATTAATACGCCCTTATCATTACACACAGACCAAACATTAATACGCCCGTATCATTACACACAGACCAAACATTAATACGCCCATATCATTACACACAGACCAAACATTAATACACCCGTATCATTACGCACATACCAAACATTAATACGCCCGTATCATTACACAGAGACCAAACATTAATACGCCCGTATCATTACACACAGACCAAACATTAATACACCCGTATCATTACATACAGACCAAACATTAATACACCCATATCATTACACACAGACCAAACATTAATACGCCCGTATCATTACGCACATACCAAACATTAATACGCCCGTATCATTACACACAGACCAAACATTAATACACCCATATCATTACACACAGACCAAACATTAATACACCCGTATCATTCCATACAGACCAAACATTAATACACCCATATCATTACACACAGACCAAACATTAATACGCCCGTATCATTAGGCACAGACCAAACATTAATACGCCCGTATCATTAGGCACAGACCAAACATTAATACGCCCGTATCATTACACACAGACCAAACATTAATACGCCCGTATCATTACACACAGACCAAACATTAATACGCCCGTATCATTAGGCACAGACCAAACATTAATACACCCGTATCATTACACACAGACCAAACATTAATACGCCCGTATCATTACACACAGACCAAACATTAATACACCCGTATCATTACACACAGACCAAACATTAATACACCCATATCATTACACACAGACCAAACATTAATACGCCCGTATCATTACGCACAGACCAAACATTAATACGCCCGTATCATTAGGCACAGACCAAACATTAATACACCCATATCATTACACACAGACCAAACATTAATACGCCCGTATCATTACGCACAGACCAAACATTAATACGCCCGTATCATTAGGCACAGACCAAACATTAATACGCCCATATCATTACACAAAGACCAAACATTAATACACCCATATCATTACACACAAACCAAACATTAATACGCCCGTGTCATTACACACAGGCCAAACATTAATACGCCCGTATCATTACACACAGACCAAACATTAATACACCCATATCATTACGCACAGACCAAACATTAATACACCCATATCATTACAGACAGACCAAACATTAATACACCCATGTCATTACACACAAACCAAACATTAATACGCCCGTGTCATTACACACAGGCCAAACATTAATACGCCCGTATCATTAGGCACAGACCAAACATTAATACACCCATATCATTACGCACAGACCAAACATTAATACACCCATATCATTACAGACAGACCAAACATTAATACACCCATGTCATTACACACAGACCAAACATTAATACTCCCATATCATTACACACAGACCAAACATTAATACTCCCATATCATTACACACAGACCAAACATTAATACACCCTTATCATTACACACAGACCAAACATTAATACACCCATATCATTACACACAGACCAAACATTAATACACCCATCTCATTACACACAGATCAAACATTAATACACCCATGTCATTACACACAGACCAAACATTAATACTCCCATATCATTACACACAGACCAAACATTAATACACCCTTATCATTACACACAAACCAAACATTAATACGCCCGTATCATTACACACAGACCAAACATTAATACGCCCGTATCATTACACACAGACCAAACATTAATACGCCCGTATCATTACACACAGACCAAACATTAATACGCCCATATCATTACACACAGACCAAACATTAATACACCCATATCATTACACACAGACCAAACATTAATACGCCCGTATCATTACACACAGACCAAACATTAATACGCCCGTATCATTACACACAGACCAAACATTAATACGCCCGTATCATTACACACAGACCAAACATTAATACACCCATATCATTACACACAGACCAAACATTAATACGCCCGTATCATTACACACAGACCAAACATTAATACACCCATATCATTACACACAGACCAAACATTAATACGCCCGTATCATTACACACAGACCAAACATTAATACGCCCATATCATTACACACAGACCAAACATTAATACGCCCGTATCATTACACACAGACCAAACATTAATACGCCCGTATCATTACACACAGGCCAAACATTAATACGCCCGTATCATTATCGCACAGACCAAACATTAATACGCCCGTATCATTAGGCACAGACCAAACATTAATGCACCCGTATCATTACACACAGACCAAACATTAATACGCCCGTATCATTACACACAGACCAAACATTAATACGCCCTTATCATTACACACAGACCAAACATTAATACGCCCGTATCATTACACACAGACCAAACATTAATACGCCCATATCATTACACACAGACCAAACATTAATACACCCGTATCATTACGCACATACCAAACATTAATACGCCCGTATCATTACACACAGACCAAACATTAATACGCCCGTATCATTACACACAGACCAAACATTAATACACCCGTATCATTACATACAGACCAAACATTAATACACCCATATCATTACACACAGACCAAACATTAATACGCCCGTATCATTACGCACATACCAAACATTAATACGCCCGTATCATTACACACAGACCAAACATTAATACACCCATATCATTACACACAGACCAAACATTAATACACCCGTATCATTCCATACAGACCAAACATTAATACACCCATATCATTACACACAGACCAAACATTAATACGCCCGTATCATTAGGCACAGACCAAACATTAATACGCCCGTATCATTAGGCACAGACCAAACATTAATACGCCCGTATCATTACACACAGACCAAACATTAATACGCCCGTATCATTACACACAGACCAAACATTAATACGCCCGTATCATTAGGCACAGACCAAACATTAATACACCCGTATCATTACACACAGACCAAACATTAATACGCCCGTATCATTACACACAGACCAAACATTAATACACCCGTATCATTACACACAGACCAAACATTAATACACCCATATCATTACACACAGACCAAACATTAATACGCCCGTATCATTACGCACAGACCAAACATTAATACGCCCGTATCATTAGGCACAGACCAAACATTAATACACCCATATCATTACACACAGACCAAACATTAATACGCCCGTATCATTACGCACAGACCAAACATTAATACGCCCGTATCATTAGGCACAGACCAAACATTAATACGCCCATATCATTACACAAAGACCAAACATTAATACACCCATATCATTACACACAAACCAAACATTAATACGCCCGTGTCATTACACACAGGCCAAACATTAATACGCCCGTATCATTACACACAGACCAAACATTAATACGCCCGTATCATTACGCACAGACCAAACATTAATACGCCCGTATCATTACGCACAGACCAAACATTAATACGCCCGTATCATTAGGCACAGACCAAACATTAATGCACCCATGTCATTACACACAGACCAAACATTAATACGCCCGTATCATTACACACAGACCAAACATTAATACGCCCTTATCATTACACACAGACCAAACATTAATACGCCTGTATCATTACGCACAGACCAAACATTAATACGCCCTTATCATTACACACAGGCCAAACATTAATACGCCCTTATCATTACACACAGACCAAACATTAATACACCCATGTCATTACACACAGACCAAACATTAATACACCCATATCATTACACACAGACCAAACATTAATACGCCCGTATCATTACACACAGACCAAACATTAATACGCCCGTATCATTACACACAGACCAAACATTAATACGCCCATATCATTACACACAGACCAAACATTAATACGCCCGTATCATTACACACAGACCAAACATTAATACACCCATATCATTACACACAGACCAAACATTAATACGCCCGTATCATTACACACAGACCAAACATTAATACACCCATATCATTACACACAGACCAAACATTAATACGCCCGTATCATTACACACAGACCAAACATTAATACGCCCATATCATTACACACAGACCAAACATTAATACGCCCGTATCATTACACACAGACCAAACATTAATACGCCCGTATCATTACACACAGGCCAAACATTAATACGCCCGTATCATTATCGCACAGACCAAACATTAATACGCCCGTATCATTAGGCACAGACCAAACATTAATACGCCCGTATCATTACACACAGACCAAACATTAATACGCCCGTATCATTACACACAGACCAAACATTAATACGCCCGTATCATTAGGCACAGACCAAACATTAATACACCCGTATCATTACACACAGACCAAACATTAATACGCCCGTATCATTACACACAGACCAAACATTAATACACCCGTATCATTACACACAGACCAAACATTAATACACCCGTATCATTACACACAGACCAAACATTAATACACCCTTATCATTACACACAGACCAAACATTAATACGCCCGTATCATTACGCACAGACCAAACATTAATACGCCCGTATCATTAGGCACAGACCAAACATTAATACGCCCGTATCATTACACACAGACCAAACATTAATACGCCCGTATCATTAGGCACAGACCAAACATTAATACACCCGTATCATTACACACAGACCAAACATTAATACGCCCGTATCATTACGCACAGACCAAACATTAATACGCCCGTATCATTAGGCACAGACCATCATTAATACGCCCATATCATTACACAAAGACCAAACATTAATACACCCATATCATTACACACAAACCAAACATTAATACGCCCGTATCATTACACACAGGCCAAACATTAATACGCCCGTATCATTACACACAGACCAAACATTAATACGCCCGTATTATTACGCCCAGACCAAAGATTAATACGCCCGTATCATTAGGCACAGACCAAACATTAATACACCCATATCATTACACACAGACCAAACATTAATACACCCATATCATTACACACAGACCAAACATTAATACGCCCGTATCATTACACACAGGCCAAACATTAATACGCCCGTATCATTACACAGAGACCAAACATTAATACGCTCGTATCATTAGGCACAGACCAAACATTAATACACCCATATCATTACGCACAGACCAAACATTAATACACCCATATCATTACACACAGACCAAACATTAATACACCCATGTCATTACACACAGACCAAACATTAATACTCCCATATCATTACACACAGACCAAACATTAATACTCCCATATCATTACACACAGACCAAACATTAATACACCCTTATCATTACACACAGACCAAACATTAATACACCCATATCATTACACACAGACCAAACATTAATACACCCATCTCATTACACACAGATCAAACATTAATACACCCATGTCATTACACACAGACCAAACATTAATACTCCCATATCATTACACACAGACAAAACATTAATACACCCTTATCATTACACACAAACCAAACATTAATACGCCCGTATCATTACACACAGACCAAACATTAATACGCCCGTATCATTACACACAGACCAAACATTAATACGCCCGTATCATTACACACAGACCAAACATTAATACGCCCATATCATTACACACAGACCAAACATTAATACGCCCGTATCATTACACACAGACCAAACATTAATACACCCATATCATTACACACAGACCAAACATTAATACGCCCGTATCATTACACACAGACCAAACATTAATACGCCCGTATCATTACACACAGGCCAAACATTAATACGCCCGTATCATTATCGCACAGACCAAACATTAATACGCCCGTATCATTAGGCACAGACCAAACATTAATGCACCCATATCATTACACACAGACCAAACATTAATACGCCCGTATCATTACACACAGACCAAACATTAATACGCCCTTATCATTACACACAGACCAAACATTAATACGCCCGTATCATTACACACAGACCAAACATTAATACGCCCATATCATTCCACACAGACCAAACATTAATACAACCGTATCATTACGCACATACCAAACATTAATACGCCCGTATCATTACACACAGACCAAACATTAATACGCCCGTATCATTACACACAGACCAAACATTAATACACCCGTATCATTACATACAGACCAAACATTAATACGCCCGTATCATTAGGCACAGACCAAACATTAATACACCCGTATCATTACACACAGACCAAACATTAATACGCCCGTATCATTACACACAGACCAAACATTAATACACCCGTATCATTACACACAGACCAAACATTAATACACCCGTATCATTACACACAGACCAAACATTAATACACCCTTATCATTACACACAGACCAAACATTAATACGCCCGTATCATTAGGCACAGACCAAACATTAATACACCCATATCATTACACACAGACCAAACATTAATACACCCATATCATTACACACAGACCAAACATTAATACGCCCGTATCATTACACACAGGCCAAACATTAATACGCCCGTATCATTACACAGAGACCAAACATTAATACGCCCGTATCATTAGGCACAGACCAAACATTAATACACCCATATCATTACGCACAGACCAAACATTAATACACCCATATCATTACAGACAGACCAAACATTAATACACCCATGTCATTACACACAGACCAAACATTAATACTCCCATATCATTACACACAGACCAAACATTAATACTCCCATATCATTACACACAGACCAAACATTAATACACCCTTATCATTACACACAGACCAAACATTAATACACCCATATCATTACACACAGACCAAACATTAATACACCCATCTCATTACACACAGATCAAACATTAATACACCCATGTCATTACACACAGACCAAACATTAATACTCCCATATCATTACACACAGACCAAACATTAATACACCCTTATCATTACACACAAACCAAACATTAATACGCCCGTATCATTACACACAGACCAAACATTAATACGCCCGTATCATTACACACAGACCAAACATTAATACGCCCGTATCATTACACACAGACCAAACATTAATACGCCCATATCATTACACACAGACCAAACATTAATACGCCCGTATCATTACACACAGACCAAACATTAATACACCCATATCATTACACACAGACCAAACATTAATACGCCCGTATCATTACACACAGACCAAACATTAATACACCCATATCATTACACACAGACCAAACATTAATACGCCCGTATCATTACACACAGACCAAACATTAATACGCCCATATCATTACACACAGACCAAACATTAATACGCCCGTATCATTACACACAGACCAAACATTAATACGCCCGTATCATTACACACAGGCCAAACATTAATACGCCCGTATCATTATCGCACAGAGCAAACATTAATACGCCCGTATCATTAGGCACAGACCAAACATTAATGCACCCGTATCATTACACACAGACCAAACATTAATACGCCCGTATCATTACACACAGACCAAACATTAATACGCCCTTATCATTACACACAGACCAAACATTAATACGCCCGTATCATTACACACAGACCAAACATTAATACGCCCATATCATTACACACAGACCAAACATTAATACACCCGTATCATTACGCACATACCAAACATTAATACGCCCGTATCATTACACACAGACCAAACATTAATACGCCCGTATCATTACACACAGACCAAACATTAATACACCCGTATCATTACATACAGACCAAACATTAATACACCCATATCATTACACACAGACCAAACATTAATACGCCCGTATCATTACGCACATACCAAACATTAATACGCCCGTATCATTACACACAGACCAAACATTAATACACCCATATCATTACACACAGACCAAACATTAATACACCCGTATCATTCCATACAGACCAAACATTAATACACCCATATCATTACACACAGACCAAACATTAATACGCCCATATCATTAGGCACAGACCAAACATTAATACGCCCGTATCATTAGGCACAGACCAAACATTAATACGCCCGTATCATTACACACAGACCAAACATTAATACGCCCGTATCATTACACACAGACCAAACATTAATACGCCCGTATCATTAGGCACAGACCAAACATTAATACACCCGTATCATTACACACAGACCAAACATTAATACGCCCGTATCATTACACACAGACCAAACATTAATACACCCGTATCATTACACACAGACCAAACATTAATACACCCATATCATTACACACAGACCAAACATTAATACGCCCGTATCATTACGCACAGACCAAACATTAATACGCCCGTATCATTAGGCACAGACCAAACATTAATACACCCATATCATTACACACAGACCAAACATTAATACGCCCGTATCATTACGCACAGACCAAACATTAATACGCCCGTATCATTAGGCACAGACCAAACATTAATACGCCCATATCATTACACAAAGACCAAACATTAATACACCCATATCATTACACACAAACCAAACATTAATACGCCCGTGTCATTACACACAGGCCAAACATTAATACGCCCGTATCATTACACACAGACCAAACATTAATACGCCCGTATCATTACGCACAGACCAAACATTAATACGCCCGTATCATTACGCACAGACCAAACATTAATACGCCCGTATCATTAGGCACAGACCAAACATTAATGCACCCATATCATTACACACAGACCAAACATTAATACGCCCGTATCATTACACACAGACCAAACATTAATACGCCCTTATCATTACACACAGACCAAACATTAATACGCCTGTATCATTACGCACAGACCAAACATTAATACGCCCTTATCATTACACACAGGCCAAACATTAATACGCCCTTATCATTACACACAGACCAAACATTAATACACCCATGTCATTACACACAGACCAAACATTAATACACCCATATCATTACACACAGACCAAACATTAATACGCCCGTATCATTACACACAGGCCAAACATTAATACGCCCGTATCATTACACAGAGACCAAACATTAATACGCCCGTATCATTACACACAAACCAAACATTAATACGCCCGTGTCATTACACACAGGCCAAACATTAATACGCCCGTATCATTACACACAGACCAAACATTAATACGCCCGTATCATTACGCACAGACCAAACATTAATACGCCCGTATCATTAGGCACAGACCAAACATTAATACACCCATATCATTACACACAGACCAAACATTAATACACCCATATCATTACACACAGACCAAACATTAATACGCCCGTATCATTACACACAGGCCAAACATTAATACGCCCGTATCATTACACAGAGACCAAACATTAATACGCCCGTATCATTAGGCACAGACCAAACATTAATACACCCATATCATTACGCACAGACCAAACATTAATACACCCATATCATTACACACAGACCAAACATTAATACACCCATGTCATTACACACAGACCAAACATTAATACTCCCATATCATTACACACAGACCAAACATTAATACACCCTTATCATTACACACAGACCAAACATTAATACACCCATATCATTACACACAGACCAAACATTAATACACCCATCTCATTACACACAGACCAAACATTAATACTCCCATATCATTACACACAGACCAAACATTAATACACCCTTATCATTACACACAGACCAAACATTAATACTCCCATATCATTACACACAGACCAAACATTAATACACCCTTATCATTACACACAGATCAAACATTAATACACCCATATCATTACACACAGACCAAACATTAATACACCCATATCATTACACACAGACCAAACATTAATACGCCCGTATCATTACACACAGACCAAACATTAATACGCCCGTATCATTAGGCACAGACCAAACATTAATACACCCGTATCATTACACACAGACCAAACATTAATACACCCATATCATTACACACAGACCAAACATTAATACGCCCGTATCATTACACACAGACCAAACATTAATATGCCCGTATCATTACACACAGGCCAAACATTAATACGCCCGTATCATTACACACAGACCAAACATTAATACGCCCATATCATTAGGCACAGACCAAACATTAATACACCCGTATCATTACACACAGACCAAACATTAATACACCCGTATCATTACACACAGACCAAACATTAATACACCCTTATCATTACACACAGATCAAACATTAATACACCCATATCATTACACACAGACCAAACATTAATACACCCATATCATTACACACAGACCAAACATTAATACGCCCGTATCATTACACACAGACCAAACATTAATACAACCGTATCATTACACACAGACCAAACATTAATACGCCCGTATCATTACACACAGACCAAACATTAATACGCCCGTATCATTACACACAGACCAAACATTAATACACCCGTATCATTACACACAGACCAAACATTAATACACCCTTATCATTACACACAGACCAAACATTAATACGCCCGTATCATTAGGCACAGACCAAACATTAATACGCCCGTATCATTAGGCACAGACCAAACATTAATACGCCCGTATCATTACACACAGACCAAATATTAATACGCCCGTATCATTACACACAGACCAAACATTAATACGCCCGTATCATTAGGCACAGACCAAACATTAATACACCCGTATCATTACACACAGACCAAACATTAATACGCCCGTATCATTACACACAGACCAAACATTAATACACCCGTATCATTACACACAGACCAAACATTAATACACCCATATCATTACACACAGACCAAACATTAATACGCCCGTATCATTACGCACAGACCAAACATTAATACGCCCGTATCATTAGGCACAGACCAAACATTAATACGCCCATATCATTACACAAAGACCAAACATTAATACACCCATATCATTACACACAAACCAAACATTAATACGCCCGTGTCATTACACACAGGCCAAACATTAATACGCCCGTATCATTACACACAGACCAAACATTAATACGCCCGTATCATTACGCACAGACCAAACATTAATACGCCCGTATCATTACGCACAGACCAAACATTAATACGCCCGTATCATTAGGCACAGACCAAACATTAATGCACCCATATCATTACACACAGACCAAACATTAATACGCCCGTATCATTACACACAGACCAAACATTAATACGCCCTTATCATTACACACAGACCAAACATTAATACGCCCGTATCATTACGCACAGACCAAACATTAATACGCCCTTATCATTACACACAGGCCAAACATTAATACGCCCTTATCATTACACACAGACCAAACATTAATACACCCATGTCATTACACACAGACCAAACATTAATACACCCATATCATTACACACAGACCAAACATTAATACGCCCGTATCATTACACACAGGCCAAACATTAATACGCCCGTATCATTACACAGAGACCAAACATTAATACGCCCGTATCATTACACACAAACCAAACATTAATACGCCCGTGTCATTACACACAGGCCAAACATTAATACGCCCGTATCATTACACACAGACCAAACATTAATACGCCCGTATCATTACGCACAGACCAAACATTAATACGCCCGTATCATTAGGCACAGACCAAACATTAATACACCCATATCATTACACACAGACCAAACATTAATACACCCATATCATTACACACAGACCAAACATTAATACGCCCGTATCATTACACACAGGCCAAACATTAATACGCCCGTATCATTACACAGAGACCAAACATTAATACGCCCGTATCATTAGGCACAGACCAAACATTAATACACCCATATCATTACGCACAGACCAAACATTAATACACCCATATCATTACACACAGATCAAACATTAATACACCCATGTCATTACACACAGACCAAACATTAATACTCCCATATCATTACACACAGACCAAACATTAATACACCCTTATCATTACACACAGACCAAACATTAATACACCCATATCATTACACACAGACCAAACATTAATACACCCATATCATTACACACAGACCAAACATTAATACGCCCGTATCATTACACACAGACCAAACATTAATATGCCCGTATCATTACACACAGGCCAAACATTAATACGCCCGTATCATTACACACAGACCAAACATTAATACGCCCATATCATTAGGCACAGACCAAACATTAATACACCCGTATCATTACACACAGACCAAACATTAATACACCCGTATCATTACACACAGACCAAACATTAATACACCCTTATCATTACACACAGATCAAACATTAATACACCCATATCATTACACACAGACCAAACATTAATACACCCATATCATTACACACAGACCAAACATTAATACGCCCGTATCATTACACACAGACCAAACATTAATACACCCGTATCATTACACACAGACCAAACATTAATACGCCCGTATCATTACACACAGACCAAACATTAATACGCCCGTATCATTACACACAGACCAAACATTAATACACCCGTATCATTACACACAGACCAAACATTAATACACCCTTATCATTACACACAGATCAAACATTAATACACCCATATCATTACACACAGACCAAACATTAATACACCCATATCATTACACACAGACCAAACATTAATACGCCCGTATCATTACACACAGACCAAACATTAATACGCCCATATCATTACACACAGGCCAAACATTAATACGCCCGTATCATTACACACAGACCAAACATTAATACGCCCGTATCATTAGGCACAGACCAAACATTAATACACCCATATCATTACACACAGACCAAACATTAATACACCCATCTCATTACACACAGATCAAACATTAATACACCCTTATCATTACACACAGACCAAACATTAATACACCCATGTCATTACACACAGGCCAAACATTAATACGCCCGTATCATTACACACAGACCAAACATTAATACGCCCGTATCATTAGGCACAGACCAAACATTAATACTCCCATATCATTACACACAGACCAAACATTAATACACCCATCTCATTACACACAGATCAAACATTAATACACCCTTATCATTACACACAGACCAAACATTAATACACCCATGTCATTACACACAGACCAAACATTAATACACCCTTATCATTACACACAGACCAAACATTAATACACCCATATCATTACACACAGACCAAACATTAATACACCCATCTCATTACACACAGATCAAACATTAATACACCCATGTCATTACACACAGACCAAACATTAATACTCCCATATCATTACACACAGACCAAACATTAATACACCCTTATCATTACACACAAACCAAACATTAATACGCCCGTATCATTACACACAGACCAAACATTAATACGCCCGTATCATTACACACAGACCAAACATTAATACACCCATCTCATTACACACAGATCAAACATTAATACACCCATGTCATTACACACAGACCAAACATTAATACACCCATGTCATTACACACAGACCAAACATTAATACTCCCATATCATTACACACAGACCAAACATTAATACACCCTTATCATTACACACAAACCAAACATTAATACGCCCGTATCATTACACACAGACCAAACATTAATACACCCGTATCATTACACACAGACCAAACATTAATACGCCCGTATCATTACACACAGACCAAACATTAATACGCCCATATCATTACACACAGACCAAACATTAATACGCCCGTATCATTACACACAGACCAAATATTAATACACCCATATCATTACACACAGACCAAACATTAATACACCCGTATCATTACACACAGACCAAACATTAATACACCCTTATCATTACACACAGACCAAACATTAATACGCCCGTATCATTACGCACAGACCAAACATTAATACGCCCGTATCATTAGGCACAGACCAAACATTAATACGCCCATATCATTACACAAAGACCAAACATTAATACACCCATATCATTACACACAAACCAAACATTAATACGCCCGTATCATTACACACAGGCCAAACATTAATACGCCCGTATCATTACACACAGACCAAACATTAATACGCCCGTATTATTACGCCCAGACCAAACATTAATACGCCCGTATCATTAGGCACAGACCAAACATTAATACACCCATATCATTACACACAGACCAAACATTAATACACCCATATCATTACACACAGACCAAACATTAATACGCCCGTATCATTACACACAGACCAAACATTAATACACCCATATCATTACACACAGACCAAACATTAATACGCCCGTATCATTACACACAGACCAAACATTAATACGCCCGTATCATTACACACAGACCAAACATTAATACACCCATATCATTACACACAGACCAAACATTAATACACCCATATCATTACACACAGACCAAACATTAATACGCCCGTATCATTACACACAGACCAAACATTAATACGCCCGTATCATTACACACAGACCAAACATTAATACGCCCGTATCATTACACACAGGCCAAACATTAATACGCCCGTATCATTACGCACAGACCAAACATTAATACGCCCGTATCATTAGGCACAGACCAAACATTAATGCACCCATATCATTACACACAGACCAAACATTAATACGCCCGTATCATTACACACAGACCAAACATTAATACACCCATATCATTACACAGAGACCAAACATTAATACACCCGTATCATTACGCACATACCAAACATTAATACGCCCGTATCATTACACACAGATCAAACATTAATACGCCCGTATCATTACACACAGACCAAACATTAATACGCCCATATCATTACACAGAGACCAAACATTAATACGCCCTTATCATTACACACAGACCAAACATTAATACGCCCGTATCATTACACACAGACCAAACATTAATACGCCCATATCATTACACAGAGACCAAACATTAATACGCCCTTATCATTACACACAGACCAAACATTAATACGCCCGTATCATTACACACAGACCAAACATTAATACGCCCATATCATTACACAGAGACCAAACATTAATACACCCGTATCATTACGCACATACCAAACATTAATACGCCCGTATCATTACACACAGACCAAACATTAATACGCCCTTATCATTACACACAGACCAAACATTAATACGCCCGTATCATTACACACAGACCAAACATTAATACGCCCATATCATTACACAGAGACCAAACATTAATACACCCGTATCATTACGCACATACCAAACATTAATACGCCCGTATCATTACACACAGATCAAACATTAATACGCCCGTATCATTACACACAGACCAAACATTAATACACCCGTATCATTACATACAGACCAAACATTAATACACCCATATCATTACACACAGACCAAACATTAATACGCCCGTATCATTACGCACATACCAAACATTAATACGCCCGTATCATTACACACAGACCAAACATTAATACACCCATATCATTACACACAGAACAAACATTAATACACCCGTATCATTACATACAGACCAAACATTAATACACCCATATCATTACACACAGACCAAACATTAATACTCCCGTATCATTAGGCACAGACCAAACATTAATACGCCCGTATCATTAGGCACAGACCAAACATTAATACGCCCGTATCATTACACACAGACCAAACATTAATACGCCCGTATCATTACACACAGACCAAACATTAATACGCCCGTATCATTAGGCACAGACCAAACATTAATACACCCGTATCATTACACACAGACCAAACATTAATACGCCCGTATCATTACACACAGACCAAACATTAATACACCCGTATCATTACACCCAGACCAAACATTAATACACCCATATCATTACACACAGACCAAACATTAATACGCCCGTATCATTACGCACAGACCAAACATTAATACGCCCGTATCATTAGGCACAGACCAAACATTAATACGCCCATATCATTACACAAAGACCAAACATTAATACACCCATATCATTACACACAAACCAAACATTAATACGCCCGTGTCATTACACACAGGCCAAACATTAATACGCCCGTATCATTACACACAGACCAAACATTAATACGCCCGTATCATTACGCACAGACCAAACATTAATACGCCCGTATCATTACACACAGACCAAACATTAATACGCCCGTATCATTAGGCACAGACCAAACATTAATGCACCCATATCATTACACACAGACCAAACATTAATACGCCCGTATCATTACACACAGACCAAACATTAATACGCCCTTATCATTACACACAGACCAAACATTAATACGCCCGTATCATTACGCACAGACCAAACATTAATACGCCCTTATCATTACACACAGGCCAAACATTAATACGCCCTTATCATTACACACAGACCAAACATTAATACACCCATGTCATTACACACAGACCAAACATTAATGCACCCATGTCATTACACACAGACCAAACATTAATACGCCCGTATCATTACACACAGACCAAACATTAATACGCCCTTATCATTACACACAGACCAAACATTAATACGCCTGTATCATTACGCACAGACCAAACATTAATACGCCCTTATCATTACACACAGGCCAAACATTAATACGCCCTTATCATTACACACAGACCAAACATTAATACACCCATGTCATTACACACAGACCAAACATTAATACACCCATATCATTACACACAGACCAAACATTAATACGCCCGTATCATTACACACAGACCAAACATTAATACGCCCGTATCATTACACACAGACCAAACATTAATACGCCCATATCATTACACACAGACCAAACATTAATACGCCCGTATCATTACACACAGACCAAACATTAATACACCCATATCATTACACACAGACCAAACATTAATACGCCCGTATCATTACACACAGACCAAACATTAATACACCCATATCATTACACACAGACCAAACATTAATACGCCCGTATCATTACACACAGACCAAACATTAATACGCCCATATCATTACACACAGACCAAACATTAATACGCCCGTATCATTACACACAGACCAAACATTAATACGCCCGTATCATTACACACAGGCCAAACATTAATACGCCCGTATCATTATCGCACAGACCAAACATTAATACGCCCGTATCATTAGGCACAGACCAAACATTAATACGCCCGTATCATTACACACAGACCAAACATTAATACGCCCGTATCATTACACACAGACCAAACATTAATACGCCCGTATCATTAGGCACAGACCAAACATTAATACACCCGTATCATTACACACAGACCAAACATTAATACGCCCGTATCATTACACACAGACCAAACATTAATACACCCGTATCATTACACACAGACCAAACATTAATACACCCGTATCATTACACACAGACCAAACATTAATACACCCTTATCATTACACACAGACCAAACATTAATACGCCCGTATCATTACGCACAGACCAAACATTAATACGCCCGTATCATTAGGCACAGACCAAACATTAATACGCCCGTATCATTACACACAGACCAAACATTAATACGCCCGTATCATTAGGCACAGACCAAACATTAATACACCCGTATCATTACACACAGACCAAACATTAATACGCCCGTATCATTACGCACAGACCAAACATTAATACGCCCGTATCATTAGGCACAGACCATCATTAATACGCCCATATCATTACACAAAGACCAAACATTAATACACCCATATCATTACACACAAACCAAACATTAATACGCCCGTATCATTACACACAGGCCAAACATTAATACGCCCGTATCATTACACACAGACCAAACATTAATACGCCCGTATTATTACGCCCAGACCAAAGATTAATACGCCCGTATCATTAGGCACAGACCAAACATTAATACACCCATATCATTACACACAGACCAAACATTAATACACCCATATCATTACACACAGACCAAACATTAATACGCCCGTATCATTACACACAGGCCAAACATTAATACGCCCGTATCATTACACAGAGACCAAACATTAATACGCTCGTATCATTAGGCACAGACCAAACATTAATACACCCATATCATTACGCACAGACCAAACATTAATACACCCATATCATTACACACAGACCAAACATTAATACACCCATGTCATTACACACAGACCAAACATTAATACTCCCATATCATTACACACAGACCAAACATTAATACTCCCATATCATTACACACAGACCAAACATTAATACACCCTTATCATTACACACAGACCAAACATTAATACACCCATATCATTACACACAGACCAAACATTAATACACCCATCTCATTACACACAGATCAAACATTAATACACCCATGTCATTACACACAGACCAAACATTAATACTCCCATATCATTACACACAGACAAAACATTAATACACCCTTATCATTACACACAAACCAAACATTAATACGCCCGTATCATTACACACAGACCAAACATTAATACGCCCGTATCATTACACACAGACCAAACATTAATACGCCCGTATCATTACACACAGACCAAACATTAATACGCCCATATCATTACACACAGACCAAACATTAATACGCCCGTATCATTACACACAGACCAAACATTAATACACCCATATCATTACACACAGACCAAACATTAATACGCCCGTATCATTACACACAGACCAAACATTAATACGCCCGTATCATTACACACAGGCCAAACATTAATACGCCCGTATCATTATCGCACAGACCAAACATTAATACGCCCGTATCATTAGGCACAGACCAAACATTAATGCACCCATATCATTACACACAGACCAAACATTAATACGCCCGTATCATTACACACAGACCAAACATTAATACGCCCTTATCATTACACACAGACCAAACATTAATACGCCCGTATCATTACACACAGACCAAACATTAATACGCCCATATCATTCCACACAGACCAAACATTAATACAACCGTATCATTACGCACATACCAAACATTAATACGCCCGTATCATTACACACAGACCAAACATTAATACGCCCGTATCATTACACACAGACCAAACATTAATACACCCGTATCATTACATACAGACCAAACATTAATACGCCCGTATCATTAGGCACAGACCAAACATTAATACACCCGTATCATTACACACAGACCAAACATTAATACGCCCGTATCATTACACACAGACCAAACATTAATACACCCGTATCATTACACACAGACCAAACATTAATACACCCGTATCATTACACACAGACCAAACATTAATACACCCTTATCATTACACACAGACCAAACATTAATACGCCCGTATCATTAGGCACAGACCAAACATTAATACACCCATATCATTACACACAGACCAAACATTAATACACCCATATCATTACACACAGACCAAACATTAATACGCCCGTATCATTACACACAGGCCAAACATTAATACGCCCGTATCATTACACAGAGACCAAACATTAATACGCCCGTATCATTAGGCACAGACCAAACATTAATACACCCATATCATTACGCACAGACCAAACATTAATACACCCATATCATTACAGACAGACCAAACATTAATACACCCATGTCATTACACACAGACCAAACATTAATACTCCCATATCATTACACACAGACCAAACATTAATACTCCCATATCATTACACACAGACCAAACATTAATACACCCTTATCATTACACACAGACCAAACATTAATACACCCATATCATTACACACAGACCAAACATTAATACACCCATCTCATTACACACAGATCAAACATTAATACACCCATGTCATTACACACAGACCAAACATTAATACTCCCATATCATTACACACAGACCAAACATTAATACACCCTTATCATTACACACAAACCAAACATTAATACGCCCGTATCATTACACACAGACCAAACATTAATACGCCCGTATCATTACACACAGACCAAACATTAATACGCCCGTATCATTACACACAGACCAAACATTAATACGCCCATATCATTACACACAGACCAAACATTAATACGCCCGTATCATTACACACAGACCAAACATTAATACACCCATATCATTACACACAGACCAAACATTAATACGCCCGTATCATTACACACAGACCAAACATTAATACACCCATATCATTACACACAGACCAAACATTAATACGCCCGTATCATTACACACAGACCAAACATTAATACGCCCATATCATTACACACAGACCAAACATTAATACGCCCGTATCATTACACACAGACCAAACATTAATACGCCCGTATCATTACACACAGGCCAAACATTAATACGCCCGTATCATTATCGCACAGAGCAAACATTAATACGCCCGTATCATTAGGCACAGACCAAACATTAATGCACCCGTATCATTACACACAGACCAAACATTAATACGCCCGTATCATTACACACAGACCAAACATTAATACGCCCTTATCATTACACACAGACCAAACATTAATACGCCCGTATCATTACACACAGACCAAACATTAATACGCCCATATCATTACACACAGACCAAACATTAATACACCCGTATCATTACGCACATACCAAACATTAATACGCCCGTATCATTACACACAGACCAAACATTAATACGCCCGTATCATTACACACAGACCAAACATTAATACACCCGTATCATTACATACAGACCAAACATTAATACACCCATATCATTACACACAGACCAAACATTAATACGCCCGTATCATTACGCACATACCAAACATTAATACGCCCGTATCATTACACACAGACCAAACATTAATACACCCATATCATTACACACAGACCAAACATTAATACACCCGTATCATTCCATACAGACCAAACATTAATACACCCATATCATTACACACAGACCAAACATTAATACGCCCATATCATTAGGCACAGACCAAACATTAATACGCCCGTATCATTAGGCACAGACCAAACATTAATACGCCCGTATCATTACACACAGACCAAACATTAATACGCCCGTATCATTACACACAGACCAAACATTAATACGCCCGTATCATTAGGCACAGACCAAACATTAATACACCCGTATCATTACACACAGACCAAACATTAATACACCCGTATCATTACACACAGACCAAACATTAATACACCCTTATCATTACACACAGACCAAACATTAATACGCCCGTATCATTAGGCACAGACCAAACATTAATACACCCATATCATTACACACAGACCAAACATTAATACACCCATATCATTACACACAGACCAAACATTAATACGCCCGTATCATTACACACAGGCCAAACATTAATACGCCCGTATCATTACACAGAGACCAAACATTAATACGCCCGTATCATTAGGCACAGACCAAACATTAATACACCCATATCATTACGCACAGACCAAACATTAATACACCCATATCATTACAGACAGACCAAACATTAATACACCCATGTCATTACACACAGACCAAACATTAATACTCCCATATCATTACACACAGACCAAACATTAATACTCCCATATCATTACACACAGACCAAACATTAATACACCCTTATCATTACACACAGACCAAACATTAATACACCCATATCATTACACACAGACCAAACATTAATACACCCATCTCATTACACACAGATCAAACATTAATACACCCATGTCATTACACACAGACCAAACATTAATACTCCCATATCATTACACACAGACCAAACATTAATACACCCTTATCATTACACACAAACCAAACATTAATACGCCCGTATCATTACACACAGACCAAACATTAATACGCCCGTATCATTACACACAGACCAAACATTAATACGCCCGTATCATTACACACAGACCAAACATTAATACGCCCATATCATTACACACAGACCAAACATTAATACGCCCGTATCATTACACACAGACCAAACATTAATACACCCATATCATTACACACAGACCAAACATTAATACGCCCGTATCATTACACACAGACCAAACATTAATACACCCATATCATTACACACAGACCAAACATTAATACGCCCGTATCATTACACACAGACCAAACATTAATACGCCCATATCATTACACACAGACCAAACATTAATACGCCCGTATCATTACACACAGACCAAACATTAATACGCCCGTATCATTACACACAGGCCAAACATTAATACGCCCGTATCATTATCGCACAGAGCAAACATTAATACGCCCGTATCATTAGGCACAGACCAAACATTAATGCACCCGTATCATTACACACAGACCAAACATTAATACGCCCGTATCATTACACACAGACCAAACATTAATACGCCCT
Organism: Neoarius graeffei; assembly: GCF_027579695.1. Lineage (NCBI taxonomy): Eukaryota > Metazoa > Chordata > Actinopteri > Siluriformes > Ariidae > Neoarius > Neoarius graeffei. Next base: position 109,675,923 of record NC_083573.1, on the reverse strand, counting down.
TATCATTACACACAGACCAAACATTAATACGCCCGTATCATTACACACAGACCAAACATTAATACGCCCATATCATTACACACAGACCAAACATTAATACACCCGTATCATTACGCACATACCAAACATTAATACGCCCGTATCATTACACACAGACCAAACATTAATACGCCCGTATCATTACACACAGACCAAACATTAATACACCCGTATCATTACATACAGACCAAACATTAATACACCCATATCATTACACACAGACCAAACATTAATACGCCCGTATCATTACGCACATACCAAACATTAATACGCCCGTATCATTACACACAGACCAAACATTAATACACCCATATCATTACACACAGACCAAACATTAATACACCCGTATCATTCCATACAGACCAAACATTAATACACCCATATCATTACACACAGACCAAACATTAATACGCCCATATCATTAGGCACAGACCAAACATTAATACGCCCGTATCATTAGGCACAGACCAAACATTAATACGCCCGTATCATTACACACAGACCAAACATTAATACGCCCGTATCATTACACACAGACCAAACATTAATACGCCCGTATCATTAGGCACAGACCAAACATTAATACACCCGTATCATTACACACAGACCAAACATTAATACGCCCGTATCATTACACACAGACCAAACATTAATACACCCGTATCATTACACACAGACCAAACATTAATACACCCATATCATTACACACAGACCAAACATTAATACGCCCGTATCATTACGCACAGACCAAACATTAATACGCCCGTATCATTAGGCACAGACCAAACATTAATACACCCATATCATTACACACAGACCAAACATTAATACGCCCGTATCATTACGCACAGACCAAACATTAATACGCCCGTATCATTAGGCACAGACCAAACATTAATACGCCCATATCATTACACAAAGACCAAACATTAATACACCCATATCATTACACACAAACCAAACATTAATACGCCCGTGTCATTACACACAGGCCAAACATTAATACGCCCGTATCATTACACACAGACCAAACATTAATACGCCCGTATCATTACGCACAGACCAAACATTAATACGCCCGTATCATTACGCACAGACCAAACATTAATACGCCCGTATCATTAGGCACAGACCAAACATTAATGCACCCATATCATTACACACAGACCAAACATTAATACGCCCGTATCATTACACACAGACCAAACATTAATACGCCCTTATCATTACACACAGACCAAACATTAATACGCCTGTATCATTACGCACAGACCAAACATTAATACGCCCTTATCATTACACACAGGCCAAACATTAATACGCCCTTATCATTACACACAGACCAAACATTAATACACCCATGTCATTACACACAGACCAAACATTAATACACCCATATCATTACACACAGACCAAACATTAATACGCCCGTATCATTACACACAGGCCAAACATTAATACGCCCGTATCATTACACAGAGACCAAACATTAATACGCCCGTATCATTACACACAAACCAAACATTAATACGCCCGTGTCATTACACACAGGCCAAACATTAATACGCCCGTATCATTACACACAGACCAAACATTAATACGCCCGTATCATTACGCACAGACCAAACATTAATACGCCCGTATCATTAGGCACAGACCAAACATTAATACACCCATATCATTACACACAGACCAAACATTAATACACCCATATCATTACACACAGACCAAACATTAATACGCCCGTATCATTACACACAGGCCAAACATTAATACGCCCGTATCATTACACAGAGACCAAACATTAATACGCCCGTATCATTAGGCACAGACCAAACATTAATACACCCATATCATTACGCACAGACCAAACATTAATACACCCATATCATTACACACAGACCAAACATTAATACACCCATGTCATTACACACAGACCAAACATTAATACTCCCATATCATTACACACAGACCAAACATTAATACACCCTTATCATTACACACAGACCAAACATTAATACACCCATATCATTACACACAGACCAAACATTAATACACCCATCTCATTACACACAGACCAAACATTAATACTCCCATATCATTACACACAGACCAAACATTAATACACCCTTATCATTACACACAGACCAAACATTAATACTCCCATATCATTACACACAGACCAAACATTAATACACCCTTATCATTACACACAGATCAAACATTAATACACCCATATCATTACACACAGACCAAACATTAATACACCCATATCATTACACACAGACCAAACATTAATACGCCCGTATCATTACACACAGACCAAACATTAATACGCCCGTATCATTAGGCACAGACCAAACATTAATACACCCGTATCATTACACACAGACCAAACATTAATACACCCATATCATTACACACAGACCAAACATTAATACGCCCGTATCATTACACACAGACCAAACATTAATATGCCCGTATCATTACACACAGGCCAAACATTAATACGCCCGTATCATTACACACAGACCAAACATTAATACGCCCATATCATTAGGCACAGACCAAACATTAATACACCCGTATCATTACACACAGACCAAACATTAATACACCCGTATCATTACACACAGACCAAACATTAATACACCCTTATCATTACACACAGATCAAACATTAATACACCCATATCATTACACACAGACCAAACATTAATACACCCATATCATTACACACAGACCAAACATTAATACGCCCGTATCATTACACACAGACCAAACATTAATACAACCGTATCATTACACACAGACCAAACATTAATACGCCCGTATCATTACACACAGACCAAACATTAATACGCCCGTATCATTACACACAGACCAAACATTAATACACCCGTATCATTACACACAGACCAAACATTAATACACCCTTATCATTACACACAGACCAAACATTAATACGCCCGTATCATTAGGCACAGACCAAACATTAATACGCCCGTATCATTAGGCACAGACCAAACATTAATACGCCCGTATCATTACACACAGACCAAATATTAATACGCCCGTATCATTACACACAGACCAAACATTAATACGCCCGTATCATTAGGCACAGACCAAACATTAATACACCCGTATCATTACACACAGACCAAACATTAATACGCCCGTATCATTACACACAGACCAAACATTAATACACCCGTATCATTACACACAGACCAAACATTAATACACCCATATCATTACACACAGACCAAACATTAATACGCCCGTATCATTACGCACAGACCAAACATTAATACGCCCGTATCATTAGGCACAGACCAAACATTAATACGCCCATATCATTACACAAAGACCAAACATTAATACACCCATATCATTACACACAAACCAAACATTAATACGCCCGTGTCATTACACACAGGCCAAACATTAATACGCCCGTATCATTACACACAGACCAAACATTAATACGCCCGTATCATTACGCACAGACCAAACATTAATACGCCCGTATCATTACGCACAGACCAAACATTAATACGCCCGTATCATTAGGCACAGACCAAACATTAATGCACCCATATCATTACACACAGACCAAACATTAATACGCCCGTATCATTACACACAGACCAAACATTAATACGCCCTTATCATTACACACAGACCAAACATTAATACGCCCGTATCATTACGCACAGACCAAACATTAATACGCCCTTATCATTACACACAGGCCAAACATTAATACGCCCTTATCATTACACACAGACCAAACATTAATACACCCATGTCATTACACACAGACCAAACATTAATACACCCATATCATTACACACAGACCAAACATTAATACGCCCGTATCATTACACACAGGCCAAACATTAATACGCCCGTATCATTACACAGAGACCAAACATTAATACGCCCGTATCATTACACACAAACCAAACATTAATACGCCCGTGTCATTACACACAGGCCAAACATTAATACGCCCGTATCATTACACACAGACCAAACATTAATACGCCCGTATCATTACGCACAGACCAAACATTAATACGCCCGTATCATTAGGCACAGACCAAACATTAATACACCCATATCATTACACACAGACCAAACATTAATACACCCATATCATTACACACAGACCAAACATTAATACGCCCGTATCATTACACACAGGCCAAACATTAATACGCCCGTATCATTACACAGAGACCAAACATTAATACGCCCGTATCATTAGGCACAGACCAAACATTAATACACCCATATCATTACGCACAGACCAAACATTAATACACCCATATCATTACACACAGATCAAACATTAATACACCCATGTCATTACACACAGACCAAACATTAATACTCCCATATCATTACACACAGACCAAACATTAATACACCCTTATCATTACACACAGACCAAACATTAATACACCCATATCATTACACACAGACCAAACATTAATACACCCATATCATTACACACAGACCAAACATTAATACGCCCGTATCATTACACACAGACCAAACATTAATATGCCCGTATCATTACACACAGGCCAAACATTAATACGCCCGTATCATTACACACAGACCAAACATTAATACGCCCATATCATTAGGCACAGACCAAACATTAATACACCCGTATCATTACACACAGACCAAACATTAATACACCCGTATCATTACACACAGACCAAACATTAATACACCCTTATCATTACACACAGATCAAACATTAATACACCCATATCATTACACACAGACCAAACATTAATACACCCATATCATTACACACAGACCAAACATTAATACGCCCGTATCATTACACACAGACCAAACATTAATACACCCGTATCATTACACACAGACCAAACATTAATACGCCCGTATCATTACACACAGACCAAACATTAATACGCCCGTATCATTACACACAGACCAAACATTAATACACCCGTATCATTACACACAGACCAAACATTAATACACCCTTATCATTACACACAGATCAAACATTAATACACCCATATCATTACACACAGACCAAACATTAATACACCCATATCATTACACACAGACCAAACATTAATACGCCCGTATCATTACACACAGACCAAACATTAATACGCCCATATCATTACACACAGGCCAAACATTAATACGCCCGTATCATTACACACAGACCAAACATTAATACGCCCGTATCATTAGGCACAGACCAAACATTAATACACCCATATCATTACACACAGACCAAACATTAATACACCCATCTCATTACACACAGATCAAACATTAATACACCCTTATCATTACACACAGACCAAACATTAATACACCCATGTCATTACACACAGGCCAAACATTAATACGCCCGTATCATTACACACAGACCAAACATTAATACGCCCGTATCATTAGGCACAGACCAAACATTAATACTCCCATATCATTACACACAGACCAAACATTAATACACCCATCTCATTACACACAGATCAAACATTAATACACCCTTATCATTACACACAGACCAAACATTAATACACCCATGTCATTACACACAGACCAAACATTAATACACCCTTATCATTACACACAGACCAAACATTAATACACCCATATCATTACACACAGACCAAACATTAATACACCCATCTCATTACACACAGATCAAACATTAATACACCCATGTCATTACACACAGACCAAACATTAATACTCCCATATCATTACACACAGACCAAACATTAATACACCCTTATCATTACACACAAACCAAACATTAATACGCCCGTATCATTACACACAGACCAAACATTAATACGCCCGTATCATTACACACAGACCAAACATTAATACACCCATCTCATTACACACAGATCAAACATTAATACACCCATGTCATTACACACAGACCAAACATTAATACACCCATGTCATTACACACAGACCAAACATTAATACTCCCATATCATTACACACAGACCAAACATTAATACACCCTTATCATTACACACAAACCAAACATTAATACGCCCGTATCATTACACACAGACCAAACATTAATACACCCGTATCATTACACACAGACCAAACATTAATACGCCCGTATCATTACACACAGACCAAACATTAATACGCCCATATCATTACACACAGACCAAACATTAATACGCCCGTATCATTACACACAGACCAAATATTAATACACCCATATCATTACACACAGACCAAACATTAATACACCCGTATCATTACACACAGACCAAACATTAATACACCCTTATCATTACACACAGACCAAACATTAATACGCCCGTATCATTACGCACAGACCAAACATTAATACGCCCGTATCATTAGGCACAGACCAAACATTAATACGCCCATATCATTACACAAAGACCAAACATTAATACACCCATATCATTACACACAAACCAAACATTAATACGCCCGTATCATTACACACAGGCCAAACATTAATACGCCCGTATCATTACACACAGACCAAACATTAATACGCCCGTATTATTACGCCCAGACCAAACATTAATACGCCCGTATCATTAGGCACAGACCAAACATTAATACACCCATATCATTACACACAGACCAAACATTAATACACCCATATCATTACACACAGACCAAACATTAATACGCCCGTATCATTACACACAGACCAAACATTAATACACCCATATCATTACACACAGACCAAACATTAATACGCCCGTATCATTACACACAGACCAAACATTAATACGCCCGTATCATTACACACAGACCAAACATTAATACACCCATATCATTACACACAGACCAAACATTAATACACCCATATCATTACACACAGACCAAACATTAATACGCCCGTATCATTACACACAGACCAAACATTAATACGCCCGTATCATTACACACAGACCAAACATTAATACGCCCGTATCATTACACACAGGCCAAACATTAATACGCCCGTATCATTACGCACAGACCAAACATTAATACGCCCGTATCATTAGGCACAGACCAAACATTAATGCACCCATATCATTACACACAGACCAAACATTAATACGCCCGTATCATTACACACAGACCAAACATTAATACACCCATATCATTACACAGAGACCAAACATTAATACACCCGTATCATTACGCACATACCAAACATTAATACGCCCGTATCATTACACACAGATCAAACATTAATACGCCCGTATCATTACACACAGACCAAACATTAATACGCCCATATCATTACACAGAGACCAAACATTAATACGCCCTTATCATTACACACAGACCAAACATTAATACGCCCGTATCATTACACACAGACCAAACATTAATACGCCCATATCATTACACAGAGACCAAACATTAATACGCCCTTATCATTACACACAGACCAAACATTAATACGCCCGTATCATTACACACAGACCAAACATTAATACGCCCATATCATTACACAGAGACCAAACATTAATACACCCGTATCATTACGCACATACCAAACATTAATACGCCCGTATCATTACACACAGACCAAACATTAATACGCCCTTATCATTACACACAGACCAAACATTAATACGCCCGTATCATTACACACAGACCAAACATTAATACGCCCATATCATTACACAGAGACCAAACATTAATACACCCGTATCATTACGCACATACCAAACATTAATACGCCCGTATCATTACACACAGATCAAACATTAATACGCCCGTATCATTACACACAGACCAAACATTAATACACCCGTATCATTACATACAGACCAAACATTAATACACCCATATCATTACACACAGACCAAACATTAATACGCCCGTATCATTACGCACATACCAAACATTAATACGCCCGTATCATTACACACAGACCAAACATTAATACACCCATATCATTACACACAGAACAAACATTAATACACCCGTATCATTACATACAGACCAAACATTAATACACCCATATCATTACACACAGACCAAACATTAATACTCCCGTATCATTAGGCACAGACCAAACATTAATACGCCCGTATCATTAGGCACAGACCAAACATTAATACGCCCGTATCATTACACACAGACCAAACATTAATACGCCCGTATCATTACACACAGACCAAACATTAATACGCCCGTATCATTAGGCACAGACCAAACATTAATACACCCGTATCATTACACACAGACCAAACATTAATACGCCCGTATCATTACACACAGACCAAACATTAATACACCCGTATCATTACACCCAGACCAAACATTAATACACCCATATCATTACACACAGACCAAACATTAATACGCCCGTATCATTACGCACAGACCAAACATTAATACGCCCGTATCATTAGGCACAGACCAAACATTAATACGCCCATATCATTACACAAAGACCAAACATTAATACACCCATATCATTACACACAAACCAAACATTAATACGCCCGTGTCATTACACACAGGCCAAACATTAATACGCCCGTATCATTACACACAGACCAAACATTAATACGCCCGTATCATTACGCACAGACCAAACATTAATACGCCCGTATCATTACACACAGACCAAACATTAATACGCCCGTATCATTAGGCACAGACCAAACATTAATGCACCCATATCATTACACACAGACCAAACATTAATACGCCCGTATCATTACACACAGACCAAACATTAATACGCCCTTATCATTACACACAGACCAAACATTAATACGCCCGTATCATTACGCACAGACCAAACATTAATACGCCCTTATCATTACACACAGGCCAAACATTAATACGCCCTTATCATTACACACAGACCAAACATTAATACACCCATGTCATTACACACAGACCAAACATTAATACACCCATATCATTACACACAGACCAAACATTAATACGCCCGTATCATTACACACAGGCCAAACATTAATACGCCCGTATCATTACACAGAGACCAAACATTAATACGCCCGTATCATTACACACAAACCAAACATTAATACGCCCGTGTCATTACACACAGGCCAAACATTAATACGCCCGTATCATTACACACAGACCAAACATTAATACGCCCGTATCATTACGCACAGGCCAAACATTAATACGCCCGTATCATTAGGCACAGACCAAACATTAATACACCCATATCATTACACACAGACCAAACATTAATACACCCATATCATTACACACAGACCAAACATTAATACGCCCGTATCATTACACACAGGCCAAACATTAATACGCCCGTATCATTACACAGAGACCAAACATTAATACGCCCGTATCATTAGGCACAGACCAAACATTAATACACCCATATCATTACGCACAGACCAAACATTAATACACCCATATCATTACACACAGACCAAACATTAATACACCCATGTCATTACACACAGACCAAACATTAATACTCCCATATCATTACACACAGACCAAACATTAATACACCCTTATCATTACACACAGACCAAACATTAATACACCCATATCATTACACACAGACCAAACATTAATACACCCATCTCATTACACACAGACCAAACATTAATACTCCCATATCATTACACACAGACCAAACATTAATACACCCTTATCATTACACACAGACCAAACATTAATACTCCCATATCATTACACACAGACCAAACATTAATACACCCTTATCATTACACACAGATCAAACATTAATACACCCATATCATTACACACAGACCAAACATTAATACACCCATATCATTACACACAGACCAAACATTAATACACCCGTATCATTACACACAGACCAAACATTAATACACCCGTATCATTACACACAGACCAAACATTAATACACCCGTATCATTACACACAGACCAAACATTAATACACCCGTATCATTACACACAGACCAAACATTAATATGCCCGTATCATTACACACAGGCCAAACATTAATACGCCCGTATCATTACACACAGACCAAACATTAATACGCCCATATCATTAGGCACAGACCAAACATTAATACACCCGTATCATTACACACAGACCAAACATTAATACACCCGTATCATTACACACAGATCAAACATTAATACACCCATATCATTACACACAGACCAAACATTAATACACCCATATCATTACACACAGACCAAACATTAATACGCCCGTATCATTACACACAGACCAAACATTAATACGCCCGTATCATTACACACAGGCCAAACATTAATACGCCCGTATCATTACACACAGACCAAACATTAATACGCCCGTATCATTAGGCACAGACCAAACATTAATACACCCGTATCATTACACACAGACCAAACATTAATACACCCGTATCATTACACACAGACCAAACATTAATACACCCATATCATTACACACAGACCAAACATTAATACACCCATATCATTACACACAGACCAAACATTAATACGCCCGTATCATTACACACAGACCAAACATTAATACACCCGTATCATTACACACAGACCAAACATTAATACACCCATATCATTACACACAGACCAAACATTAATACGCCCATATCATTACACACAGACCAAACATTAATACACCCATATCATTACGCACAGACCAAACATTAATACGCCCATATCATTACACACAGACCAAACATTAATACGCCCATATCATTACACACAGACCAAACATTAATACGCCCATATCATTACACACAGACCAAACATTAATACGCCCATATCATTACACACAGACCAAACATTAATACGCCCATATCATTACGCACAGACCAAACATTAATACACCCGTATCATTACACACAGACCAAACATTAATACACCCATATCATTACACACAGACCAGTCACCTTGCATTGCCTGCGGACATCATACTACTCATCGGATTCTCGAGGAACAACCCAAAAAAATATGCTTCAAGCTTTGGAACGGCCAATAGTGATGCAGTCTTGAAAAATAAACCTATTTTCAGTCAATCTGCTTCGAAATCACCGAAAGTTCCCACTTTACATTTCTTTACATATCAGTATGCTTCAGCTGCGCTTCTTACATGTGTCTTGAGTGGATCGGAGAATGAGAAGGAAAAAAAGTCCCCCTTATAGGAAGTTACATCAAAGTAAAAAACTTCCGGAAAATGTTTACTTCTAACTAGACAACAAGATAATGAAATACAAATAAAATATTTGCAATTAAATTTGTTTCCTTCTGGTTCCTTCTTAGTTGTTTTTTTTCTTAAAATACTTTGGCACAACTTATATTGGAATTGTCTTTAGTGACCAATTTTAAGGTGGGTTACAATCTCATTTTATATCATATTCTATTCCTATATTAACAAATATCGGGTAGTGATCACTTCCTAGAGTACTTCCTTTCAGTGTCTTCCATCTGCTTTTTCCAGCCAGCAATTGCGAAACCAGTGTGATATCGATTGCTGATTCTGTTCCTCTCACCACATTCACCCTTGTGCCTGAACCATCATTTAAACACACCAATTCTTTTTCATCCATTATTTCTTCTATAATGTCTCCATTTGGGTCTTCTTGGTTCCCCCATATTGTGCTGTGTGCATTGAAGTCTCCACCCCAGACTACTTTCCCTCTCCAGTGCTCCAAAATTGATTCTAATTTTCCTTTCTCAAACTGTTTACATGGGTTATAGAAGTTTATAATTTTCTTACTTCCTTCTCTAGTCCATACTTCAATCTCTACTATTTCTAACTCTTGTAATGTCATTAGCTGTCTGTATTTCATACCTTGTCTGATAAATGTTGCACATCCTCCACCATTTCCATTGACCCTATCTTTGTGTATGCTATGATATCCTTTAATATTCAAGTCTAGAAGTGGTTTGAGCCATGTTTCCCATATGTATTTAACATCTGGTTTTGTTTTTAATGAATTGATGTAACCTTGACACTCTTGCCCATTTGCTATCAGACTTCAAGCATTCCACTGAAGAATAAGCATGATGTTATGATTTGATGACTTCCCTCTGCTGTCCCTTCCCCTTGACTAAGATCTGCACATATTTTTTTCCCAAGATAAGTCCTTTGTGTTCAGGAACTTTGCTGCTGCTTTCACTATAATTTAGATTTTTTCAGTTTTAGTCTTTGCTTGTTCTGAGCAGTTGATAACACAGGCTAGAAACAGAACCAATCTCTCCGTTGTGATTCCTGTTTGTAGTTATCTGACAACCCTCTGTCTTTGCTTGCCTTTTTATTTTGGATTATACTTTCATTTTCCCCGTACATTCACAATCTTTACTGCCTCTGCATAAGTTACTCTCCGTTCTGTTCTTACTTCCTGAATCTCAACTGCCTGTTTCCTCACTGTGCATCCTCCATATCCTGCTGTGATTTCCTCCGCAGTTACAACATTTTACTTCACTATTCCTCCCACATTCTCCATATGCATGCTCCCCTCCACATCATCCACATCTCTGCTTTCCCTTACACACGCTAGCAATGTGGTCATACCTCTGACACTGATAGCATCTAAGGGGAGGAGGAACATATGCTCTTACACAGAAGCTCATATATCCAACCATCACCTTTCCTGGAAGAACGTTGTCTTTGAACTCCAGTAACACAAATGGACTATCTTCTCTTTCCCCATTCCTAATTGCTTGTAGCCGTCTAATTCCTGTTATTGTTCCTCCTTTAAGCATTTCCTTCAGTTCATCCAGATTTTCTCCTCGGGGGATTCCTGATATCACTCCCCTAACTCTGTTTTTCTCACCAATCACTCTTCTTTCTGCTATTTCTTTCTTACACACTGTTTGTAGTTTAAACGCTTTATTTCTCTGTTCAGCATTTTTGCATTTCACCAGTAAACTGCCATCTCTTAACACCTCGGCCATCTCTAGATCCCCAATGGCTTTTCTCAGTCCATTTGTCAAGGCAATCGGACTTACAGACGATACCTCATCTCCTGCTTTAAACTTAAGAAGAATCTTAAACTCTTCCTTCATTATTTTTTACATGCTTCACTTCTTTCCTCATCCTCTTCAAGTGCTCGTTTGCCTGGTGTTGTCACTGTGTTATTTTTCCTTTCCTTCCTTCCTTCCTTCCTTCCTTCCTTCCTTCCTTCCTTCCTTCCTTCCTTCCTTCCTTCCTTCCTCCTATTTTTTACTACTCTTGTCCATTCAAGGTCCATATCTTCCTCCTCAGAAAGTCCTCCACTACTACTAGCCATTCTGATTCAGTCACAATCCAGATTATGGCAAAACTACCTTTTCCACCATCCAGCAGTTGCATCAAAATTTCTTCTTAAAACACTACTGCACAGTCTCACAGACGCTGCTCCAAAAACATGCGCTCAGTCCCCCTGTCATGCATTCCTGCTCAACACCTCGGCAAGCCTGGAAGCGTCCTCGCTCCGTTGGGGCCTACTGATCTTGTGCTCCTGCTCAACACCTCGGCAAGTCTGGAAGCGTCCTCGCTCTGTTGGGGTCTACTGATCTTGTGCTCCCGCTCAACACCTCAGCAAGCCTAGAAACGTCCCCGCTCTGTTGGGGCCTACTGACCTTGTGACCTACTGACCTTGATGCTCAACACCTCGGCAAGCCTGTAAACGTACCCACTCCATTGGGGCCTACTGATCTTGTCATAACTCAGATTTTAATCATGTGAAAGTTTCACAAAGATAAAGTTTAAACTGCAGATGAGAGCTAAAAATATAGGGACTTGCTGTATAAACTATAATATACAACATCCACAAGGTTTTAACAGCATTGTACAGCAGGAGGCGCTCTTCTGTTTTATAGATTATTATTATTATTATTATTATTATTATTATTATTATTACACTATCAGTGTTTAGAGTTCCACATAGATTTTAAAGGTGCCCTTCCACCAAAAACGTTTAATACTGGCTCTTTTTGAAATACCATAGTTCACTCTGAGTTGCATATGCATGCTGCATGTGAAAATGTAATTCTACTCCCATTCCCTGTCTTAGCTTATGAAAGAAAATAGTCGGAAAAACGAGCGAATCTGAAAAAGCCCTACGAACTTACGTCACTTCGAAAATTAGTATTCATGGCCTCGCCCACCTTGGCTTGCGACCGCCCATGGGAAGAAAGTTCAGATTTCAGTGCAAGGAGAGATAACAGAGCCCATCTTGTCAGTAGCTAACGAAGAGGACCTAACAGGAAGTTGAAAACATGTCTGACCAAGTTCGTGCCTGTGTTATTTGTGGCAGTAACACATCAACGTTGCATTTCTTGCTCAAGATAGAAGAGCTGAAGAAGAAATGGTTGGAATTTATCTTTGGAACACCACCAGCGAAGTATAATGCAACGTTAGTATTGTGTTCTGATCATTTCAACCACAGTGACTTTTCAAACTTCGGTGCCTTCAGTAGTGGTTTTGCTTCGAGGTTGCTTTTAATACCTGGATCCAGGCCCGGCCCTTACCAATTTGACACCCTAGGCAAGATTTTAGGTGGCGCCCCCTCCCCAACACCAGTTAAAGCCACTGATAGTGTATCTATACTAACAAGAAATGGAATAGCTTTGTCTTAAAACATTCTTTTATTTAAACAAAAAAATTGCATGTTCAAAATACTTAATTAAAGGCATTAAATAAAGAAATTGCACATTCAAAATATTTAATACTGAATTAAAGAAACAAATACAAAATATGAACTGAATATATGAAACATAATATAAATGGCTTACATAAAGTATTACATTTACAGTACTCCCAAAATAAAAAATGTAAACAAGTGTGGTAATTCGTAAATGCAATATAAATAAGGCATTGCACAAAATAAGATATTAAAGAAACCAGTGTGCATGAAAAATACAAGGATTTAAATAAAAATAAAAATATATATAAAATTGTGATATTAAAAAGACCTCTAGTGGTGTTTTTTGGTACTGCCTTCAACTTCAACTATTGAAAAACTAAATGTACAACAGGGGGGAAAAAATGTTGATATGTAACTATATGTGTATATGTTGATTTTGAATATAGTACAAGGGAAACACTAGTTTACTATATGTTGATATGTTGTGCTGCTTTACTATTTTTTTTTCTCAGCACTTTGATGTCTGTCCTGTCTCTGTCCACGTATGGGAGAGTGAAAAACGTAATTTCAGCTCCTTTGTATGACTGGTGCTGCACCGTTATCATAGCACTGGCCTCTACAGTCCTCAAATGGGATGTTCAGTTCCTCTAGCTTTTTTAGGATTAAAGCAGACAAATGTTCTCCTGTTGACTGCTCTGCGACAACAAACCCCCAAAAATATACAGTGCACTCTTTATTATGCAAATTATATTAGTAATTCATACTGTATATTAGTAATGGTAGGCTATCAATTGTATTGTCTAATTGTTTATTACAGTGAAATGCAAATTAGCAGAAGGCAAAGAATTAGTTAACTGCAGTATAATATAGCATGTGAGAATGCCAAGTTATGCTCTAACATTAATTATGTACACTGATAGAATGTTATCCATTGCTTTGCTGCATAGCCTAGAAAACAAGTGGTTAATGACATTATCAATCATGGTTTTGCAACAGAAAAATAATATCGACATCATCTTTACTGAGTGTGACATTACCTCTGTCTTTGTCGCATTTTTCCTCCTCTTCTTTCCTTTTCTTTCTCCCCTGGGCCCCTGACAATTTTGGACGTTTTGACATTTTTTCAGCTTGCATTAAAGCACGACCATCCTCCCCAAGTAGTAGTCTAGCATATGTAAAGCCTGGTCGGACGAGAGGGGGCGCCTTGGGAAAGTAACAGGTCTATTAATGATAATAATAATAATTATTATTATTATTTACTGAATTCCTCACCACCCGCTCGGTGAGTTGCTTTTGTGTCTTCTTCCTTTACAGGAGAGAAAGTGTGCCATTTATGCTATTTGTAAAGAGAACACATCTGAGTGCTTGTTTCGTTTCCCTGCAGTCTTGACGCACTGAGATTGTTTCTTGTTTTCAATGCATTTATTATATTTTCCTCCAGGAAGCTCTTCGCAACATGGTTGTTTGAATGAGCTGCTAAGCTGTCATTTTAATGAGAACACAGATCAACAAAGCAACTTTGTTTTATTAAAAAAAAAAACGTGCCAGGCACCATTGGAATATCTCACTGCGAAACGTGTTCGGTGCATAAAAGACCTTTACTTCAGCCCAGACTGCTCAACGACACCGACAGACTGCTCCAAGTGCAGCCATATTCATAACAAGCAACAGATCTATGTCAGTTATCTACGTTATGCAAAAACACTCTTTAGCCAACAACACTTAAGCTATTACATGGCCAAAACAGAGAATAGCCGCGGATGCGCACTTGTGCGCCCGAAGACACACTATAGACAGGGCACTGTTGAGCACTTATTGTTTCATGATTAACAACCACCACCACACCCCACCCCACTTTTTTTGACAAATCGCACCCTGACTACATGCTTTGCTGTACAATTAAATTAGGCTAAGACATTATAATGCTGACTCGTTTTCAGAATAGTGGAAGTCATAATTTTTCTCCCCCCGTTTCTGCACCCCTGGATGGACGCAGCGCCCTTAGCATTTGCCTATACTGCCTATGCCACGGGCCGGCTCTGCCTGGATCTGTACCATCAAGACGATCGACCACCAGCTCACAAGCTGTAAGTAAAACATGAATTTTTTGTTAGAAGATTTTTGTTACAAAATAGCATGTTCATATTTTCCACGTTAGCATGCATGACATGGTCACAAGCTCGGCAGGGATGAGAGTTTTCCTCTTTTCGGCAGATTTCCGCTTTTTCTGAGTAAAAAACGACCTTTTTATATTATGCCAAATCCGTTGAGAATTTTTTTAATTAATTTCGGGGGGTTGGGGTATGTTCCTTCATGCTGTTCAAACTTTATTAACTCCAACGATGTTTACACATTATTTGTAAGTCGCCATCTTTAGTCTCGTTTAATCTCGTTGAATGTGATGTAAAATTTGTGTTATCTACATTGTTATTGGTCAAAACATCGATGTCGAGACCATAATAGCCAATCAAAACAGTTTTTACAAAGACACCCACATCCGCTGGTTCTGACCCACTGGAGGTAGCGTCACAGTGCTGTTAGCCAATCAGAGGTAACACGTTTATATGTCATGAATATTAATGACTAAGAGCTGAAATCCTGTCATTCTCCCGCCACCTACTCCTCCACCAAACTAGAACAGCCTGAAACAGGAGGACCACAGCATTTTTTTCACCAAAACTGGCTCACAGGGCATTCATTCATACTCGAGACCACCGCACAATTAATGAAAAAACGATGCAATGAGACCTTTAAATAAATTACAGATCTCTGTAGTTTTAATTTAGTTTTTATTGAGTCAGTGTCATGTGCTGTGATGTAATCTCATCTCATCTCATTATCTGAAGCCGCTTTATCCTGTTCTACAGGGTCGCAGGCAAGCTGGAGCCTATCCCAGCTGACTACGGGCAAAAGGCAGGGTACACCCTGGACAAGTCGCCAGGTCATCACAGGGCTGACAATCTCATCTCATCTCATTATCTCTAGCCGCTTTATCCTTCTACAGGGCCGCAGGCAAGCTGGAGCCTATCCCAGCTGACTACGGGCGAAAGACGGGGTACACCCTGGACAAGTCGCCAGGTCATCACAGGGCTGACAATCTCCCTTTTCAAATAAATAAAACATGGCATTTTACCTAAATATTTACATTTATTAATATGAAATATATCCATTATTGCTATAAGATTCATCATTTACTCATGTGTGTAAATCTGCATCTGGTTTTAGGAGATAAAACATCTACAATGTTCAATATTTTCAGTGATGAAGGTTTATGCTGACACTTTTCTGATGTATTTAATTAAATAAATGTTAGCTGGGTGGATTATATTCTGTTCTTAGTCCAGTTTAATCATTTTCAGTTTCAGACTGCCTCCCTCTCCTCTCCCATCCCTGTCCCTTCCCCCCTGCTCTCTGCTTTTTCCCCTCTTTCCACAGCTGATGTCACCCAGCTCCTGCTCTCTCACCGTCCTACCACCTGTGCTCTTGATCACATCCCCTCATCTCCCCTCCAGACTATCACTCCTGACATCCTCCCATTTATCAACTCCTCCTTGTCCTCCGGATAGTTTCCCTGCAGCTTCAAACAAACCCACATCACCCCACTGCTGAAAAACCCACCCTAGACCCCTCTGTCATCCAGAACTACCACTCGGTTTCTCTTCTCCCTTCCTATCAATGACGCTTGAGCGTGCTGTTGTGAACCATCTCTCCCCAGGTGATGAAGAAAACTGAGTGAATGGTTTTCACAGGTGAGATGTGGTTTCATCCATCAACACACTGAGTTCTGATTGGTGACTCCAGTGTTTAGGAAAAACGAGACAATGAGAAGTACATAGTGTGTTGAGAAGTGTGTATAGAAGTTTGCAAAATGAATGCAGTATAACTGCAAACTGTGCTGAACAATAAGAATGTGTTTATTGTTGTGAAGGAATATTGTGTGGTTCAGAGATTTGAGCAGAATGAATCAGTTATTTGGTGAATTCATTCCGTTACAGTGTGTATCCGAATGAGAGAAACTGGAAAAACACCACAACACAGTGTCATATCAGGAAGAGCCACTAGATGGAGCTGTATTATGTGTCACAGGGTTGATGGGGATCAGTTCCATCTCCAGGATCTGTTCTGTTCCCCTCCTGTGGTCACCCAAAGCTATTATGCTTATAACGCAATATTAAATGGGAGTATAATAGTCTACAATGTGAAACAGCGATTTATAGCAAATTATTCATTTCAATGTAATTTTAAACCATCAGTGTCTCAAAGATGCTTCGAGAAAATAACATGCTGATCAATAATCAGTATATCGATGTGTATTGACACACACACAGTACATATACACAATGAAGTGTCTTCACACAAATATTTCTAACATCCAATACAGAATTGATAATCATCTTCATTTTTATAAACACAGCATTTAAAAATCGATTAAAACATTAGTTATGTACAGAGTCAACCAAATTAAACCTCTCATCTGAAATTTATAACTTCAGGAGGAAAATAATTTACTTTACGCAGTTATAAACAGTGTGTAACTTTGTGCAATGATCAAATTACTGCAGTGAACTGATACTATAAGATATTTATGATGTGTTTTAAACATAAATGTGACCTTCTGCTGCATGTAAATGGAAAAACAGAAGCATACTGTACATACAAAACTATTAAATGATGTTCGATGTGCATTAACAGTTTCTGTTTTGCTGTAAAAGATATGAATAAGAAAATATTTATGACTGTTGAGTTCATTAAAGTTTATTTATCTCAGCTGGTGTATTTTTACAAACAACTAGAGAAGTGGAAGTGCTGACATGTTGTACACATCTGATTATCACTAAATGATGATGATTTTCAAATCACTTTGTACTGTAAGGGTTTATCCTCATCATCCTCTGTGTGTGAGACTCAGATCAGATCAGGATGAAAATCTAAGAAGGAGAAAAGGGCAGAACGATCAGATTTGAACATGTTTTTATCAGAATCAGTCATCAGGTTCATGACAAGAAAAATGTGTCGCAGAACACACAAAGCACAGATTCAAGTTTACAAAATACAAAACCATAAATGATCTCAAAGTGTGTGTAAATGAAAGGGGAGGGGATCCATTCTTTCTCAGTGAAACACTGTTGCCTGATACAGCCATCAGGGGCAGGCTCTCTTCCACTCTTTTCAGAGAGAGAACACCAACCACACAACAGTGTTTTTATTTATTACTGTACCAACACATTCAGATACAGAATCTCCTCTGGAGTGGATAAAGAGACATCAAACCACCAAATCTCTCTTACTGTGTGTGTGTGTGTGTGTGTGTGTGTGTGTGTGTGTGTGTGTGTGTGTGTGTAGACAGTCAGTAACTCACTGTAGTTTCTCCAGTGTACAGTGTGGATCCTTCAGTAGATCAGAGAGCAGCTTCACTCCTGATTCTCCTGGATTATTGCGGTTCAGATCCAGTTCTCTCAGGTGTGATGAGGGATTTGACCTCAGAGCTGAAACCAGAGCAGCACAACCTTCACCTGCAATCCTGCAGCCAGACAACCTGTAGAGAGAAACATCTCACAGTTACAGCATAAATCACTCAGCTTTACTACACAACACACACAATCTTTATACACAGTACACTTAGGGCGTATTCACACCTACGCTGTTTGGTCCGGACCAAATGACCAAACGAACCAAATTTCCCTTGGTCCGGACCTTTTGGGTTGGTCTGAATACAAACCACCGAACTCTGGTCCGGACCAAACAAGCGGACCGAGACCGAGCTGCAAGGTCGGACTCGGTCTGGACCAAAGGAACTCTGGTGCGGACCTTTTGGAGGTGTGAAAGCAGACCGGACCTAATCCGACAGTTTTGCTTTTTTGTACCTCAGGAGCTTCCGTCATTTGTCGAGCATTATGGGAAACAGAGTCTTGACACTCCACCGCAAAGTGCAAACACTGTTTCAGTTGTCAAGGGAACCTTACAACAGTCGTTCAGTCATTCAGACCAGTGGTAGGCTAGACTACAGAGTACAAAAAATGAGTAGGGGGCAAACGTGGGCCGAGGAAGAAATGCGCACCCTTGTGGATATATGGGCAGATGTCCACATATCTGAGCTTTTGGAGAGAACACACAAAAATGCCGACGTGTTTGCTGTATTCAGTGAGAAAATGAAGGAGAAGGGGTTCACGCGCTCCCCAGAACAATGTCGGCTAAAAGTGAAGAAACTCCGTCAGACCGACATTAAAATCAGGGACATTCTTTCAAAAAGTGGCGGTACTAGCGACGCAAAAAAGAAATTCATCTATTACGATGGATAAGGCAAATATCCCGACACATACCTCCTCCGTCTTGCGTGAAGAGCCAGAACTGTCACAACATGATGCGCGCTCATCAGCGCTATCCTCCGTAGCCGCCTTGCCCTTTGAAGTCGTCGTTGATAAATTACTTGTACAACAGCATAGTAATCGCACAATTGTGAAAACAGTAAAAACTGAAAAAAACATATAGCTTTGATGACATTAAAAAGAATAACAGCACGGAAAGCCTCCATGACTACTTTTGAACTTAACGCTTTGTGCGCGTGTCGTCTCTGACCAATAGCTGAACGACCTCAGGGCGCGTGGCTTTATTGACAGATTTTGGTCCGCTTACTAAAATGTACAGTGTGAAAGCGAACAGCACCAAAATTAAAAAATAAAAAAAACATTTGGTTCGGACCAAAGCAAGTGAACTATCGAACTATCCTGGTCTGAATACACCCTTACTCTGTGTGTGTGTGTGTGTGTGTGTGTGTGTGTGTGTGTATATATATGTGTGTGTGTGTGTGTGTGTGTGTGAGAGAGAGAGAGAGAGTATTGTGTGTGTGTGTGTGTGTGTGTGTGTGTGTGTGTGTGTGTGTGTGTACCTCAGTGTCTCCAGTGTACAGTGTGGATTCTCCAGTCCAGCAGAGAGCAGCTTCACTCCTGAATCCTGCAGGTTATTGTAACTCAGGTTCAGTTCTCTCAGTCTGGAGGAGTTTGAGCTGAGAACTGAGGACAGAACTCTACAGCTTTCCTCTGTCAGTTTACACCCACACAGACTGGAAGAGAAATGATGAAATCTGTGAATATCTGATGGATAAATGCAGTGTGTTCCATCAGTTGTGAAATAAAGTGTCTCCCTGAACACAAGGTTCTGATGTCAGAATAAAAATATAAAATAAAGAGACTGTGTGTTTGTACTTGGACAGATCCACGTGTCTCAGCTCATATGAGACGATGGATTTAACTACAAGAAAGGGAAAGGGACGGATAGAGGTGGAGACACAAGATCTCTCTCTCTCACACACACACGCAGTACAAAGACACCAATGATAACACTGAAGGAGCTGCAAAGATCCACAGTGGAGATGGGAGTATCTGTTCATAGGACCACTTTAAGCTGTGCACTCCACAGAGTGGGCGGGGCTTTAGGGAAGAGCAGCCAGAAAAAAGCCATTGCTGAAGAAAACACGTTTGGAGTTTGCGCAACAGCATGTGGCAGACTCCCCAAA